>NW_028225243.1:600000-1033137 GCF_052327205.1 Somniosus microcephalus | reverse complement strand
TCTTCTGTCCTCTTCTGTCATCTTCTGTCATCTTCTGTCATTCTGTCCTCTCCTGTCATCTTCTGTCATCTTCCGCCATTCTGTCATTTTCTGTCATTCTGTGCTCTTCTGTCATTCTGTCATCTTCTGCCATCTTCTGTCCTCTTCTGTCATTCTGTCTTCTTCTGTCATTCTGTCCTCTTCTGTCATTCTGTCATCTTCTGTCATTCTGTCCTCTTCTGTCATTCTGTCATCTTCTGTTATCTTCTGTCATCTTCTGTCCTCTTCTGTCATTCTGTCATCTTCTGTCACCTTCTGTCATCTTCTGTCATTCTGTCATCATCTGTCCTCTTCTGTCATTCTGTCATCTTCCGTCATCTTCTGTCATCTTCTGTCATCTTCTGTCCTCTTCTGTCATCTTCTGTCATCTTCTGTCATTCTGTCCTCTTCTGTCATCTTCTTTCATCTTCTGTCATTCTGTCCTCTTCTGTCATCTTCTGTCATTCTGTCATCTTCTGTCATTCTGTCATCTTCTGTCACCTTCTGCCATCTTCTGTCATTCTCTCATCTTCTGTCTTTCTGTCCTCTTCTGTCATTCTGTCATCTTCTGTCATTCTGTCCTCTTCTGTCATTCTGTCATCTTCTGTCATTCTGTCCACTTCTGTCATCTTCTGTCATTCTGTCATCTTCTGTCATCTTCTGTCATTCTGTCATCTTCTGTCATTCTGTGCTCTTCTGTCATTCTGTCCTCTTCTGTCATTCTGTGATCTTCTGTCATCTTCTGTCCTATTCTGTCATTCTGTCATCTTCTGTCATATTCTGCCATTCTGTCATCTTCTGTCCTCTTCAGTCATTCTGTCATCTTCTGTCATCTTCTGTCATCTTCTGTCCTCTTCTGTCATCTTCTGTCATCTTCTGTCATTCTGTCCTCTTCTGTCATCTTCTGTCATCTTCTGTCATTCTGTCCTCTTCTGTCATTCTGTCATCTTATGTCATTCTGTCCTCTTCTGTCATTCTGTCATCTTCTGTCATCTTCTGTCATTCTGTCATCTTCTGTCCTCTTCTGTCATCTTCTGTCATCTTCTGTCATTCTGTCCTCTTCTGTCATTCTGTCATCTTCTGTCACTCTGTCCTCTTCTGTCATCTTCTGTCATCTTCTTTCATTCTGTCCTCTTCTGTCATCTTCTGTCATTCTGTCCTCTTCTGTCATTCTGTCATCTTCTGTCATTCTGTCCTCTTCTGTCATTCTGTCATCTTCTGTCATCTTCTGTAATCTTCTGTCATTCTGTCATCTTCTGTCATCTTCTGTCATTCTGTCCTCTTCTGTCATCTTCTGTCATATTCTGTCATCTTCTGTCCTCTTCTGTCATCTTTTGTCATCTTCTGGCATCTTCTGTAATCTCTGTCATTCTGTCATCTTCTGTCCTCTACTGTCATTCTGTCATCTGCTGTCATTCTGTCCTCTTCTGTCATTCTGTTATCTTCTGTTATCTTCTGTCATCTTCTGCCCTCTTCTGTCATTCTGCAATCTTCTGTCATCTTCTGTCATTCTGTCCTTTTCCGTCATTCTGCCATCTTCTGTCATCTTCTGTCATCTTCTGTCCTCTTCTGTCATTCTGTCATCTTCTGTCATCTTCTGTCATTCTGTCATCTTCTGTCATTCTGTCATCTTCTGTCATTCTGTCCTCTTCTGTCCTCTTCTGTCATCTTCTGTCATCTTCTGTCATTCTGTCCTCTTCTGTCATCTTCTGTCACCTTCTGTCATTCTGTCATCTTCTGTCATTCTGTCCTCTTCTGTCATCTTCTGTCATCTTCTGTCATTCTGTCATCTTCTGTCATTCTGTCATCTTCTGTCATTCTGTCCTCTTCTGTCATCTTCTGTCATCATCTGTCATTCTGTCATCTTCTGTCATTCTGTACTCTTCTGTCCTCTTCTGTCATTCTGTCATCTTCTGTCATCTTCTGTCATCTTCTGTCCTCTTCTGTCATTCTGTCATTCTGTCATCTTCTGTCATCTTCTGTCATCTTCTGTCCTCTTCTGTCATTCTGTCATTCTGTCATCTTCTGTCATCTTCTGTCATCTTCTGTCCTCTTCAGTCATTCTGTCATCTTCTGTCATCTTCTGTCATCTTCTGTCATCTTCTGTCATCTTCTGTCCGCTTCAGTCATTCTGTCATCTTCTGTCCTCTTCTGTCATTCTGTCATCTTCTGTCATTCTGTCCTCTTCTCTCATCTTCTGTCATCTTCTGTCATTCTGTCATCTTCTGTCCTCTTCTGTCATCTTCTGTCCTCTTCTGTCCTCTTCTGTCATTCTGTCATCTTCTGTCCTCTTCTGTCATCTTCTGTCCTCTTCTGTCATCTTCTGTCCTCTTCTGTCATCTTCTGTCATCTCCTGTCATCTTCTGTCATTCTGTCCTTTCTGTCATCTTCTGCCATCTTCTGTCATTTTCTGTCATCTTCTGTCATCTTCTGTCATTCTGTCCTCTTCTGTCCTCTTCTGTCATCTTCTGTCATCTTCTGTCATCTTCTGTCATTCTGTCATCTTCTGTCATTCTGTCCTCTTCTGTCCTCTTCTGTCATCTTCTGTCATCTTCTGTGATCTTCTGTCATTCTGTCATCTTCTGTCATCTTCTGTCCTATTCTGTCATTCTGTCATCTTCTGTCATTCTGTCATCTTCTGTCATCTTCTGTCCTATTCTGTCATTCTGTCATCTTCTGTCATTCTGTCATCTTCTGTCATTCTGTCCTCTTCTGTCATCTTCTGTCATCTTCTGTCATTCTGTCCTCTTCTGTCATCTTCTGTCATCTTCTGTCATTCTGTCCTCTTTTGTCATCTTCTGTCATCTGCTGTTCTCTTCTGTCATCTTCTGTCTTCTTCTGTCATCTTCTGTCATCTTCTGTCATCTTCTGTCATCTTCTGTCATCTTCTGTCGTCTTCTGTCATCTTCTGTCATCTTCTGTCCTCTTCTGTCATCTTCTGTCATCTTCTGTCATTCTGTCCTCTCCTGTCATCTTCTGTCATCTTCTGCCATTCTGTCATTTTCTGTCATTCTGTGCTCTTCTGTCATTCTGTCATCTTCTGCCATCTTCTGTCCTCTTCTGTCATTCTGTCATCTTCTGTCATTCTGTCCTCTTCTGTCATTCTGTCATCTTCTGTCATTCTGTCCTCTTCTGTCATTCTGTCATCTTCTGTTATCTTCTGTCATCTTCTGTCCTCTTCTGTCATTCTGTCATCTTCTGTCACCTTCTGTCATCTTCTGTCATTCTGTCATCATCTGTCCTCTTCTGTCATTCTGTCATCTTCCGTCATCTTCTGTCATCTTCTGTCATCTTCTGTCCTCTTCTGTCATCTTCTGTTATCTTCTGTCATTCTGTCCTCTTCTGTCATCTTCTTTCATCTTCTGTCATTCTGTCCTCTTCTGTCATCTTCTGTCATTCTGTCATCCTCTGTCATTCTGTCATCTTCTGTCATCTTCTGCCATCTTCTGTCATTCTCTCATCTTCTGTCTTTCTGTCCTCTTCTGTCATTCTGTCATCTTCTGTCATTCTGTCCTCTTCTGTCATTCTGTCATCTTCTGTCATTCTGTCCACTTCTGTCATCTTCTGTCTTCTTCTGTCCTCTTCTGTCATCTTCTGTCATTCTGTCATCTTCTGTCATCTTCTGTCATTCTGTCATCTTCTGTCATTCTGTGCTCTTCTGTCATTCTGTCCTCTTCTGTCATTCTGTGATCTTCTGTCATCTTCTGTCCTATTCTGTCATTCTGTCATCTTCTGTCATCTTCTGTCATTCTGTCATCTTCTGTCCTCTTCAGTCATTCTGTCATCTTCTGTCATCTTCTGTCATCTTCTGTCCTCTTCTGTCATCTTCTGTCATCTTCTGTCATTCTGTCCTCTTCCGTCATCTTCTGTCATCTTCTGTCATTCTGTCCTCTTCTGTCATTCTGTCATCTTCTGTCATTCTGTCCTCTTCTGTCATTCTGTCATCTTCTGTCATCTTCTGTCATCTCCTGTCATTCTGTCATCTTCTGTCCTCTTCTGTCATCTTCTGTCATCTTCTGTCATTCTGTCCTCTTCTGTCATTCTGTCATCTTCTGTCACTCTGTCCTCTTCTGTCATCTTCTGTCATCTTCTTTCATTCTGTCCTCTTCTGTCATCTTCTGTCGTTCTGTCGTCTTCTGTCATTCTGTCATCTTCTGTCATTCTGTCCTCTTCTGTCATTCTGTCATCTTCTGTAATCTTCTGTCATTCTGTCATCTTCTGTCCTCTTCTGTCATCTTCTGTCAGCTTCTGTCATCTTCTGTCATCTTCTGTCATCTTCTGTCATCTTCTGTCATTCTGTCCTCTTCTGTCATCTTCTGTCATATTCTGTCATCTTCTGTCCTCTTCTGTCATCTTTTGTCATCTTCTGGCATCTTCTGTAATCTCTGTCATTCTGTCATCTTCTGTCCTCTACTGTCATTCTGTCATCTGCTGTCATTCTGTCATCTTCTGTCCTCTACTGTCATTCTGTCATCTTCTGTCACTCTGTCCTCTTCTGTCATTCTGGCTTCTTCTGTCATCTTCTGTCATCTTCTGTCCTCTTCTGTCATTCTGTCATCTTCTGTCATCTTCTGTCCTCTTCTGTCATTCTGTCATCTTCTGTCATCTTCTGTCATCTTCTGTCATTCTGTCATCTTCTGTCCTCTTCTGTCATTCTGTCCTCTTCTGTCATCTTCTGTCATCTTCTGTCATCTTCTGTCATCTTCTGTCCTCTTCTGTCATCTTCTGTCATCTTCTGTCATTCTGTCCTCTTTTGTCACCTTCTGTCATCTTCTGTCCTCTTCTGTCATCTTCTGTCATCTTCTGTCATCTTCTGTCCTCTTCTGTCATCTTCTGTCATCTTCTGACATCATCTGCCATCTTCTGTCATCCTCTGTCCTCTGCTGTCATCTTCTGTCATCTTCTGTCATCTTCTGTCCTCTTCTGTCATATTCTGTCATATTCTGTCATCTTCTGTCATCTTCTGTCCTCTTCTGTCATCTTCTGTCATCTTCTGTCATTCTGTCCTTTCTGTCATCTTCTGCCATCTTCTGTCATTTTCTGTCATCTTCTGTCATCTTCTGTCATTCTGTCCTCTTCTGTCCTCTTCTGTCATCTTCTGTCATCTTCTGTCATCTTCTGTCATTCTGTCATCTTCTGTCATTCTGTCATTCTGTCATCTTCTGTCATTCTGTCATCTTCTTTCATCTTCTGTCATCTTCTGTCATCTTCTGTCATCTTCTGTCCTCTTCAGTCATTCTGTCATCTTCTGTCCTCTTCTGTCATTCTGTCATCTTCTGTCATTCTGTCATCTTCTGTCATCTTCTGTCATCTTCTGTCCTCTTCTGTCATTCTGTCATCTTCTGTCATTCTGTCATCTTCTGTCATCTTCTGTCATTCTGTCCTCTTCTGTCATCTTCTGTCATCTTCTGTCCTCTTCTGTCATTCTGTCATCTTCTGCCATTCTGTCATTTTGTCATCTTCTGTCATCTTCTGTCATTTTGTCATCATCTGTCATTCTGTCCTCTTCTGTTATTCTGTCAGCTTCTGTCATATTCTGTCATCTTCTCTCATCTTCTGTCATCTTCTGCCATCTTCTGTCACTCTGTCCTCTTCTGTCATATTCTGTCATCTTCTGTCATCTTCTGTCATCTTCTGTCCGCTTCAGTCATTCTGTCATCTTCTGTCCTCTTCTGTCATTCTGTCATCTTCTGTCATTCTGTCCTCTTCTCTCATCTTCTGTCATCTTCTGTCATTCTGTCATCTTCTGTCCTCTTCTGTCATCTTCTGTCCTCTTCTGTCCTCTTCTGTCATTCTGTCATCTTCTGTCCTCTTCTGTCATCTTCTGTCCTCTTCTGTCATCTTCTGTCCTCTTCTGTCATCTTCTGTCATCTTCTGTCATCTTCTGTCATTCTGTCCTTTCTGTCATCTTCTGCCATCTTCTGTCATTTTCTGTCATCTTCTGTCATTCTGTCCTCTTCTGTCCTCTTCTGTCATCTTCTGTCATCTTCTGTCATCTTCTGTCATTCTGTCATCTTCTGTCATTCTGTCCTCTTCTGTCATTCTGTCATCTTCTGTGATCTTCTGTCATTCTGTCATCTTCTGTCATCTTCTGTCCTATTCTGTCATTCTGTCATCTTCTGTCATTCTGTCATCTTCTGTCATCTTCTGTCCTATTCTGTCATTCTGTCATCTTCTGTCATTCTGTCATCTTCTGTCATTCTGTCCTCTTCTGTCATCTTCTGTCATCTTCTGTCATTCTGTCCTCTTCTGTCATCTTCTGTCATCTTCTGTCATTCTGTCCTCTTTTGTCATCTTCTGTCATCTTCTGTTCTCTTCTGTCATCTTCTGTCTTCTTCTGTCATCTTCTGTCATCTTCTGTCATCTTCTGTCATCTTCTTTCATCTTCTGTCGTCTTCTGTCATCTTCTGTCATCTTCTGTCCTCTTCTGTCATCTTCTGTCATCTTCTGTCATTCTGTCCTCTCCTGTCATCTTCTGTCATCTTCCGCCATTCTGTCATTTTCTGTCATTCTGTGCTCTTCTGTCATTCTGTCATCTTCTGCCATCTTCTGTCCTCTTCTGTCATTCTGTCTTCTTCTGTCATTCTGTCCTCTTCTGTCATTCTGTCATCTTCTGTCATTCTGTCCTCTTCTGTCATTCTGTCATCTTCTGTTATCTTCTGTCATCTTCTGTCCTCTTCTGTCATTCTGTCATCTTCTGTCACCTTCTGTCATCTTCTGTCATTCTGTCATCATCTGTCCTCTTCTGTCATTCTGTCATCTTCCGTCATCTTCTGTCATCTTCTGTCATCTTCTGTCCTCTTCTGTCATCTTCTGTCATCTTCTGTCATTCTGTCCTCTTCTGTCATCTTCTTTCATCTTCTGTCATTCTGTCCTCTTCTGTCATCTTCTGTCATTCTGTCATCTTCTGTCATTCTGTCATCTTCTGTCACCTTCTGCCATCTTCTGTCATTCTCTCATCTTCTGTCTTTCTGTCCTCTTCTGTCATTCTGTCATCTTCTGTCATTCTGTCCTCTTCTGTCATTCTGTCATCTTCTGTCATTCTGTCCACTTCTGTCATCTTCTGTCATTCTGTCATCTTCTGTCATCTTCTGTCATTCTGTCATCTTCTGTCATTCTGTGCTCTTCTGTCATTCTGTCCTCTTCTGTCATTCTGTGATCTTCTGTCATCTTCTGTCCTATTCTGTCATTCTGTCATCTTCTGTCATATTCTGCCATTCTGTCATCTTCTGTCCTCTTCAGTCATTCTGTCATCTTCTGTCATCTTCTGTCATCTTCTGTCCTCTTCTGTCATCTTCTGTCATCTTCTGTCATTCTGTCCTCTTCTGTCATCTTCTGTCATCTTCTGTCATTCTGTCCTCTTCTGTCATTCTGTCATCTTATGTCATTCTGTCCTCTTCTGTCATTCTGTCATCTTCTGTCATCTTCTGTCATTCTGTCATCTTCTGTCCTCTTCTGTCATCTTCTGTCATCTTCTGTCATTCTGTCCTCTTCTGTCATTCTGTCATCTTCTGTCACTCTGTCCTCTTCTGTCATCTTCTGTCATCTTCTTTCATTCTGTCCTCTTCTGTCATCTTCTGTCATTCTGTCCTCTTCTGTCATTCTGTCATCTTCTGTCATTCTGTCCTCTTCTGTCATTCTGTCATCTTCTGTCATCTTCTGTAATCTTCTGTCATTCTGTCATCTTCTGTCATCTTCTGTCATTCTGTCCTCTTCTGTCATCTTCTGTCATATTCTGTCATCTTCTGTCCTCTTCTGTCATCTTTTGTCATCTTCTGGCATCTTCTGTAATCTCTGTCATTCTGTCATCTTCTGTCCTCTACTGTCATTCTGTCATCTGCTGTCATTCTGTCCTCTTCTGTCATTCTGTTATCTTCTGTTATCTTCTGTCATCTTCTGCCCTCTTCTGTCATTCTGCAATCTTCTGTCATCTTCTGTCATTCTGTCCTTTTCCGTCATTCTGCCATCTTCTGTCATCTTCTGTCATCTTCTGTCCTCTTCTGTCATTCTGTCATCTTCTGTCATCTTCTGTCATTCTGTCATCTTCTGTCATTCTGTCATCTTCTGTCATTCTGTCCTCTTCTGTCCTCTTCTGTCATCTTCTGTCATCTTCTGTCATTCTGTCCTCTTCTGTCATCTTCTGTCACCTTCTGTCATTCTGTCATCTTCTGTCATTCTGTCCTCTTCTGTCATCTTCTGTCATCTTCTGTCATTCTGTCATCTTCTGTCATTCTGTCATCTTCTGTCATTCTGTCCTCTTCTGTCATCTTCTGTCATCATCTGTCATTCTGTCATCTTCTGTCATTCTGTACTCTTCTGTCCTCTTCTGTCATTCTGTCATCTTCTGTCATCTTCTGTCATCTTCTGTCCTCTTCTGTCATTCTGTCATTCTGTCATCTTCTGTCATCTTCTGTCATCTTCTGTCCTCTTCTGTCATTCTGTCATTCTGTCATCTTCTGTCATCTTCTGTCATCTTCTGTCCTCTTCAGTCATTCTGTCATCTTCTGTCATCTTCTGTCATCTTCTGTCATCTTCTGTCATCTTCTGTCCGCTTCAGTCATTCTGTCATCTTCTGTCCTCTTCTGTCATTCTGTCATCTTCTGTCATTCTGTCCTCTTCTCTCATCTTCTGTCATCTTCTGTCATTCTGTCATCTTCTGTCCTCTTCTGTCATCTTCTGTCCTCTTCTGTCCTCTTCTGTCATTCTGTCATCTTCTGTCCTCTTCTGTCATCTTCTGTCCTCTTCTGTCATCTTCTGTCCTCTTCTGTCATCTTCTGTCATCTCCTGTCATCTTCTGTCATTCTGTCCTTTCTGTCATCTTCTGCCATCTTCTGTCATTTTCTGTCATCTTCTGTCATCTTCTGTCATTCTGTCCTCTTCTGTCCTCTTCTGTCATCTTCTGTCATCTTCTGTCATCTTCTGTCATTCTGTCATCTTCTGTCATTCTGTCCTCTTCTGTCCTCTTCTGTCATCTTCTGTCATCTTCTGTGATCTTCTGTCATTCTGTCATCTTCTGTCATCTTCTGTCCTATTCTGTCATTCTGTCATCTTCTGTCATTCTGTCATCTTCTGTCATCTTCTGTCCTATTCTGTCATTCTGTCATCTTCTGTCATTCTGTCATCTTCTGTCATTCTGTCCTCTTCTGTCATCTTCTGTCATCTTCTGTCATTCTGTCCTCTTCTGTCATCTTCTGTCATCTTCTGTCATTCTGTCCTCTTTTGTCATCTTCTGTCATCTGCTGTTCTCTTCTGTCATCTTCTGTCTTCTTCTGTCATCTTCTGTCATCTTCTGTCATCTTCTGTCATCTTCTGTCATCTTCTGTCGTCTTCTGTCATCTTCTGTCATCTTCTGTCCTCTTCTGTCATCTTCTGTCATCTTCTGTCATTCTGTCCTCTCCTGTCATCTTCTGTCATCTTCTGCCATTCTGTCATTTTCTGTCATTCTGTGCTCTTCTGTCATTCTGTCATCTTCTGCCATCTTCTGTCCTCTTCTGTCATTCTGTCATCTTCTGTCATTCTGTCCTCTTCTGTCATTCTGTCATCTTCTGTCATTCTGTCCTCTTCTGTCATTCTGTCATCTTCTGTTATCTTCTGTCATCTTCTGTCCTCTTCTGTCATTCTGTCATCTTCTGTCACCTTCTGTCATCTTCTGTCATTCTGTCATCATCTGTCCTCTTCTGTCATTCTGTCATCTTCCGTCATCTTCTGTCATCTTCTGTCATCTTCTGTCCTCTTCTGTCATCTTCTGTTATCTTCTGTCATTCTGTCCTCTTCTGTCATCTTCTTTCATCTTCTGTCATTCTGTCCTCTTCTGTCATCTTCTGTCATTCTGTCATCCTCTGTCATTCTGTCATCTTCTGTCATCTTCTGCCATCTTCTGTCATTCTCTCATCTTCTGTCTTTCTGTCCTCTTCTGTCATTCTGTCATCTTCTGTCATTCTGTCCTCTTCTGTCATTCTGTCATCTTCTGTCATTCTGTCCACTTCTGTCATCTTCTGTCTTCTTCTGTCCTCTTCTGTCATCTTCTGTCATTCTGTCATCTTCTGTCATCTTCTGTCATTCTGTCATCTTCTGTCATTCTGTGCTCTTCTGTCATTCTGTCCTCTTCTGTCATTCTGTGATCTTCTGTCATCTTCTGTCCTATTCTGTCATTCTGTCATCTTCTGTCATCTTCTGTCATTCTGTCATCTTCTGTCCTCTTCAGTCATTCTGTCATCTTCTGTCATCTTCTGTCATCTTCTGTCCTCTTCTGTCATCTTCTGTCATCTTCTGTCATTCTGTCCTCTTCCGTCATCTTCTGTCATCTTCTGTCATTCTGTCCTCTTCTGTCATTCTGTCATCTTCTGTCATTCTGTCCTCTTCTGTCATTCTGTCATCTTCTGTCATCTTCTGTCATCTCCTGTCATTCTGTCATCTTCTGTCCTCTTCTGTCATCTTCTGTCATCTTCTGTCATTCTGTCCTCTTCTGTCATTCTGTCATCTTCTGTCACTCTGTCCTCTTCTGTCATCTTCTGTCATCTTCTTTCATTCTGTCCTCTTCTGTCATCTTCTGTCGTTCTGTCGTCTTCTGTCATTCTGTCATCTTCTGTCATTCTGTCCTCTTCTGTCATTCTGTCATCTTCTGTAATCTTCTGTCATTCTGTCATCTTCTGTCCTCTTCTGTCATCTTCTGTCAGCTTCTGTCATCTTCTGTCATCTTCTGTCATCTTCTGTCATTCTGTTATCTTCTGTCATTCTATCCTCTTCTGAAATTCTGTCATCTTCTGTCATCTTCTGTCCTCTTCTGTCATTCTGTCATCTTCTGTCATTATGTCCTCTTCTGTCATTCTGTCATCTTCTGTCATTCTGTCATCTTCTGTCATCTTCTGTCCTCTTATGCCATTCTGTCATCTTCTGTCATCTTCTGTCCTCTTTTGTCATTCTGTCATCTTCTGTCATTCTGTCATCTTCTGTCATTCTGTCATCTTCTGTCATCTTCTGTCCACTTCTGTCATCTTCTGTCATCTTCTGTCATTCTGTCGTCTTCTGTCATTCTGTCATCTTCTGTCATTCTGTTCTCTTCTGTCCTCTTCTGTCATCTTCTGTCATCTTCTCTCATTCTGTCCTCTTCTGTTATCTTCTGTCACCTTCTGTCATTCTGTCATCTTCTGTCATTCTGTCCTTTTCTGTCATCTTCTGTCATCTTCTGTCATTCTGTCATCTTCTGTCATTCTGTCATTCTGTCATCTTCTGTCATTCTGTCATCTTCTGTCATCTTCTGTCATCTTCTGTCATCTTCTGTCATCTTCTGTCCTCTTCAGTCATTCTGTCATCTTCTGTCCTCTTCTGTCATTCTGTCATCTTCTGTCATTCTGTCATCTTCTGTCATCTTCTGTCATCTTCTGTCCTCTTCTGTCATTCTGTCATCTTCTGTCATTCTGTCATCTTCTGTCATCTTCTGTCATTCTGTCCTCTTCTGTCATCTTCTGTCATCTTCTGTCCTCTTCTGTCATTCTGTCATCTTCTGCCATTCTGTCATTTTGTCATCTTCTGTCATCTTCTGTCATTTTGTCATCATCTGTCATTCTGTCCTCTTCTGTTATTCTGTCAGCTTCTGTCATATTCTGTCATCTTCTCTCATCTTCTGTCATCTTCTGCCATCTTCTGTCACTCTGTCCTCTTCTGTCATATTCTGTCATCTTCTGTCATCTTCTGTCATCTTCTGTCCGCTTCAGTCATTCTGTCATCTTCTGTCCTCTTCTGTCATTCTGTCATCTTCTGTCATTCTGTCCTCTTCTCTCATCTTCTGTCATCTTCTGTCATTCTGTCATCTTCTGTCCTCTTCTGTCATCTTCTGTCCTCTTCTGTCCTCTTCTGTCATTCTGTCATCTTCTGTCCTCTTCTGTCATCTTCTGTCCTCTTCTGTCATCTTCTGTCCTCTTCTGTCATCTTCTGTCATCTTCTGTCATCTTCTGTCATTCTGTCCTTTCTGTCATCTTCTGCCATCTTCTGTCATTTTCTGTCATCTTCTGTCATCTTCTGTCATTCTGTCCTCTTCTGTCCTCTTCTGTCATCTTCTGTCATCTTCTGTCATCTTCTGTCATTCTGTCATCTTCTGTCATTCTGTCCTCTTCTGTCATTCTGTCATCTTCTGTGATCTTCTGTCATTCTGTCATCTTCTGTCATCTTCTGTCCTATTCTGTCATTCTGTCATCTTCTGTCATTCTGTCATCTTCTGTCATCTTCTGTCCTATTCTGTCATTCTGTCATCTTCTGTCATTCTGTCATCTTCTGTCATTCTGTCCTCTTCTGTCATCTTCTGTCATCTTCTGTCATTCTGTCCTCTTCTGTCATCTTCTGTCATCTTCTGTCATTCTGTCCTCTTTTGTCATCTTCTGTCATCTTCTGTTCTCTTCTGTCATCTTCTGTCTTCTTCTGTCATCTTCTGTCATCTTCTGTCATCTTCTGTCATCTTCTTTCATCTTCTGTCGTCTTCTGTCATCTTCTGTCATCTTCTGTCCTCTTCTGTCATCTTCTGTCATCTTCTGTCATTCTGTCCTCTCCTGTCATCTTCTGTCATCTTCCGCCATTCTGTCATTTTCTGTCATTCTGTGCTCTTCTGTCATTCTGTCATCTTCTGCCATCTTCTGTCCTCTTCTGTCATTCTGTCTTCTTCTGTCATTCTGTCCTCTTCTGTCATTCTGTCATCTTCTGTCATTCTGTCCTCTTCTGTCATTCTGTCATCTTCTGTTATCTTCTGTCATCTTCTGTCCTCTTCTGTCATTCTGTCATCTTCTGTCACCTTCTGTCATCTTCTGTCATTCTGTCATCATCTGTCCTCTTCTGTCATTCTGTCATCTTCCGTCATCTTCTGTCATCTTCTGTCATCTTCTGTCCTCTTCTGTCATCTTCTGTCATCTTCTGTCATTCTGTCCTCTTCTGTCATCTTCTTTCATCTTCTGTCATTCTGTCCTCTTCTGTCATCTTCTGTCATTCTGTCATCTTCTGTCATTCTGTCATCTTCTGTCACCTTCTGCCATCTTCTGTCATTCTCTCATCTTCTGTCTTTCTGTCCTCTTCTGTCATTCTGTCATCTTCTGTCATTCTGTCCTCTTCTGTCATTCTGTCATCTTCTGTCATTCTGTCCACTTCTGTCATCTTCTGTCATTCTGTCATCTTCTGTCATCTTCTGTCATTCTGTCATCTTCTGTCATTCTGTGCTCTTCTGTCATTCTGTCCTCTTCTGTCATTCTGTGATCTTCTGTCATCTTCTGTCCTATTCTGTCATTCTGTCATCTTCTGTCATATTCTGCCATTCTGTCATCTTCTGTCCTCTTCAGTCATTCTGTCATCTTCTGTCATCTTCTGTCATCTTCTGTCCTCTTCTGTCATCTTCTGTCATCTTCTGTCATTCTGTCCTCTTCTGTCATCTTCTGTCATCTTCTGTCATTCTGTCCTCTTCTGTCATTCTGTCATCTTATGTCATTCTGTCCTCTTCTGTCATTCTGTCATCTTCTGTCATCTTCTGTCATTCTGTCATCTTCTGTCCTCTTCTGTCATCTTCTGTCATCTTCTGTCATTCTGTCCTCTTCTGTCATTCTGTCATCTTCTGTCACTCTGTCCTCTTCTGTCATCTTCTGTCATCTTCTTTCATTCTGTCCTCTTCTGTCATCTTCTGTCATTCTGTCCTCTTCTGTCATTCTGTCATCTTCTGTCATTCTGTCCTCTTCTGTCATTCTGTCATCTTCTGTCATCTTCTGTAATCTTCTGTCATTCTGTCATCTTCTGTCATCTTCTGTCATTCTGTCCTCTTCTGTCATCTTCTGTCATATTCTGTCATCTTCTGTCCTCTTCTGTCATCTTTTGTCATCTTCTGGCATCTTCTGTAATCTCTGTCATTCTGTCATCTTCTGTCCTCTACTGTCATTCTGTCATCTGCTGTCATTCTGTCCTCTTCTGTCATTCTGTTATCTTCTGTTATCTTCTGTCATCTTCTGCCCTCTTCTGTCATTCTGCAATCTTCTGTCATCTTCTGTCATTCTGTCCTTTTCCGTCATTCTGCCATCTTCTGTCATCTTCTGTCATCTTCTGTCCTCTTCTGTCATTCTGTCATCTTCTGTCATCTTCTGTCATTCTGTCATCTTCTGTCATTCTGTCATCTTCTGTCATTCTGTCCTCTTCTGTCCTCTTCTGTCATCTTCTGTCATCTTCTGTCATTCTGTCCTCTTCTGTCATCTTCTGTCACCTTCTGTCATTCTGTCATCTTCTGTCATTCTGTCCTCTTCTGTCATCTTCTGTCATCTTCTGTCATTCTGTCATCTTCTGTCATTCTGTCATCTTCTGTCATTCTGTCCTCTTCTGTCATCTTCTGTCATCATCTGTCATTCTGTCATCTTCTGTCATTCTGTACTCTTCTGTCCTCTTCTGTCATTCTGTCATCTTCTGTCATCTTCTGTCATCTTCTGTCCTCTTCTGTCATTCTGTCATTCTGTCATCTTCTGTCATCTTCTGTCATCTTCTGTCCTCTTCTGTCATTCTGTCATTCTGTCATCTTCTGTCATCTTCTGTCATCTTCTGTCCTCTTCAGTCATTCTGTCATCTTCTGTCATCTTCTGTCATCTTCTGTCATCTTCTGTCATCTTCTGTCCGCTTCAGTCATTCTGTCATCTTCTGTCCTCTTCTGTCATTCTGTCATCTTCTGTCATTCTGTCCTCTTCTCTCATCTTCTGTCATCTTCTGTCATTCTGTCATCTTCTGTCCTCTTCTGTCATCTTCTGTCCTCTTCTGTCCTCTTCTGTCATTCTGTCATCTTCTTTCCTCTTCTGTCATCTTCTGTCCTCTTCTGTCATCTTCTGTCCTCTTCTGTCATCTTCTGTCATCTCCTGTCATCTTCTGTCATTCTGTCCTTTCTGTCATCTTCTGCCATCTTCTGTCATTTTCTGTCATCTTCTGTCATCTTCTGTCATTCTGTCCTCTTCTGTCCTCTTCTGTCATCTTCTGTCATCTTCTGTCATCTTCTGTCATTCTGTCATCTTCTGTCATTCTGTCCTCTTCTGTCCTCTTCTGTCATCTTCTGTCATCTTCTGTGATCTTCTGTCATTCTGTCATCTTCTGTCATCTTCTGTCCTATTCTGTCATTCTGTCATCTTCTGTCATTCTGTCATCTTCTGTCATCTTCTGTCCTATTCTGTCATTCTGTCATCTTCTGTCATTCTGTCATCTTCTGTCATTCTGTCCTCTTCTGTCATCTTCTGTCATCTTCTGTCATTCTGTCCTCTTCTGTCATCTTCTGTCATCTTCTGTCATTCTGTCCTCTTTTGTCATCTTCTGTCATCTGCTGTTCTCTTCTGTCATCTTCTGTCTTCTTCTGTCATCTTCTGTCATCTTCTGTCATCTTCTGTCATCTTCTGTCATCTTCTGTCGTCTTCTGTCATCTTCTGTCATCTTCTGTCCTCTTCTGTCATCTTCTGTCATCTTCTGTCATTCTGTCCTCTCCTGTCATCTTCTGTCATCTTCTGCCATTCTGTCATTTTCTGTCATTCTGTGCTCTTCTGTCATTCTGTCATCTTCTGCCATCTTCTGTCCTCTTCTGTCATTCTGTCATCTTCTGTCATTCTGTCCTCTTCTGTCATTCTGTCATCTTCTGTCATTCTGTCCTCTTCTGTCATTCTGTCATCTTCTGTTATCTTCTGTCATCTTCTGTCCTCTTCTGTCATTCTGTCATCTTCTGTCACCTTCTGTCATCTTCTGTCATTCTGTCATCATCTGTCCTCTTCTGTCATTCTGTCATCTTCCGTCATCTTCTGTCATCTTCTGTCATCTTCTGTCCTCTTCTGTCATCTTCTGTTATCTTCTGTCATTCTGTCCTCTTCTGTCATCTTCTTTCATCTTCTGTCATTCTGTCCTCTTCTGTCATCTTCTGTCATTCTGTCATCCTCTGTCATTCTGTCATCTTCTGTCATCTTCTGCCATCTTCTGTCATTCTCTCATCTTCTGTCTTTCTGTCCTCTTCTGTCATTCTGTCATCTTCTGTCATTCTGTCCTCTTCTGTCATTCTGTCATCTTCTGTCATTCTGTCCACTTCTGTCATCTTCTGTCTTCTTCTGTCCTCTTCTGTCATCTTCTGTCATTCTGTCATCTTCTGTCATCTTCTGTCATTCTGTCATCTTCTGTCATTCTGTGCTCTTCTGTCATTCTGTCCTCTTCTGTCATTCTGTGATCTTCTGTCACCTTCTGTCCTATTCTGTCATTCTGTCATCTTCTGTCATCTTCTGTCATTCTGTCATCTTCTGTCCTCTTCAGTCATTCTGTCATCTTCTGTCATCTTCTGTCATCTTCTGTCCTCTTCTGTCATCTTCTGTCATCTTCTGTCATTCTGTCCTCTTCCGTCATCTTCTGTCATCTTCTGTCATTCTGTCCTCTTCTGTCATTCTGTCATCTTCTGTCATTCTGTCCTCTTCTGTCATTCTGTCATCTTCTGTCATCTTCTGTCATCTCCTGTCATTCTGTCATCTTCTGTCCTCTTCTGTCATCTTCTGTCATCTTCTGTCATTCTGTCCTCTTCTGTCATTCTGTCATCTTCTGTCACTCTGTCCTCTTCTGTCATCTTCTGTCATCTTCTTTCATTCTGTCCTCTTCTGTCATCTTCTGTCGTTCTGTCGTCTTCTGTCATTCTGTCATCTTCTGTCATTCTGTCCTCTTCTGTCATTCTGTCATCTTCTGTAATCTTCTGTCATTCTGTCATCTTCTGTCCTCTTCTGTCATCTTCTGTCAGCTTCTGTCATCTTCTGTCATCTTCTGTCATCTTCTGTCATCTTCTGTCATTCTGTCCTCTTCTGTCATCTTCTGTCATATTCTGTCATCTTCTGTCCTCTTCTGTCATCTTTTGTCATCTTCTGGCATCTTCTGTAATCTCTGTCATTCTGTCATCTTCTGTCCTCTACTGTCATTCTGTCATCTGCTGTCATTCTGTCATCTTCTGTCCTCTACTGTCATTCTGTCATCTTCTGTCACTCTGTCCTCTTCTGTCATTCTGGCTTCTTCTGTCATCTTCTGTCATCTTCTGTCCTCTTCTGTCATTCTGTCATCTTCTGTCATCTTCTGTCCTCTTCTGTCATTCTGTCATCTTCTGTCATCTTCTGTCATCTTCTGTCATTCTGTCATCTTCTGTCCTCTTCTGTCATTCTGTCCTCTTCTGTCATCTTCTGTCATCTTCTGTCATCTTCTGTCATCTTCTGTCCTCTTCTGTCATCTTCTGTCATCTTCTGTCATTCTGTCCTCTTTTGTCACCTTCTGTCATCTTCTGTCCTCTTCTGTCATCTTCTGTCATCTTCTGTCATCTTCTGTCCTCTTCTGTCATCTTCTGTCATCTTCTGACATCATCTGCCATCTTCTGTCATCCTCTGTCCTCTGCTGTCATCTTCTGTCATCTTCTGTCATCTTCTGTCCTCTTCTGTCATATTCTGTCATATTCTGTCATCTTCTGTCATCTTCTGTCCTCTTCTGTCATCTTCTGTCATCTTCTGTCATTCTGTCCTTTCTGTCATCTTCTGCCATCTTCTGTCATTTTCTGTCATCTTCTGTCATCTTCTGTCATTCTGTCCTCTTCTGTCCTCTTCTGTCATCTTCTGTCATCTTCTGTCATCTTCTGTCATTCTGTCATCTTCTGTCATTCTGTCATTCTGTCATCTTCTGTCATTCTGTCATCTTCTTTCATCTTCTGTCATCTTCTGTCATCTTCTGTCATCTTCTGTCCTCTTCAGTCATTCTGTCATCTTCTGTCCTCTTCTGTCATTCTGTCATCTTCTGTCATTCTGTCATCTTCTGTCATCTTCTGTCATCTTCTGTCCTCTTCTGTCATTCTGTCATCTTCTGTCATTCTGTCATCTTCTGTCATCTTCTGTCATTCTGTCCTCTTCTGTCATCTTCTGTCATCTTCTGTCCTCTTCTGTCATTCTGTCATCTTCTGCCATTCTGTCATTTTGTCATCTTCTGTCATCTTCTGTCATTTTGTCATCATCTGTCATTCTGTCCTCTTCTGTTATTCTGTCAGCTTCTGTCATATTCTGTCATCTTCTCTCATCTTCTGTCATCTTCTGCCATCTTCTGTCACTCTGTCCTCTTCTGTCATATTCTGTCATCTTCTGTCATCTTCTGTCATCTTCTGTCCGCTTCAGTCATTCTGTCATCTTCTGTCCTCTTCTGTCATTCTGTCATCTTCTGTCATTCTGTCCTCTTCTCTCATCTTCTGTCATCTTCTGTCATTCTGTCATCTTCTGTCCTCTTCTGTCTACTTCTGTCCTCTTCTGTCCTCTTCTGTCATTCTGTCATCTTCTGTCCTCTTCTGTCATCTTCTGTCCTCTTCTGTCATCTTCTGTCCTCTTCTGTCATCTTCTGTCATCTTCTGTCATCTTCTGTCATTCTGTCCTTTCTGTCATCTTCTGCCATCTTCTGTCATTTTCTGTCATCTTCTGTCATCTTCTGTCATTCTGTCCTCTTCTGTCCTCTTCTGTCATCTTCTGTCATCTTCTGTCATCTTCTGTCATTCTGTCATCTTCTGTCATTCTGTCCTCTTCTGTCATTCTGTCATCTTCTGTGATCTTCTGTCATTCTGTCATCTTCTGTCATCTTCTGTCCTATTCTGTCATTCTGTCATCTTCTGTCATTCTGTCATCTTCTGTCATCTTCTGTCCTATTCTGTCATTCTGTCATCTTCTGTCATTCTGTCATCTTCTGTCATTCTGTCCTCTTCTGTCATCTTCTGTCATCTTCTGTCATTCTGTCCTCTTCTGTCATCTTCTGTCATCTTCTGTCATTCTGTCCTCTTTTGTCATCTTCTGTCATCTTCTGTTCTCTTCTGTCATCTTCTGTCTTCTTCTGTCATCTTCTGTCATCTTCTGTCATCTTCTGTCATCTTCTTTCATCTTCTGTCGTCTTCTGTCATCTTCTGTCATCTTCTGTCCTCTTCTGTCATCTTCTGTCATCTTCTGTCATTCTGTCCTCTCCTGTCATCTTCTGTCATCTTCCGCCATTCTGTCATTTTCTGTCATTCTGTGCTCTTCTGTCATTCTGTCATCTTCTGCCATCTTCTGTCCTCTTCTGTCATTCTGTCTTCTTCTGTCATTCTGTCCTCTTCTGTCATTCTGTCATCTTCTGTCATTCTGTCCTCTTCTGTCATTCTGTCATCTTCTGTTATCTTCTGTCATCTTCTGTCCTCTTCTGTCATTCTGTCATCTTCTGTCACCTTCTGTCATCTTCTGTCATTCTGTCATCATCTGTCCTCTTCTGTCATTCTGTCATCTTCCGTCATCTTCTGTCATCTTCTGTCATCTTCTGTCCTCTTCTGTCATCTTCTGTCATCTTCTGTCATTCTGTCCTCTTCTGTCATCTTCTTTCATCTTCTGTCATTCTGTCCTCTTCTGTCATCTTCTGTCATTCTGTCATCTTCTGTCATTCTGTCATCTTCTGTCACCTTCTGCCATCTTCTGTCATTCTCTCATCTTCTGTCTTTCTGTCCTCTTCTGTCATTCTGTCATCTTCTGTCATTCTGTCCTCTTCTGTCATTCTGTCATCTTCTGTCATTCTGTCCACTTCTGTCATCTTCTGTCATTCTGTCATCTTCTGTCATCTTCTGTCATTCTGTCATCTTCTGTCATTCTGTGCTCTTCTGTCATTCTGTCCTCTTCTGTCATTCTGTGATCTTCTGTCATCTTCTGTCCTATTCTGTCATTCTGTCATCTTCTGTCATATTCTGCCATTCTGTCATCTTCTGTCCTCTTCAGTCATTCTGTCATCTTCTGTCATCTTCTGTCATCTTCTGTCCTCTTCTGTCATCTTCTGTCATCTTCTGTCATTCTGTCCTCTTCTGTCATCTTCTGTCATCTTCTGTCATTCTGTCCTCTTCTGTCATTCTGTCATCTTATGTCATTCTGTCCTCTTCTGTCATTCTGTCATCTTCTGTCATCTTCTGTCATTCTGTCATCTTCTGTCCTCTTCTGTCATCTTCTGTCATCTTCTGTCATTCTGTCCTCTTCTGTCATTCTGTCATCTTCTGTCACTCTGTCCTCTTCTGTCATCTTCTGTCATCTTCTTTCATTCTGTCCTCTTCTGTCATCTTCTGTCATTCTGTCCTCTTCTGTCATTCTGTCATCTTCTGTCATTCTGTCCTCTTCTGTCATTCTGTCATCTTCTGTCATCTTCTGTAATCTTCTGTCATTCTGTCATCTTCTGTCATCTTCTGTCATTCTGTCCTCTTCTGTCATCTTCTGTCATATTCTGTCATCTTCTGTCCTCTTCTGTCATCTTTTGTCATCTTCTGGCATCTTCTGTAATCTCTGTCATTCTGTCATCTTCTGTCCTCTACTGTCATTCTGTCATCTGCTGTCATTCTGTCCTCTTCTGTCATTCTGTTATCTTCTGTTATCTTCTGTCATCTTCTGCCCTCTTCTGTCATTCTGCAATCTTCTGTCATCTTCTGTCATTCTGTCCTTTTCCGTCATTCTGCCATCTTCTGTCATCTTCTGTCATCTTCTGTCCTCTTCTGTCATTCTGTCATCTTCTGTCATCTTCTGTCATTCTGTCATCTTCTGTCATTCTGTCATCTTCTGTCATTCTGTCCTCTTCTGTCCTCTTCTGTCATCTTCTGTCATCTTCTGTCATTCTGTCCTCTTCTGTCATCTTCTGTCACCTTCTGTCATTCTGTCATCTTCTGTCATTCTGTCCTCTTCTGTCATCTTCTGTCATCTTCTGTCATTCTGTCATCTTCTGTCATTCTGTCATCTTCTGTCATTCTGTCCTCTTCTGTCATCTTCTGTCATCATCTGTCATTCTGTCATCTTCTGTCATTCTGTACTCTTCTGTCCTCTTCTGTCATTCTGTCATCTTCTGTCATCTTCTGTCATCTTCTGTCCTCTTCTGTCATTCTGTCATTCTGTCATCTTCTGTCATCTTCTGTCATCTTCTGTCCTCTTCTGTCATTCTGTCATTCTGTCATCTTCTGTCATCTTCTGTCATCTTCTGTCCTCTTCAGTCATTCTGTCATCTTCTGTCATCTTCTGTCATCTTCTGTCATCTTCTGTCATCTTCTGTCCGCTTCAGTCATTCTGTCATCTTCTGTCCTCTTCTGTCATTCTGTCATCTTCTGTCATTCTGTCCTCTTCTCTCATCTTCTGTCATCTTCTGTCATTCTGTCATCTTCTGTCCTCTTCTGTCATCTTCTGTCCTCTTCTGTCCTCTTCTGTCATTCTGTCATCTTCTGTCCTCTTCTGTCATCTTCTGTCCTCTTCTGTCATCTTCTGTCCTCTTCTGTCATCTTCTGTCATCTCCTGTCATCTTCTGTCATTCTGTCCTTTCTGTCATCTTCTGCCATCTTCTGTCATTTTCTGTCATCTTCTGTCATCTTCTGTCATTCTGTCCTCTTCTGTCCTCTTCTGTCATCTTCTGTCATCTTCTGTCATCTTCTGTCATTCTGTCATCTTCTGTCATTCTGTCCTCTTCTGTCCTCTTCTGTCATCTTCTGTCATCTTCTGTGATCTTCTGTCATTCTGTCATCTTCTGTCATCTTCTGTCCTATTCTGTCATTCTGTCATCTTCTGTCATTCTGTCATCTTCTGTCATCTTCTGTCCTATTCTGTCATTCTGTCATCTTCTGTCATTCTGTCAACTTCTGTCATTCTGTCCTCTTCTGTCATCTTCTGTCATCTTCTGTCATTCTGTCCTCTTCTGTCATCTTCTGTCATCTTCTGTCATTCTGTCCTCTTTTGTCATCTTCTGTCATCTGCTGTTCTCTTCTGTCATCTTCTGTCTTCTTCTGTCATCTTCTGTCATCTTCTGTCATCTTCTGTCATCTTCTGTCATCTTCTGTCGTCTTCTGTCATCTTCTGTCATCTTCTGTCCTCTTCTGTCATCTTCTGTCATCTTCTGTCATTCTGTCCTCTCCTGTCATCTTCTGTCATCTTCTGCCATTCTGTCATTTTCTGTCATTCTGTGCTCTTCTGTCATTCTGTCATCTTCTGCCATCTTCTGTCCTCTTCTGTCATTCTGTCATCTTCTGTCATTCTGTCCTCTTCTGTCATTCTGTCATCTTCTGTCATTCTGTCCTCTTCTGTCATTCTGTCATCTTCTGTTATCTTCTGTCATCTTCTGTCCTCTTCTGTCATTCTGTCATCTTCTGTCACCTTCTGTCATCTTCTGTCATTCTGTCATCATCTGTCCTCTTCTGTCATTCTGTCATCTTCCGTCATCTTCTGTCATCTTCTGTCATCTTCTGTCCTCTTCTGTCATCTTCTGTTATCTTCTGTCATTCTGTCCTCTTCTGTCATCTTCTTTCATCTTCTGTCATTCTGTCCTCTTCTGTCATCTTCTGTCATTCTGTCATCCTCTGTCATTCTGTCATCTTCTGTCATCTTCTGCCATCTTCTGTCATTCTCTCATCTTCTGTCTTTCTGTCCTCTTCTGTCATTCTGTCATCTTCTGTCATTCTGTCCTCTTCTGTCATTCTGTCATCTTCTGTCATTCTGTCCACTTCTGTCATCTTCTGTCTTCTTCTGTCCTCTTCTGTCATCTTCTGTCATTCTGTCATCTTCTGTCATCTTCTGTCATTCTGTCATCTTCTGTCATTCTGTGCTCTTCTGTCATTCTGTCCTCTTCTGTCATTCTGTGATCTTCTGTCATCTTCTGTCCTATTCTGTCATTCTGTCATCTTCTGTCATCTTCTGTCATTCTGTCATCTTCTGTCCTCTTCAGTCATTCTGTCATCTTCTGTCATCTTCTGTCATCTTCTGTCCTCTTCTGTCATCTTCTGTCATCTTCTGTCATTCTGTCCTCTTCCGTCATCTTCTGTCATCTTCTGTCATTCTGTCCTCTTCTGTCATTCTGTCATCTTCTGTCATTCTGTCCTCTTCTGTCATTCTGTCATCTTCTGTCATCTTCTGTCATCTCCTGTCATTCTGTCATCTTCTGTCCTCTTCTGTCATCTTCTGTCATCTTCTGTCATTCTGTCCTCTTCTGTCATTCTGTCATCTTCTGTCACTCTGTCCTCTTCTGTCATCTTCTGTCATCTTCTTTCATTCTGTCCTCTTCTGTCATCTTCTGTCGTTCTGTCGTCTTCTGTCATTCTGTCATCTTCTGTCATTCTGTCCTCTTCTGTCATTCTGTCATCTTCTGTAATCTTCTGTCATTCTGTCATCTTCTGTCCTCTTCTGTCATCTTCTGTCAGCTTCTGTCATCTTCTGTCATCTTCTGTCATCTTCTGTCATCTTCTGTCATTCTGTCCTCTTCTGTCATCTTCTGTCATATTCTGTCATCTTCTGTCCTCTTCTGTCATCTTTTGTCATCTTCTGGCATCTTCTGTAATCTCTGTCATTCTGTCATCTTCTGTCCTCTACTGTCATTCTGTCATCTGCTGTCATTCTGTCCTCTTCTGTCATTCTGTTATCTTCTGTTATCTTCTGTCATCTTCTGCCCTCTTCTGTCATTCTTCAATCTTCTGTCATCTTCTGTCATTCTGTCCTTTTCCGTCATTCTGCCATCTTCTGTCATCTTCTGTCATCTTCTGTCCTCTTCTGTCATTCTGTCATCATCTGTCATCTTCTGTCATTCTGTCATCTTCTGTCATTCTGTCATCTTCTGTCATTCTGTCCTCTTCTGTCCTCTTCTGTCATCTTCTGTCATCTTCTGTCATTCTGTCCTCTTCTGTCATCTTCTGTCACCTTCTGTCATTCTGTCATCTTCTGTCATTCTGTCCTCTTCTGTCATCTTCTGTCATCTTCTGTCATTCTGTCATCTTCTGTCATTCTGTCATCTTCTGTCATTCTGTCCTCTTCTGTCATCTTCTGTCATCTTCTGTCATTCTGTCATCTTCTGTCATTCTGTACTCTTCTGTCCTCTTCTGTCATTCTGTCATCTTCTGTCATCTTCTGTCATCTTCTGTCCTCTTCTGTCATTCTGTCATTCTGTCATCTTCTGTCATCTTCTGTCATCTTCTGTCCTCTTCTGTCATTCTGTCATTCTGTCATCTTCTGTCATCTTCTGTCATCTTCTGTCATCTTCTGTCCTCTTCAGTCATTCTGTCATCTTCTGTCCTCTTCTGTCATTCTGTCATCTTCTGTCATCTTCTGTCATCTTCTGTCATCTTCTGTCATCTTCTGTCCGCTTCAGTCATTCTGTCATCTTCTGTCCTCTTCTGTCATTCTGTCATCTTCTGTCATTCTGTCCTCTTCTCTCATCTTCTGTCATCTTCTGTCATTCTGTCATCTTCTGTCCTCTTCTGTCATCTTCTGTCCTCTTCTGTCCTCTTCTGTCATTCTGTCATCTTCTGTCCTCTTCTGTCATCTTCTGTCCTCTTCTGTCATCTTCTGTCCTCTTCTGTCATCTTCTGTCATCTTCTGTCATCTTCTGTCCTCTTCTGTCATCTTCAGTCATTCTGTCATCTTCTGTCATCTTCTGTCATTCTGTCATTCTCTCATCTTCTGTCCTCTTCTGTCATCTTCTGTCATCTTCTGTCATTCTGTCAGCTTCTGCAGTTCTGTCCTCTTCTGTCATCTTCTGTCATCTTCTGTCATTCTGTCATCTCATGTCATTCTTTCATCTTCTGTCATTCTGTCCTCTTCTCTCTACTTCTGTCATCTTCTGTCATTCTGTCCTCTTCTGTCATCTTCTGTCATTCTGTCATCTTCTGTCATTCTGTCATCTTCTGTCATTCTGTCATTCTGTCCTCTTCTGTCATCTTCTGTCATTCTGTCCTCTTCTGTCATCTTCTGTCATTCTGTCATCTTCTGTCATTCTGTCATCTTCTGTCATTCTGTCATCTTCTGTCATTCTGTCCTCTTCTGTCATTCTGTCAACTTCTGTCATTCTGTCATCTTCTGTCATTCTGTCCTCTTCTGTCATCTTCTGTCATTCTGTCCTCTTCTGTCATCTTCTGTCATCTTCTGTCATTCTGTCATGTTCTGTCATTCTGTCATCTTCTGTCATTCTGTCATCTTCTGTCCTCTTCTGTCATCTTCTGTCATCTTCTGTCATCCTCTGTCCTCTTCTGTCATCTTCTGTCATTCTGTCATCTTCTGTCCTCTTCTGTCATCTTCTGTCATCTTCTGTCATCCTGTGTCCTCTTCTGTCCTCTTCTGTCATCTTCTGTCATCTTCTGTCCTCTTCTGTCATTCTGTCATCTTCTGTCATTCTGTCATCTTCTGTCATCTTCTGTCATCTTCTGTCATTCTGTCATATTCTGTCATCTTCTGTCATTCTGTCCTCTTCTGTCATCTTCTGTCATTCTGTCCTCTTCTATCATCTTCTGTCATTCTGTCACCTTCTGTCATCTTTTGTCATTCTGTCCTCTTCTGTCATCTTCTGTCATTCTGTCCTCTTCTGTCCTCTTTTGTCATTCTGTCCTCTTCTGTCATCTTCTGTCATTCTGTCCTCTTCTGTCATCTTCTGTCATTCTGTCCTCTTCTTTCATCTTCTGTCATTCTGTCACGTTCTGTCATCTTCTGTCATTCTGTCCTCTTCTGTCATCTTCTGTCATTCTGTCCTCTTCTGTCCTCTTCTGTCATTCTGTCATTCTCTCATCTTCTGTCCCCTTCTGTCATCTTCTGTCATTCTGTCATCTTCTGTCACTCTGTCCTCTTCTGTCATCTTCTGTCATTCTGTCCTCTTCTGTCATCTTCTGTCATTCTGTCATCTTCTGTCATTCTGTCATCTTCTGTCATCTTCTGTCATTCTGTCCTCTTCTGTCATCTTCTGTCATCTTCTGTCATTCTGTCACCTTCTGTCATCTTCTGTCATTCTGTCATCTTCTGTCATTCTGTCCTCTTCTGTCATCTTCTGTCATTCTGTCCTCTTCTGTCATCTTCTGTCATTCTGTCATCTTCTGTCATTCTGTCCTCTTCTGTCATCTTCTGTCATCTTCTGTCATTCTGTCCTCTTCTGTCATCTTCTGTCATTCTGTCATCTTCTGTCATCTTCTGTCATTCTGTCATCTTCTGTCATTATGTCCTCTTCTGTCATCTTCTCTCATCTTCTGTCATTCTGTCCTCTTCTGTCATCTTCTGTCATTCTGTCATCTTCTGTCATTCTGTCATCTTCTGTCATTATGTCCTCTTCTGTCATCTTCTCTCATCTTCTGTCATTCTGTCCTCTTCTGTCATCTTCTGTCATTCTGTCATCTTCTGTCATTCTGTCCTCTTCTGTCATCTTCTGTCATTCTGTCATCTTCTGTCATTCTGTCCTCTTCTGTCATCTTCTGTCACCTTCTGTCATCTTCTGTCCTCTTCTGTCATCTTCTGTCCTCTTCTGTCCTCTTCTGTCATCTTCTGTCATCTTCTGTCCTCTTCTGTCATTCTGTCAGCTTCTGGCATCTTCTGTCATCTTCTGTCATCTTCTGTCCTCTTCTGTCATTCTGTCATCTTCTGTCATTCTGTCATCTTCTGTCATCTTCTTTCATCTTCTGTCATTCTTTCCTCTTCTGGCATCTTCTTTCATCTTCTGTCATTCTGTCATCTTCTGTCATTCTGTCAGCTTCTGTCATCTTCTGTCATCTTCTGTCATTCTGTCATCTTCTGTCATTCTGTCATCTTCTGTCATTCTGTCCTCTTCTGTCCTCTTCTGTCATCTTCTGTCATTTTCTGTCATTCTGTCCTCTTCTCTCATCTTCTGTCACCTTCTGTCATTCTGTCATCTTCTGTCATTCTGTCCTCTTCTGTCATCTTCTGTCATCTTCTGTCATTCTGTCATCTTCTGTCATTCTGTCCTCTTCTGTCATCTTCTGTCATCTTCTGTCATTCTGTCATCTTCTGTCATTCTGTCCTCTTCTGTCCTCTTCTGTCATTCTGTCCTCTTCTGTCATCTTCTGTCATCTTCTGTCATTCTGTCCTCTTCTGTCCTCTTCTGTCATCTTCTGTCCTCTTCTGTCATTCTGTCATTCTGTCATCTTCTGTCATCTTCTGTCATCTTCTGTCATCTTCTGTCCTCTTCTGTCCTCTTCAGTCATTCTGTCATCTTCTGTCCTCTTCTGTCATTCTGTCATCTTCTGTCATCTTCTGTCATCTTCTGTCATCTTCTGTCATTTTCTGTCCTCTTCAGTCATTCTGTCATCTTCTGTCCTCTTCTGTCATTCTGTCATCTTCTGTCATTCTGTCATCTTCTGTCCTCTTCTGTCTTCTTCTGTCCTCTTCTGTCATTCTGTCATCTTCTGTCATTCTGTCATCTTCTGTCATCTTCTGTCATTCTGTCCTCTTCTGTCATCTTCTGCCATCTTCTGTCCTCTTCTGTCATTCTGTCATCTTCTGTCATTCTGTCATTTTGTCATCTTCTGTCATCTTCTGTCATCTTCTGTCATCTTCTGTCATCTTCTGTTATTTTGTCATCTTCTGTCATTCTGTCCACTTCTGTTATTCTGTCATCTTCTGTCATCTTCTGTCATCTTCTGCCATCTTCTGTCATTCTGTCATCTTCTGTCATTCTGGCATCTTCTGTCATTCTGTCATCTTCTGTCATCTTCTGTCATTCTGCCCTCTTCTGTCATCTTCTGGCATCTTCTGTCATTCTGTCCTCTTCTGTCATCTTCTGTCATTCTTTCATCTTCTGTCATCTTCTGTCATTCTGTCCTCTTCTGTCCTCTTTTGTCATTCTGTCCTCTTCTGTCATCTTCTGTCATTCTGTCCTCTTCTGTCATCTTCTGTCATTCTGTCACCTTCTGTCATCTTCTGTCATTCTGTCCTCTTCTGTCATCTTCTGTCATTCTGTCACCTTCTGTCATCTTCTGTCATTCTGTCCTCTTCTGTCATCTTCTGTCATTCTGTCCTCTTCTGTCCTCTTCTGTCATTCTGTCATTCTCTCATCTTCTGTCCTCTTCTGTCATCTTCTGTCATTCTGTCATCTTCTGTCACTCTGTCCTCTTCTGTCATCTTCTGTCATTCTGTCCTCTTCTGTCATCTTCTGTCATCTTCTGTCATTCTGTCCTCTTCTGTCAGCACGGTGGCATAGTGGTTAGCACTGTTGCCTCACAGCGCCAGGGACCCGGGTTCGGATCCAGCCTCGGGCGACTGTCTGTGTGGAGTTTGCACATTCTTGCCGTGTTTGCGTGGGTTTACTCCGGGTGCTCCGGTTTCCTCCCACAGTCCAAAGATGTGCAGGTTAGGTTGATTGGCTATGAAACATTGACCCTTAGTGTTAGGGGGATTAAATACGTGGGGTTACGGGGATAGGGTGGGATATGTGTTGGTGTAGGGGTTACGGGGATCGGGTGGGATATGTGTCGGTGCAGGCTCGATGGGCCGAAATGGCCTCTATCTGCACTGTGTGGTTTCTGTGGTTTCTGTCATCTTCTGTCATTCTGTCATCTTCTGTCATTCTGTCATCTTCTGTCATCTTCTGTCATTCTGTCCTCTTCTGTCATCTTCTGTCATCTTCTGTCATTCTGTCCTCTTCTGTCATCTTCTGTCATTCTATCATCTTCTGTCATCTTCTGTCATTCTGTCATCTTCTGTCATTCTGTCCTCTTCTGTCATGTTCTCTCATCTTCTGTCATTCTGTCCTCTTCTGTCATCTTCTGTCATTCTGTCATCTTCTGTCATTCTGTCATCTTCTGTCATTCTGTCATCTTCCGTCATTCTGTTATCTTCCATCATTCTGTCCCCTTCTGTCATCTTCTGTCATTCTGTCCTCTTCTGTCATCTTCTGTCATCTTCTGTCCTCTTCTGTCATCTTCTGTCCTCTTCTGTCCTCTTCTGTCATCTTCTGTCATCTTCTGTCATCTTCTGTCCTCTTCTGTCATTCTGTCATCTTCTGTCATCTTCTGTCATCTTCTGTCCTCTTCTGTCATCTTCTGTCATCTTCTGTCCTCTTCTGTCATTCTGTCATCTTCTGTCATTCTGTCATCTTCTGTCATCTTCTGTCCTCTTCTGTCATTCTGTCATCTTCTGTCATTCTGTCATCTTCTGTCATTCTGTCATCTTCTGTCATCTTCTGTCCACTTCTGTCATCTTCTGTCATCTTCTGTCATTCTGTCATCTTCTGTCATTCTGTCATCTTCTGTCATTCTGTCCTCTTCTGTCCTCTTCTGTCATCTTCTGTCACCTTCTGTCATTCTGTCATCTTCTGTCATTCTGTCCTCTTCTGTCATCTTCTGTCATCTTCTGTCATTCTGTCATCTTCTGTCATTCTGTCCTCTTCTGTCCTCTTCTGTCATTCTGTCATCTTCTGTCATCTTCTGTCATCTTCTGTCATTCTGTCATCTTCTGTCATTCTGTCATTCTGTCATCTTCTGTCATTCTGTCATCTTCTGTCATCTTCTGTCATCTTCTGCCATCTTCTGTCCTCTTCTGTCATTCTGTCATCTTCTGTCATTCTGTCATTTTGTCATCTTCTGTCATCTTCTGTCATCTTCTGTCATCTTCTGTCATTTTGTCCTCTTCTGTCATCTTCTGTCATCTTCTGTCATCTTCTGTCCTCTTCTGTCATCTTCTGTCATTCTGTCATCTTCTGTCATCTTCTGTCATCTTCTGTCCTCTTCTGTCATCTTCTGTCCTCTTCTGTCCTCTTCTGTCATCTTCTGTCCTCTTCTGTCCTCTTCTGTCATCTTCTGTCATCTTCTGTCATCTTCTGTCCTCTTCTGTCATTCTGTCATCTTCTGTCATCTTCTGTCATCTTCTGTCCTCTTCTGTCATCTTCTGTCATCTTCTGTCCTCTTCTGTCATTCTGTCATCTTCTGTCATTCTGTCATCTTCTGTCATTCTGT
Source organism: Somniosus microcephalus (assembly GCF_052327205.1). Lineage (NCBI taxonomy): Eukaryota > Metazoa > Chordata > Chondrichthyes > Squaliformes > Somniosidae > Somniosus > Somniosus microcephalus. The sequence continues at coordinate 1,003,406 of NW_028225243.1, read as the reverse complement.
CATCTTCTGTCATCTTCTGTCCACTTCTGTCATCTTCTGTCATCTTCTGTCATTCTGTCATCTTCTGTCATTCTGTCATCTTCTGTCATTCTGTCCTCTTCTGTCCTCTTCTGTCATCTTCTGTCACCTTCTGTCATTCTGTCATCTTCTGTCCTTCTGTCCTCTTCTGTCATCTTCTGTCATCTTCTGTCATTCTGTCATCTTCTGTCATTCTGTCCTCTTCTGTCCTCTTCTGTCATTCTGTCATCTTCTGTCATCTTCTGTCATCTTCTGTCATTCTGTCATCTTCTGTCATTCTGTCATTCTGTCATCTTCTGTCATTCTGTCATCTTCTGTCATCTTCTGTCATCTTCTGCCATCTTCTGTCCTCTTCTGTCATTCTGTCATCTTCTGTCATTCTGTCATTTTGTCATCTTCTGTCATCTTCTGTCATCTTCTGTCATTTTCTGTTATTTTATCATCTTCTGTCATTCTGTCCTCTTCTGTTATTCTGTCATCTTCTGTCCTCTTCTGTCATTCTGTCATCTTCTGTCATTCTGTCATTTTGTCATCTTCTGTCATCTTCTGTCATCTTCTGTCATCTTCTGTCATTTTCTGTTATTTTATCATCTTCTGTCATTCTGTCCTCTTCTGTTATTCTGTCATCTTCTGTCATCTTCTGCCATCTTCTGTCATTCTGTCATCTTCTGTCATTCTGGCATCTTCTGTCATTCTGTCATCTTCTGTCATCTTCTGTCATTCTGCCCTCTTCTGTCATCTTCTGGCATCTTCTGTCATTCTGTCCTCTTCTGTCATCTTCTGTCATTCTGTCATCTTCTGTCATCTTCTGTCATTCTGTCCTCTTCTGTCCTCTTTTGTCATTCTGTCCTCTTCTGTCATCTTCTGTCATTCTGTCCTCTTCTGTCATCTTCTGTCATTCTGTCACCTTCTGTCATCTTCTGTCATTCTGTCCTCTTCTGTCATCTTCTGTCATTCTGTCACCTTCTGTCATCTTCTGTCATTCTGTCCTCTTCTGTCATCTTCTGTCATTCTGTCCTCTTCTGTCCTCTTCTGTCATTCTGTCATTCTCTCATCTTCTGTCCTCTTCTGTCATCTTCTGTCATTCTGTCATCTTCTGTCACTCTGTCCTCTTCTGTCATCTTCTGTCATTCTGTCATCTTCTGTCATCTTCTGTCATTCTGTCATCTTCTGTCATTCTGTCCTCTTCTGTCATCTTCTGTCATTCTGTCATCTTCTGTCATTCTGTCATCTTCTGTCATCTTCTGTCATTCTGTCCTCTTCTGTCATCTTCTGTCATCTTCTGTCATTCTGTCCTCTTCTGTCAGCACAGTGGCATAGTGGTTAGCACTGTTGCCTCACAGCACCAGGGACCCGGGTTCGGATCCAGCCTCGGGCGACTGTCTGTGTGCAGTTTGCACATTCTTGCCGTGTTTGCATGGGTTTACTCCGGGTGCTCCGGTTTCCTCCCACAGTCCAAAGATGTGCAGGTTAGGTTGATTGGCTGTGATAAATTGACCCTTAGTGTTAGGGGGATTAAATACGTGGGGTTACGGGGATAGGGTGGGATATGTGTTGGTGTAGGGGTTACGGGGATCGGGTGGGATATGTGTCGGTGCAGGCTCGATGGGCCGAAATGGCCTCTATCTGCACTGTGTGGTTTCTGTGGTTTCTGTCATTCTGTCATCTTCTGTCATCTTCTGTCAATCTGTCCTCTTCTGTCATCTTCTGTCATCTTCTGTCATTCTGTCCTCTTCTGTCATCTTCTGTCATTCTATCATCTTCTGTCATCTTCTGTCATTCTGTCATCTTCTGTCATCCTGTGTCCTCTTCTGTCCTCTTCTGTCATCTTCTGTCATCTTCTGTCCTCTTCTGTCATTCTGTCATCTTCTGTCATTCTGTCATCTTCTGTCATCTTCTGTCATCTTCTGTCATTCTGTCCTCTTCTGTCATCTTCTGTCATTCTGTCCTCTTCTTTCATCTTCTGTCATTCTGTCACGTTCTGTCATCTTCTGTCATTCTGTCCTCTTCTGTCATCTTCTGTCATTCTGTCCTCTTCTGTCCTCTTCTGTCATTCTGTCATTCTCTCATCTTCTGTCCCCTTCTGTCATCTTCTGTCATTCTGTCATCTTCTGTCACTCTGTCCTCTTCTGTCATCTTCTGTCATTCTGTCCTCTTCTGTCATCTTCTGTCATTCTGTCATCTTCTGTCATTCTGTCATCTTCTGTCATCTTCTGTCATTCTGTCCTCTTCTGTCATCTTCTGTCATCTTCTGTCATTCTGTCATCTTCTGTCATCTTCTGTCATTCTGTCATCTTCTGTCATTCTGTCCTCTTCTGTCATCTTCTGTCATTCTGTCCTCTTCTGTCATCTTCTGTCATTCTGTCATCTTCTGTCATTCTGTCCTCTTCTGTCATCTTCTGTCATCTTCTGTCATTCTGTCCTCTTCTGTCATCTTCTGTCATTCTGTCATCTTCTGTCATCTTCTGTCATTCTGTCATCTTCTGTCATTATGTCCTCTTCTGTCATCTTCTCTCATCTTCTGTCATTCTGTCCTCTTCTGTCATCTTCTGTCATTCTGTCATCTTCTGTCATTCTGTCATCTTCTGTCATTATGTCCTCTTCTGTCATCTTCTCTCATCTTCTGTCATTCTGTCCTCTTCTGTCATCTTCTGTCATTCTGTCATCTTCTGTCATTCTGTCCTCTTCTGTCATCTTCTGTCATTCTGTCATCTTCTGTCATTCTGTCCTCTTCTGTCATCTTCTGTCACCTTCTGTCATCTTCTGTCCTCTTCTGTCATCTTCTGTCCTCTTCTGTCCTCTTCTGTCATCTTCTGTCATCTTCTGTCCTCTTCTGTCATTCTGTCAGGTTCTGGCATCTTCTGTCATCTTCTGTCATCTTCTGTCCTCTTCTGTCATTCTGTCATCTTCTGTCATTCTGTCATCTTCTGTCATCTTCTTTCATCTTCTGTCATTCTTTCCTCTTCTGGCATCTTCTTTCATCTTCTGTCATTCTGTCATCTTCTGTCATTCTGTCAGCTTCTGTCATCTTCTGTCATTCTGTCATCTTCTGTCATTCTGTCATCTTCTGTCATTCTGTCCTCTTCTGTCCTCTTCTGTCATCTTCTGTCATTTTCTGTCATTCTGTCCTCTTCTCTCATCTTCTGTCACCTTCTGTCATTCTGTCATCTTCTGTCATTCTGTCCTCTTCTGTCATCTTCTGTCATCTTCTGTCATTCTGTCATCTTCTGTCATTCTGTCCTCTTCTGTCATCTTCTGTCATCTTCTGTCATTCTGTCATCTTCTGTCATTCTGTCCTCTTCTGTCCTCTTCTGTCATTCTGTCCTCTTCTGTCATCTTCTGTCATCTTCTGTCATTCTGTCATCTTCTGTCATTCTGCCCTCTTCTGTCCTCTTCTGTCATCTTCTGTCCTCTTCTGTCATTCTGTCATTCTGTCATCTTCTGTCATCTTCTGTCATCTTCTGTCATCTTCTGTCCTCTTCTGTCCTCTTCAGTCATTCTGTCATCTTCTGTCCTCTTCTGTCATTCTGTCATCTTCTGTCATCTTCTGTCATCTTCTGTCATCTTCTGTCATTTTCTGTCCTCTTCAGTCATTCTGTCATCTTCTGTCCTCTTCTGTCATTCTGTCATCTTCTGTCATTCTGTCATCTTCTGTCCTCTTCTGTCTTCTTCTGTCCTCTTCTGTCATTCTGTCATCTTCTGTCATTCTGTCATCTTCTGTCATCTTCTGTCATTCTGTCCTCTTCTGTCATCTTCTGCCATCTTCTGTCCTCTTCTGTCATTCTGTCATCTTCTGTCATTCTGTCATTTTGTCATCTTCTGTCATCTTCTGTCATCTTCTGTCATCTTCTGTCATCTTCTGTTATTTTGTCATCTTCTGTCATTCTGTCCACTTCTGTTATTCTGTCATCTTCTGTCATCTTCTGTCATCTTCTGCCATCTTCTGTCATTCTGTCATCTTCTGTCATTCTGGCATCTTCTGTCATTCTGTCATCTTCTGTCATCTTCTGTCATTCTGCCCTCTTCTGTCATCTTCTGGCATCTTCTGTCATTCTGTCCTCTTCTGTCATCTTCTGTCATTCTTTCATCTTCTGTCATCTTCTGTCATTCTGTCCTCTTCTGTCCTCTTTTGTCATTCTGTCCTCTTCTGTCATCTTCTGTCATTCTGTCCTCTTCTGTCATCTTCTGTCATTCTGTCACCTTCTGTCATCTTCTGTCATTCTGTCCTCTTCTGTCATCTTCTGTCATTCTGTCACCTTCTGTCATCTTCTGTCATTCTGTCCTCTTCTGTCATCTTCTGTCATTCTGTCCTCTTCTGTCCTCTTCTGTCATTCTGTCATTCTCTCATCTTCTGTCCTCTTCTGTCATCTTCTGTCATTCTGTCATCTTCTGTCACTCTGTCCTCTTCTGTCATCTTCTGTCATTCTGTCCTCTTCTGTCATCTTCTGTCATCTTCTGTCATTCTGTCCTCTTCTGTCAGCACGGTGGCATAGTGGTTAGCACTGTTGCCTCACAGCGCCAGGGACCCGGGTTCGGATCCAGCCTCGGGCGACTGTCTGTGTGGAGTTTGCACATTCTTGCCGTGTTTGCGTGGGTTTACTCCGGGTGCTCCGGTTTCCTCCCACAGTCCAAAGATGTGCAGGTTAGGTTGATTGGCTATGAAACATTGACCCTTAGTGTTAGGGGGATTAAATACGTGGGGTTACGGGGATAGGGTGGGATATGTGTTGGTGTAGGGGTTACGGGGATCGGGTGGGATATGTGTCGGTGCAGGCTCGATGGGCCGAAATGGCCTCTATCTGCACTGTGTGGTTTCTGTGGTTTCTGTCATCTTCTGTCATTCTGTCATCTTCTGTCATTCTGTCATCTTCTGTCATCTTCTGTCATTCTGTCCTCTTCTGTCATCTTCTGTCATCTTCTGTCATTCTGTCCTCTTCTGTCATCTTCTGTCATTCTATCATCTTCTGTCATCTTCTGTCATTCTGTCATCTTCTGTCATTCTGTCCTCTTCTGTCATGTTCTCTCATCTTCTGTCATTCTGTCCTCTTCTGTCATCTTCTGTCATTCTGTCATCTTCTGTCATTCTGTCATCTTCTGTCATTCTGTCATCTTCCGTCATTCTGTTATCTTCCGTCATTCTGTCCCCTTCTGTCATCTTCTGTCATTCTGTCCTCTTCTGTCATCTTCTGTCATCTTCTGTCCTCTTCTGTCATCTTCTGTCCTCTTCTGTCCTCTTCTGTCATCTTCTGTCATCTTCTGTCATCTTCTGTCCTCTTCTGTCATTCTGTCATCTTCTGTCATCTTCTGTCATCTTCTGTCCTCTTCTGTCATCTTCTGTCATCTTCTGTCCTCTTCTGTCATTCTGTCATCTTCTGTCATTCTGTCATCTTCTGTCATCTTCTGTCCTCTTCTGTCATTCTGTCATCTTCTGTCATTCTGTCATCTTCTGTCATTCTGTCATCTTCTGTCATCTTCTGTCCACTTCTGTCATCTTCTGTCATCTTCTGTCATTCTGTCATCTTCTGTCATTCTGTCATCTTCTGTCATTCTGTCCTCTTCTGTCCTCTTCTGTCATCTTCTGTCACCTTCTGTCATTCTGTCATCTTCTGTCATTCTGTCCTCTTCTGTCATCTTCTGTCATCTTCTGTCATTCTGTCATCTTCTGTCATTCTGTCCTCTTCTGTCCTCTTCTGTCATTCTGTCATCTTCTGTCATCTTCTGTCATCTTCTGTCATTCTGTCATCTTCTGTCATTCTGTCATTCTGTCATCTTCTGTCATTCTGTCATCTTCTGTCATCTTCTGTCATCTTCTGCCATCTTCTGTCCTCTTCTGTCATTCTGTCATCTTCTGTCATTCTGTCATTTTGTCATCTTCTGTCATCTTCTGTCATCTTCTGTCATCTTCTGTCATTTTGTCCTCTTCTGTCATCTTCTGTCATCTTCTGTCATCTTCTGTCCTCTTCTGTCATCTTCTGTCATTCTGTCATCTTCTGTCATCTTCTGTCATCTTCTGTCCTCTTCTGTCATCTTCTGTCCTCTTCTGTCCTCTTCTGTCATCTTCTGTCCTCTTCTGTCCTCTTCTGTCATCTTCTGTCATCTTCTGTCATCTTCTGTCCTCTTCTGTCATTCTGTCATCTTCTGTCATCTTCTGTCATCTTCTGTCCTCTTCTGTCATCTTCTGTCATCTTCTGTCCTCTTCTGTCATTCTGTCATCTTCTGTCATTCTGTCATCTTCTGTCATCTTCTGTCCTCTTCTGTCATTCTGTCATCTTCTGTCATTCTGTCATCTTCTGTCATTCTGTCATCTTCTGTCATCTTCTGTCCACTTCTGTCATCTTCTGTCATCTTCTGTCATTCTGTCATCTTCTGTCATTCTGTCATCTTCTGTCATTCTGTCCTCTTCTGTCCTCTTCTGTCATCTTCTGTCACCTTCTGTCATTCTGTCATCTTCTGTCCTTCTGTCCTCTTCTGTCATCTTCTGTCATCTTCTGTCATTCTGTCATCTTCTGTCATTCTGTCCTCTTCTGTCCTCTTCTGTCATTCTGTCATCTTCTGTCATCTTCTGTCATCTTCTGTCATTCTGTCATCTTCTGTCATTCTGTCATTCTGTCATCTTCTGTCATTCTGTCATCTTCTGTCATCTTCTGTCATCTTCTGCCATCTTCTGTCCTCTTCTGTCATTCTGTCATCTTCTGTCATTCTGTCATTTTGTCATCTTCTGTCATCTTCTGTCATCTTCTGTCATCTTCTGTCATTTTCTGTTATTTTATCATCTTCTGTCATTCTGTCCTCTTCTGTTATTCTGTCATCTTCTGTCATCTTCTGCCATCTTCTGTCATTCTGTCATCTTCTGTCATTCTGGCATCTTCTGTCATTCTGTCATCTTCTGTCATCTTCTGTCATTCTGCCCTCTTCTGTCATCTTCTGGCATCTTCTGTCATTCTGTCCTCTTCTGTCATCTTCTGTCATTCTGTCATCTTCTGTCATCTTCTGTCATTCTGTCCTCTTCTGTCCTCTTTTGTCATTCTGTCCTCTTCTGTCATCTTCTGTCATTCTGTCCTCTTCTGTCATCTTCTGTCATTCTGTCACCTTCTGTCATCTTCTGTCATTCTGTCCTCTTCTGTCATCTTCTGTCATTCTGTCACCTTCTGTCATCTTCTGTCATTCTGTCCTCTTCTGTCATCTTCTGTCATTCTGTCCTCTTCTGTCCTCTTCTGTCATTCTGTCATTCTCTCATCTTCTGTCCTCTTCTGTCATCTTCTGTCATTCTGTCATCTTCTGTCACTCTGTCCTCTTCTGTCATCTTCTGTCATTCTGTCATCTTCTGTCATCTTCTGTCATTCTGTCATCTTCTGTCATTCTGTCCTCTTCTGTCATCTTCTGTCATTCTGTCATCTTCTGTCATTCTGTCATCTTCTGTCATCTTCTGTCATTCTGTCCTCTTCTGTCATCTTCTGTCATCTTCTGTCATTCTGTCCTCTTCTGTCATTCTGTCATCTTCTGTCATTCTGTCCTCTTCTGTCCTCTTCTGTCATCTTCTGTCACCTTCTGTCATTCTGTCATCTTCTGTCCTTCTGTCCTCTTCTGTCATCTTCTGTCATCTTCTGTCATTCTGTCATCTTCTGTCATTCTGTCCTCTTCTGTCCTCTTCTGTCATTCTGTCATCTTCTGTCATCTTCTGTCATCTTCTGTCATTCTGTCATCTTCTGTCATTCTGTCATTCTGTCATCTTCTGTCATTCTGTCATCTTCTGTCATCTTCTGTCATCTTCTGCCATCTTCTGTCCTCTTCTGTCATTCTGTCATCTTCTGTCATTCTGTCATTTTGTCATCTTCTGTCATCTTCTGTCATCTTCTGTCATTTTCTGTTATTTTATCATCTTCTGTCATTCTGTCCCCTTCTGTTATTCTGTCATCTTCTGTCATCTTCTGCCATCTTCTGTCATTCTGTCATCTTCTGTCATTCTGGCATCTTCTGTCATTCTGTCATCTTCTGTCATCTTCTGTCATTCTGCCCTCTTCTGTCATCTTCTGGCATCTTCTGTCATTCTGTCCTCTTCTGTCATCTTCTGTCATTCTGTCATCTACTGTCATCTTCTGTCATTCTGTCCTCTTCTGTCCTCTTTTGTCATTCTGTCCTCTTCTGTCATCTTCTGTCATTCTGTCCTCTTCTGTCATCTTCTGTCATTCTGTCACCTTCTGTCATCTTCTGTCATTCTGTCCTCTTCTGTCATCTTCTATCATTCTGTCACCTTCTGTCATCTTCTGTCATTCTGTCCTCTTCTGTCATCTTCTGTCATTCTGTCCTCTTCTGTCCTCTTCTGTCATTCTGTCATTCTCTCATCTTCTGTCCTCTTCTGTCATCTTCTGTCATTCTGTCATCTTCTGTCACTCTGTCCTCTTCTGTCATCTTCTGTCATTCTGTCATCTTCTGTCATCTTCTGTCATTCTGTCATCTTCTGTCATTCTGTCCTCTTCTGTCATCTTCTGTCATTCTGTCATCTTCTGTCATCTTCTGTCATTCTGTCCTCTTCTGTCATCTTCTGTCATCTTCTGTCATTCTGTCCTCTTCTGTCAGCACAGTGGCATAGTGGTTAGCACTGTTGCCTCACAGCACCAGGGACCCGGGTTCGGATCCAGCCTCGGGCGACTGTCTGTGTGGAGTTTGCACATTCTTGCCGTGTTTGCCTGGGTTTACTCCGGGTGCTCCGGTTTCCTCCCACAGTCCAAAGATGTGCAGGTTAGGTTGATTGGCTGTGATAAATTGACCCTTAGTGTTAGGGGGATTAAATACGTGGGGTTACGGGGATAGGGTGGGATATGTGTTGGTGTAGGGGTTACGGGGATCGGGTGGGATATGTGTCGGTGCAGGCTCGATGGGCCGAAATGGCCTCTATCTGCACTGTGTGGTTTCTGTGGTTTCTGTCATCTTCTGTCATTCTGTCATCTTCTGTCATTCTGTCATCTTCTGTCATCTTCTGTCATTCTGTCCTCTTCTGTCATCTTCTGTCATTCTGTCCTCTTCTGTCATCTTCTGTCATTCTATCATCTTCTGTCATCTTCTGTCATTCTGTCATCCTGTCCTCTTCTGTCATGTTCTCTCATCTTCTGTCATTCTGTCCTCTTCTGTCATTCTGTCATCTTCTGTCATTCTGTCATCTTCTGTCATTCTGTCATCTTCCGTCATTCTGTCATCTTCCGTCATTCTGTCCCCTTCTGTCATCTTCTGTCATTCTGTCCTCTTCTGTCATCTTCTGTCATTCTGTCATCTTCTGTCATTCTGTCCTCTTCTGTCATCTTCTGTCATCTTCTGTCCTCTTCTGTCATCTTCTGTCCTCTTCTGTCATCTTCTGTCATCTTCTGTCATCTTCTGTCCTCTTCTGTCATTCTGTCATCTTCTGTCATCTTCTGTCATCTTCTGTCCTCTTCTGTCATCTTCTGTCATCTTCTGTCCTCTTCTGTCATTCTGTCATCTTCTGTCATTCTGTCATCTTCTGTCATCTTCTGTCCTCTTTTGTCATTCTGTCATCTTCTGTCATTCTGTCATCTTCTGTCATTCTGTCATCTTCTGTCATCTTCTGTCCACTTCTGTCATCTTCTGTCATCTTCTGTCATTCTGTCGTCTTCTGTCATTCTGTCATCTTCTGTCATTCTGTTCTCTTCTGTCCTCTTCTGTCATCTTCTGTCATCTTCTCTCATTCTGTCCTCTTCTGTTATCTTCTGTCACCTTCTGTCATTCTGTCATCTTCTGTCATTCTGTCCTTTTCTGTCATCTTCTGTCATCTTCTGTCATTCTGTCATCTTCTGTCATTCTGTCATTCTGTCATCTTCTGTCATTCTGTCATCTTCTTTCATCTTCTGTCATCTTCTGTCATCTTCTGTCATCTTCTGTCCTCTTCAGTCATTCTGTCATCTTCTGTCCTCTTCTGTCATTCTGTCATCTTCTGTCATTCTGTCATCTTCTGTCATCTTCTGTCATCTTCTGTCCTCTTCTGTCATTCTGTCATCTTCTGTCATTCTGTCATCTTCTGTCATCTTCTGTCATTCTGTCCTCTTCTGTCATCTTCTGTCATCTTCTGTCCTCTTCTGTCATTCTGTCATCTTCTGCCATTCTGTCATTTTGTCATCTTCTGTCATCTTCTGTCATTTTGTCATCATCTGTCATTCTGTCCTCTTCTGTTATTCTGTCAGCTTCTGTCATATTCTGTCATCTTCTCTCATCTTCTGTCATCTTCTGCCATCTTCTGTCACTCTGTCCTCTTCTGTCATATTCTGTCATCTTCTGTCATCTTCTGTCATTCTGTCATCTTCTGTTATTCTGTCATCTTCTGTCATCTTCTGTCATCTTCTGTCATTCTGTCCTCTTCTGTCATTCTGTCCTCTTCTGTCATATTCTGTCATCTTCTGTCATCTTCTATCATTCTGTCATCTTCTGCCATCTTCTGTCATCTTCTGTCATTCTGTCATCTTCTGTCATCTTCTGTCATCTTCTGTCATCTTCTGTCATTCTGTCCTCTTCTGTCATATTCTGTCATCTGTCATCTTCTGTCATTCTGTCATCTTCTGTCATTCTGTCATCTTCTGTCATCTTCTATTATTCTGTCATCTTCTGTCATCTTCTGTCCACTTCTGTCATTCTGTCATGTTCTGTCATCTTCTGTCATTCTGTCATCGTCTGTCATCTTCTATCATTCTGTCATCTTCTGCCATCTTCTGTCATCTTCTGTCATTCTGTCCTCTTCTGTCATTCTGTCATCTTCTGTCATCTTCTGTCCTTCTGTCATCTTCTGTCATCTTCTGTCCTTCTGTCATCTTCTGTCATCTTCTGTCATCTTCTGTCCTTCTGTCATCTTCTGTCATCTTCTGTCATCCTGTCATCTTCTGTCATCTTCTGTCCTTCTGCCATCTTCTGTCATCTTCTGTCATCTTCTGTCCTTCTGTCATCTTCTGTCATCTTCTGTCATTCTGTCCTCTTCTGTCATTCTGTCATCCTCTGTCATCTTCTGTCACCTTCTGTCATCTTCTCTCATCTTCTGTCATATTCTGCCATCTTCTGTCATCTTCTGTCATCTTCTGTCATTCTGTCCTCTTCTGTCATTCTGTCATCTTCTGTCATCTTCTGTCATCTTCTGTCATATTCTGTCATCTTCTGTCATCTTCTGTCGTCTTCTGTCATCTTCTGCCATCATCTGTCATTCTGTCCTCTTCGGTCATATACTGCCATCTTCTGTCATTCTGTCCTCTTCTGTCATTCTGTCATATTCTGTCATCTTCTGTCATCTTCTGTCACTCTATCATCTTCTGTCATCTTCTGTCATCTTCTGTCATTCTGTTATCTTCTGTCATTCTGTAATCTTCTGTCATTCTGTCCTCTTCTCTCATCATCTCTCATCTTCTGTCATTCTGTCATCTTCTGTCATCTTCTGTCATCTTCTGTCATTCTGTCATCTTCTGTCATCTTCTGTCATTCTGTCATCTTCTGTCATCTTCTGTCATTCTGTCATCTTCTGTCATCTTCTGTCATTCTGTCATCTTCTGCCATTCTCTCCTTCTGTCATCTTCTGTCATCTTCTGTCATTCTGTCATCTTCTGTCATCTTCTGTCATTCTGTCATCTTCTGTCATTCTGTCATCTTCTGTCATAGTCTGTCATCTTCTGTCATTCTGTCATCTTCTGTCATATTCTGTCATCTTCTGTCATCTTCTGTCATCTTCTGTCATCTTCTGTCATTCTGTCATCTTCTGTCATTCTGTCATCTTCTGTCATCTTCTGGCATCTTCTGTAATCTTCTGTCATTCTGTCATCTCCTGTCATTCTGTCATCTTCTGTCATATTCTGTCATATTCTGCCATCTTCTGTCATCTTCTGTCATCTTCTGTCATTCTGTCCTTCTCTCATCTTCTGTCATCTTCTGTCATTCTGTCATCTTCTGTCATTCTGTCATCTTCTGTCATTCTGTCATCTTCTGTCATCTTCTGTCATTCTGTCATCTTCTGTCATCTTCTGTCATTCTGTCCTTCTGTCATCTTCTGTCATCTGCTGTCATTCTGTCATCTTCTGTCATTCTGTCATCTTCTGTCATCTTCTGTCATCTTCTGTCACTCTGTCATCTTCTGTTATTCTGTCCTTCTGTCATCTTCTGTCATCTTCTGTCATCTCCTCTCATTCTGTCATCTTCTGTCATCTTCTGTCATCTTCTGTCATATTCTGTCATCTTCTGTCATCTTCTGTCATCTTCTGTCATCTTCTGTCATTCTGTCATCTTCTGTCATCTTCTGTCATCCTGTCATCTTCTGTCATCTTCTGTCATTCTGTCATCTTCTGTCATTCTGTCCACTTCTGTCATATTCTGTCATCTTCTGACATCTTCTGTCATCTTCTGTCATCTTCTGTCATTCTGTCATCTTCTGTCATCTTCTGTCATTCTGTCATCTTCTGTCATTCTGTCATCTTCTGTCATCGTCTGTCGTCTTCTGTCATCTTCTGTCATCTTCTGTCATCTTCTGTCATTCTGTCCTCTTCTGTCATATTCTGTCATCTTCTGTCATCTTCTGTCATTCTGTCATCTTCTGCCATTCTGTCATCTTCAGTCATCTTGTGTCATCTTCTTTTATTCTGTCATCTTCTGTCATCTTCTGTCATCTTCTTTCATTTTCTGTCATCTTCTGTCATTCTGTCACCTTCTGTCATCTTCTGTCATTCTGTCATCTTCTGTCATCTTCTGTCATCTTCTGTCACTATGTCATCTTCTGTCATCTTCTGTCATTCTGTCATATTCTGTCATCTTCTGTCATTCTGTCATCTTCTGTCATCTTCTGTCATTCTGTCATCTTCTGTCATCTTCTGTCATTCTGTCATCTTCTGTCATTCTGTCCTCTTCTGTCATCTTCTGTCATTCTGTCATCTTCTGTCATCTTATGTCATCTTCTGTCATATTCTGTCATCATCTGTCATCTTCTGTCATATTCTGTCATCTTCTGTCATCTTCTGTCGTCTTCTGTCATCTTCTGCCATCATCTGTCATTCTGTCCTCATCTGTCATATTCTGTCATCTTCTGTCATTCTGTCATCTTCTGTCATTCTGTCATCTTCTGTCATCTTCATTCATCCTCTGTCATTCTGTCATCTTCTGTCATTCTGTAATCTTCTGTCATTCTGTCCTCTTCTTTCATTCTGTCATCTTCTGTCATCTTCTGTCATCTTCTGTCATTCTGTTAGCTTCTGTCATTCTGTAATCTTCTGTCATTCTGTCCTCTTCTCTCATCTTCTCTCATCTTCTGTCATTCTGTCATCTTCTGTCATCTTCTGTCATCTTCTGTCATTCTGTCATCTTCTGTCATCTTCTGTCATTCTGTCATCTTCTGTCATCTTCTGTCATTCTGTCCACTTCTGTCATATTCTGTCATCTTCTGACATCTTCTGTCATCTTCTGTCATCTTCTGTCATCTTCTGTCATTCTGTCATCTTCTGTCATCTTCCGTCATTCTGTCATCTTCTGTCATTCTGTCATCTTCTGTCATCGTCTGTCATCTTCTGTCATCTTCTGTCATCTTTTGTCATCTTCTGTCATTCTGTCCTCTTCTGTCATATTCTGTCATCTTCTGTCATTCTGTCATCTTCTGCCATTCTGTCATCTTCAGTCATCTTGTGTCATCTTCTGTCATTCTGTCATCTTCTGTCATCTTCTGTCATCTTCTTTCATTTTCTGTCATCTTCTCTCATCTTCTGTCATTCTGTCACCTTCTGTCATCTTCTGTCATTCTGTCATCTTCTGTCATCTTCTGTCACTTTGTCATCTTCTGTCATCTTCTGTCATTCTGTCATATTCTGTCATCTTCTGTCATTCTGTCATCTTCTGTCATCTTCTGTCATTCTGTCCTCTTCTGTCATCTTCTGTCATTCTGTCATCTTCTGTCATCTTCTGTCATCTTCTGTCATATTCTGTCATCTTCTGTCATCTTCTGTCACTATGTCATCTTCTGTCATCTTCTGTCATTCTGTCATATTCTGTCATCTTCTGTCATTCTGTCATCTTCTGTCATTCTGTCATCTTCTGTCATCTTCTGTCATTCTGTCCTCTTCTGTCATTCTGTCATCTTCTTTCACCTTCTGTCATCTTCTGTCATCTTCTGTCATTCTGTCATCTTCTGTCATCTTCTGTCATTCTGTCATCTTCTGTCATTCTGTCCTCTTCTGTCATCTTCTGTCATTCTGTCATCTTCTGTCATCTCCTGTCATCTTCTGTCATATTCTGTCATCTTCTGTCATCTTCTGTCATATTCTGTCATCTTCTGTCATCTTCTGTCGTCTTCTGTCATCTTCTGCCATCATCTGTCATTCTGTCCTCATCTGTCATATTCTGTCATATTCTGTCATTCTGTCATCTTCTGTCATTCTGTCATCTTCTGTCATCTTCATTCATCCTCTGTCATTCTGTCATCTTCTGTCATTCTGTAATCTTCTGTCATTCTGTCCTCTTCTTTCATTCTGTCATATTCTGTCATCTTCTGTCATCTTCTGTCACTCTATCATCTTCTGTCATCTTCTGTCATCTTCTGTCATTCTGTCATCTTCTGTCATTCTGTAACCTTCTGTCATTCTGTCCTCTTCTCTCATCTTCTCTCATCTTCTGTCATTCTGTCATCTTCTGTCATCTTCTGTCATTCTTTCATCTTCTGTCATCTTCTGTCATTCTCTCATCTTCTGTCATCTTCTGTCATTCTGTCATCTTCTGTCATTCTGTCATCTTCTGTCATTCTCTCCATCTGTCACCTTCTGTCATCTTCTGTCATTCTGTCATCTTCTGTCATCTTCTGTCAGTCTGTCATCTTCTGTCATTCTGTCACCTTCTGTAATCTTCTGTCATTCTGTCATCTTCTGTCATTCTGTCATCTTCTGTCATATTCTGTCATATTCTGCCATCTTCTGTCATCTTCTGTCATTCTGTCCTTCTGTCATCTTCTGTCATTCTGTCATCTTCTGTCATTCTGTCATCTTCTGTCATTCTGTCATCTTCTGTCATCTTCTGTCATTCTGTCGTCTTCTGTCATCTTCTGTCATTCTGTCATCTTCAGTCATCTTCTGTCATTCTGTCCTTCTGTCATCTTCTGTCATTCTGTCCTCTTCTGTCATCTTCTGTCATCTTCTGTCCTCTTCTGTCATCTTCTGTCCTCTTCTGTCCTCTTCTGTCATCTTCTGTCATCTTCAGTCATCTTCTGTCCTCTTCTGTCATTCTGTCATCTTCTGTCATCTTCTGTCATCTTCTGTCCTCTTCTGTCATCTTCTGTCATCTTCTGTCCTCTTCTGTCATTCTGTCATCTTCTGTCATTCTGTCATCTTCTGTCATCTTCTGTCCTCTTTTGTCATTCTGTCATCTTCTGTCATTCTGTCATCTTCTGTCATTCTGTCATCTTCTGTCATCTTCTGTCCACTTCTGTCATCTTCTGTCATCTTCTGTCATTCTGTCGTCTTCTGTCATTCTGTCATCTTCTGTCATTCTGTTCTCTTCTGTCCTCTTCTGTCATCTTCTGTCATCTTCTCTCATTCTGTCCTCTTCTGTTATCTTCTGTCACCTTCTGTCACTCTGTCATCTTCTGTTATTCTGTCCTTCTGTCATCTTCTATCATCTGTCATCTTCTGTCATTCTGTCATCTTCTGTCATTCTGTCATCTTCTGTCATCTTCTATTATTCTGTCATCTTCTGTCATCTTCTGTCCACTTCTGTCATTCTGTCATGTTCTGTCATCTTCTGTCATTCTGTCATCGTCTGTCATCTTCTATCATTCTGTCATCTTCTGCCATCTTCTGTCATCTTCTGTCATTCTGTCCTCTTCTGTCATTCTGTCATCTTCTGTCATCTTCTGTCCTTCTGTCATCTTCTGTCATCTTCTGTCCTTCTGTCATCTTCTGTCATCTTCTGTCATCTTCTGTCCTTCTGTCATCTTCTGTCATCTTCTGTCATCCTGTCATCTTCTGTCATCTTCTGTCCTTCTGTCATCTTCTGTCATCTTCTGTCATCTTCTGTCCTTCTGTCACCTTCTGTCATCTTCTGTCATTCTGTCCTCTTCTGTCATTCTGTCATCCTCTGTCATCTTCTGTCACCTTCTGTCATCTTCTCTCATCTTCTGTCATATTCTGCCATCTTCTGTCATCTTCTGTCATCTTCTGTCATTCTGTCCTCTTCTGTCATTCTGTCATCTTCTGTCATCTTCTGTCATCTTCTGTCATATTCTGTCATCTTCTGTCATCTTCTGTCGTCTTCTGTCATCTTCTGCCATCATCTGTCATTCTGTCCTCTTCGGTCATATTCTGCCATCTTCTGTCATTCTGTCATCTTCTGTCATTCTGTCATCTTCTGTCATCTTCTTTCATCCTCTGTCATTCTGTCATCTTCTGTCATTCTGTAATCTTCTGTCATTCTGTCCTCTTCTGTCATTCTGTCATATTCTGTCATCTTCTGTCATCTTCTGTCACTCTATCATCTTCTGTCATCTTCTGTCATCTTCTGTCATTCTGTCATCTTCTGTCATTCTGTAATCTTCTGTCATTCTGTCCTCTTCTCTCATCTTCTCTCATCTTCTGTCATTCTGTCATCTTCTGTCATCTTCTGTCATCTTCTGTCATTCTGTCATCTTCTGTCATCTTCTGTCATTCTGTCATCTTCTGTCATCTTCTGTCATTCTGTCATCTTCTGTCATCTTCTGTCATTCTGTCATCTTCTGCCATTCTCTCCTTCTGTCATCTTCTGTCATCTTCTGTCATTCTGTCATCTTCTGTCATCTTCTGTCATTCTGTCATCTTCTGTCATTCTGTCATCTTCTGTCATAGTCTGTCATCTTCTGTCATTCTGTCATCTTCTGTCATATTCTGTCATCTTCTGTCATCTTCTGTCATCTTCTGTCATCTTCTGTCATTCTGTCATCTTCTGTCATTCTGTCATCTTCTGTCATCTTCTGTCATCTTAAGAAATCTTCTGTCATTCTGTCATCTCCTGTCATTCTGTCATCTTCTGTCATATTCTGTCATATTCTGCCATCTTCTGTCATCTTCTGTCATCTTCTGTCATTCTGTCCTTCTGTCATCTTCTGTCATCTTCTGTCATTCTGTCATCTTCTGTCATTCTGTCATCTTCTGTCATTCTATCATCTTCTGTCATCTTCTGTCATTCTGTCATCTTCTGTCATCTTCTGTCATTCTGTCCTTCTGTCATCTGCTGTCATTCTGTCATCTTCTGTCATTCTGTCATCTTCTGTCATCTTCTGTCATCTTCTGTCACTCTGTCATCTTCTGTTATTCTGTCCTTCTGTCATCTTCTGTCATCTTCTGTCATCTCCTCTCATTCTGTCATCTTCTGTCATCTTCTGTCATCTTCTGTCATATTCTGTCATCTTCTGTCATCTTCTGTCATCTTCTGTCATCTTCTGTCATTCTGTCATCTTCTGTCATCTTCTGTCATCCTGTCATCTTCTGTCATCTTCTGTCATTCTGTCATCTTCTGTCATTCTGTCCACTTCTGTCATATTCTGTCATCTTCTGACATCTTCTGTCATCTTCTGTCATCTTCTGTCATTCTGTCATCTTCTGTCATCTTCTGTCATTCTGTCATCTTCTGTCATTCTGTCATCTTCTGTCATCGTCTGTCGTCTTCTGTCATCTTCTGTCATCTTCTTTCATCTTCTGTCATTCTGTCCTCTTCTGTCATATTCTGTCATCTTCTGTCATCTTCTGTCATTCTGTCATCTTCTGCCATTCTGTCATCTTCAGTCATCTTGTGTCATCTTCTGTCATTCTGTCATCTTCTGTCATTCTGTCATCTTCTGTCATCGTCTGTCGTCTTCTGTCATCTTCTGTCATCTTCTTTCATCTTCTGTCATTCTGTCCTCTTCTGTCATATTCTGTCATCTTCTGTCATCTTCTGTCATTCTGTCATCTTCTGCCATTCTGTCATCTTCAGTCATCTTGTGTCATCTTCTGTCATTCTGTCATCTTCTGTCATCTTCTGTCATCTTCTTTCATTTTCTGTCATCTTCTGTCATTCTGTCACCTTCTGTCATCTTCTGTCATTCTGTCATCTTCTGTCATCTTCTGTCATCTTCTGTCACTATGTCATCTTCTGTCATCTTCTGTCATTCTGTCATATTCTGTCATCTTCTGTCATTCTGTCATCTTCTGTCATCTTCTGTCATTCTGTCATCTTCTGTCATCTTCTGTCATTCTGTCATCTTCTGTCATTCTGTCCTCTTCTGTCATCTTCTGTCATTCTGTCATCTTCTGTCATCTTATGTCATCTTCTGTCATATTCTGTCATCATCTGTCATCTTCTGTCATATTCTGTCATCTTCTGTCATCTTCTGTCGTCTTCTGTCATCTTCTGCCATCATCTGTCATTCTGTCCTCATCTGTCATATTCTGTCATCTTCTGTCATTCTGTCATCTTCTGTCATTCTGTCATCTTCTGTCATCTTCATTCATCCTCTGTCATTCTGTCATCTTCTGTCATTCTGTAATCTTCTGTCATTCTGTCCTCTTCTTTCATTCTGTCATATTCTGTCATCTTCTGTCATCTTCTGTCACTCTATCATCTTCTGTCATCTTCTGTCATCTTCTGTCATTCTGTTAGCTTCTGTCATTCTGTAATCTTCTGTCATTCTGTCCTCTTCTCTCATCTTCTCTCATCTTCTGTCATTCTGTCATCTTCTGTCATCTTCTGTCATCTTCTGTCATTCTGTCATCTTCTGTCATCTTCTGTCATTCTGTCATCTTCTGTCATCTTCTGTCATTCTGTCCACTTCTGTCATATTCTGTCATCTTCTGACATCTTCTGTCATCTTCTGTCATCTTCTGTCATCTTCTGTCATTCTGTCATCTTCTGTCATCTTCCGTCATTCTGTCATCTTCTGTCATTCTGTCATCTTCTGTCATCGTCTGTCATCTTCTGTCATCTTCTGTCATCTTCTGTCATCTTCTGTCATTCTGTCCTCTTCTGTCATATTCTGTCATCTTCTGTCATTCTGTCATCTTCTGCCATTCTGTCATCTTCAGTCATCTTGTGTCATCTTCTGTCATTCTGTCATCTTCTGTCATCTTCTGTCATCTTCTTTCATTTTCTGTCATCTTCTGTCATCTTCTGTCATTCTGTCACCTTCTGTCATCTTCTGTCATTCTGTCATCTTCTGTCATCTTCTGTCACTTTGTCATCTTCTGTCATCTTCTGTCATTCTGTCATATTCTGTCATCTTCTGTCATTCTGTCATCTTCTGTCATCTTCTGTCATTCTGTCCTCTTCTGTCATCTTCTGTCATTCTGTCATCTTCTGTCATCTTCTGTCATCTTCTGTCATATTCTGTCATCTTCTGTCATCTTCTGTCACTATGTCATCTTCTGTCATCTTCTGTCATTCTGTCATATTCTGTCATCTTCTGTCATTCTGTCATCTTCTGTCATTCTGTCATCTTCTGTCATCTTCTGTCATTCTGTCCTCTTCTGTCATTCTGTCATCTTCTTTCACCTTCTGTCATCTTCTGTCATCTTCTGTCATTCTGTCATCTTCTGTCATCTTCTGTCATTCTGTCCTCTTCTGTCATCTTCTGTCATTCTGTCATCTTCTGTCATCTCCTGTCATCTTCTGTCATATTCTGTCATCTTCTGTCATCTTCTATCATATTCTGTCATCTTCTGTCATCTTCTGTCGTCTTCTGTCATCTTCTGCCAACATCTGTCATTCTGTCCTCATCTGTCATATTCTGTCATATTCTGTCATTCTGTCATCTTCTGTCATTCTGTCATCTTCTGTCATCTTCATTCATCCTCTGTCATTCTGTCATCTTCTGTCATTCTGTAATCTTCTGTCATTCTGTCCTCTTCTTTCATTCTGTCATATTCTGTCATCTTCTGTCATCTTCTGTCACTCTATCATCTTCTGTCATCTTCTGTCATCTTCTGTCATTCTGTCATCTTCTGTCATTCTGTAACCTTCTGTCATTCTGTCCTCTTCTCTCATCTTCTCTCATCTTCTGTCATTCTGTCATCTTCTGTCATCTTCTGTCATTCTGTCATCTTCTGTCATCTTCTGTCATTCTCTCATCTTCTGTCATCTTCTGTCATTCTGTCATCTTCTGTCATTCTGTCATCTTCTGTCATTCTCTCCATCTGTCACCTTCTGTCATCTTCTGTCATTCTGTCATCTTCTGTCATCTTCTGTCAGTCTGTCATCTTCTGTCATTCTGTCACCTTCTGTCATCTTCTGTAATCTTCTGTCATTCTGTCATCTTCTGTCATTCTGTCATCTTCTGTCATATTCTGTCATATTCTGCCATCTTCTGTCATCTTCTGTCATCTTCTGTCATTCTGTCCTTCTGTCATCTTCTGTCATTCTGTCATCTTCTGTCATTCTGTCATCTTCTGTCATTCTGTCATCTTCTGTCATCTTCTGTCATTCTGTCGTCTTCTGTCATCTTCTGTCATTCTGTCATCTTCAGTCATCTTCTGTCATTCTGTCCTTCTGTCATCTTCTGTCATTCTGTCCTCTTCTGTCATCTTCTGTCATCTTCTGTCCTCTTCTGTCATCTTCTGTCCTCTTCTGTCCTCTTCTGTCATCTTCTGTCATCTTCTGTCATCTTCTGTCCTCTTCTGTCATTCTGTCATCTTCTGTCATCTTCTGTCATCTTCTGTCCTCTTCTGTCATCTTCTGTCCTCTTCTGTCATTCTGTCATCTTCTGTCATTCTGTCATCTTCTGTCATCTTCTGTCCTCTTTTGTCATTCTGTCATCTTCTGTCATTCTGTCATCTTCTGTCATTCTGTCATCTTCTGTCATCTTCTGTCCACTTCTGTCATCTTCTGTCATCTTCTGTCATTCTGTCGTCTTCTGTCATTCTGTCATCTTCTGTCATTCTGTTCTCTTCTGTCCTCTTCTGTCATCTTCTGTCATCTTCTCTCATTCTGTCCTCTTCTGTTATCTTCTGTCAACTTCTGTCACTCTGTCATCTTCTGTTATTCTGTCCTTCTGTCATCTTCTATCATCTGTCATCTTCTGTCATTCTGTCATCTTCTGTCATTCTGTCATCTTCTGTCATCTTCTATTATTCTGTCATCTTCTGTCATCTTCTGTCCACTTCTGTCATTCTGTCATGTTCTGTCATCTTCTGTCATTCTGTCATCGTCTGTCATCTTCTATCATTCTGTCATCTTCTGCCATCTTCTGTCATCTTCTGTCATTCTGTCCTCTTCTGTCATTCTGTCATCTTCTGTCATCTTCTGTCCTTCTGTCATCTTCTGTCATCTTCTGTCCTTCTGTCATCTTCTGTCATCTTCTGTCATCTTCTGTCCTTCTGTCATCTTCTGTCATCTTCTGTCATCCTGTCATCTTCTGTCATCTTCTGTCCTTCTGTCATCTTCTGTCATCTTCTGTCATCTTCTGTCCTTCTGTCATCTTCTGTCATCTTCTGTCATTCTGTCCTCTTCTGTCATTCTGTCATCCTCTGTCATCTTCTGTCACCTTCTGTCATCTTCTCTCATCTTCTGTCATATTCTGCCATCTTCTGTCATCTTCTGTCATCTTCTGTCATTCTGTCCTCTTCTGTCATTCTGTCATCTTCTGTCATCTTCTGTCATCTTCTGTCATATTCTGTCATCTTCTGTCATCTTCTGTCGTCTTCTGTCATCTTCTGCCATCATCTGTCATTCTGTCCTCTTCGGTCATATTCTGCCATCTTCTGTCATTCTGTCATCTTCTGTCATTCTGTCATCTTCTGTCATCTTCTTTCATCCTCTGTCATTCTGTCATCTTCTGTCATTCTGTAATCTTCTGTCATTCTGTCCTCTTCTGTCATTCTGTCATATTCTGTCATCTTCTGTCATCTTCTGTCACTCTATCATCTTCTGTCATCTTCTGTCATCTTCTGTCATTCTGTCATCTTCTGTCATTCTGTAATCTTCTGTCATTCTGTCCTCTTCTCTCATCTTCTCTCATCTTCTGTCATTCTGTCATCTTCTGTCATCTTCTGTCATCTTCTGTCATTCTGTCATCTTCTGTCATCTTCTGTCATTCTGTCATCTTCTGTCATCTTCTGTCATTCTGTCATCTTCTGTCATCTTCTGTCATTCTGTCATCTTCTGCCATTCTCTCCTTCTGTCATCTTCTGTCATCTTCTGTCATTCTGTCATCTTCTGTCATCTTCTGTCATTCTGTCATCTTCTGTCATTCTGTCATCTTCTGTCATAGTCTGTCATCTTCTGTCATTCTGTCATCTTCTGTCATATTCTGTCATCTTCTGTCATCTTCTGTCATCTTCTGTCATCTGTCATCTTCTGTCATTCTGTCATCTTCTGTCATCTTCTGTCATCTTCAGAAATCTTCTGTCATTCTGTCATCTCCTGTCATTCTGTCATCTTCTGTCATATTCTGTCATATTCTGCCATCTTCTGTCATCTTCTGTCATCTTCTGTCATTCTGTCCTTCTGTCATCTTCTGTCATCTTCTGTCATTCTGTCATCTTCTGTCATTCTGTCATCTTCTGTCATTCTGTCATCTTCTGTCATCTTCTGTCATTCTGTCATCTTCTGTCATCTTCTGTCATTCTGTCCTTCTGTCATCTTCTGTCATCTGCTGTCATTCTGTCATCTTCTGTCATTCTGTCATCTTCTGTCATCTTCTGTCATCTTCTGTCACTCTGTCATCTTCTGTTATTCTGTCCTTCTGTCATCTTCTGTCATCTTCTGTCATCTCCTCTCATTCTGTCATCTTCTGTCATCTTCTGTCATCTTCTGTCATATTCTGTCATCTTCTGTCATCTTCTGTCATCTTCTGTCATCTTCTGTCATTCTGTCATCTTCTGTCATCTTCTGTCATCCTGTCATCTTCTGTCATCTTCTGTCATTCTGTCATCTTCTGTCATTCTGTCCACTTCTGTCATATTCTGTCATCTTCTGACATCTTCTGTCATCTTCTGTCATCTTCTGTCATTCTTTCATCTTCTGTCATCTTCTGTCATTCTGTCATCTTCTGTCATTCTGTCATCTTCTGTCATCGTCTGTCGTCTTCTGTCATCTTCTGTCATCTTCTTTCATCTTCTGTCATTCTGTCCTCTTCTGTCATATTCTGTCATCTTCTGTCATCTTCTGTCATTCTGTCATCTTCTGCCATTCTGTCATCTTCAGTCATCTTGTGTCATCTTCTGTCATTCTGTCATCTTCTGTCATCTTCTGTCATCTTCTTTCATTTTCTGTCATCTTCTGTCATTCTGTCACCTTCTGTCATCTTCTGTCATTCTGTCATCTTCTGTCATCTTCTGTCATCTTCTGTCACTATGTCATCTTCTGTCATCTTCTGTCATTCTGTCATATTCTGTCATCTTCTGTCATTCTGTCATCTTCTGTCATCTTCTGTCATTCTGTCATCTTCTGTCATCTTCTGTCATTCTGTCATCTTCTGTCATTCTGTCCTCTTCTGTCATCTTCTGTCATTCTGTCATCTTCTGTCATCTTATGTCATCTTCTGTCATATTCTGTCATCATCTGTCATCTTCTGTCATATTCTGTCATCTTCTGTCATCTTCTGTCGTCTTCTGTCATCTTCTGCCATCATCTGTCATTCTGTCCTCATCTGTCATATTCTGTCATCTTCTGTCATTCTGTCATCTTCTGTCATTCTGTCATCTTCTGTCATCTTCATTCATCCTCTGTCATTCTGTCATCTTCTGTCATTCTGTAATCTTCTGTCATTCTGTCCTCTTCTTTCATTCTGTCATATTCTGTCATCTTCTGTCATCTTCTGTCACTCTATCATCTTCTGTCATCTTCTGTCATCTTCTGTCATTCTGTTAGCTTCTGTCATTCTGTAATCTTCTGTCATTCTGTCCTCTTCTCTCATCTTCTCTCATCTTCTGTCATTCTGTCATCTTCTGTCATCTTCTGTCATCTTCTGTCATTCTGTCATCTTCTGTCATCTTCTGTCATTCTGTCATCTTCTGTCATCTTCTGTCATTCTGTCCACTTCTGTCATATTCTGTCATCTTCTGACATCTTCTGTCATCTTCTGTCATCTTCTGTCATCTTCTGTCATTCTGTCATCTTCTGTCATCTTCCGTCATTCTGTCATCTTCTGTCATTCTGTCATCTTCTGTCATCGTCTGTCATCTTCTGTCATCTTCTGTCATCTTCTGTCATCTTCTGTCATTCTGTCCTCTTCTGTCATATTCTGTCATCTTCTGTCATTCTGTCATCTTCTGCCATTCTGTCATCTTCAGTCATCTTGTGTCATCTTCTGTCATTCTGTCATCTTCTGTCATCTTCTGTCATCTTCTTTCATTTTCTGACATCTTCTGTCATCTTCTGTCATTCTGTCACCTTCTGTCATCTTCTGTCATTCTGTCATCTTCTGTCATCTTCTGTCACTTTGTCATCTTCTGTCATCTTCTGTCATTCTGTCATATTCTGTCATCTTCTGTCATTCTGTCATCTTCTGTCATCTTCTGTCATTCTGTCCTCTTCTGTCATCTTCTGTCATTCTGTCATCTTCTGTCATCTTCTGTCATATTCTGTCATCTTCTGTCATCTTCTGTCACTATGTCATCTTCTGTCATCTTCTGTCATTCTGTCATATTCTGTCATCTTCTGTCATTCTGTCATCTTCTGTCATTCTGTCATCTTCTGTCATCTTTTGTCATTCTGTCCTCTTCTGTCATTCTGTCATCTTCTTTCACCTTCTGTCATCTTCTGTCATCTTCTGTCATTCTGTCATCTTCTGTCATCTTCTGTCATTCTGTCATCTTCTGTCATTCTGTCCTCTTCTGTCATCTTCTGTCATTCTGTCATCTTCTGTCATCTCCTGTCATCTTCTGTCATATTCTGTCATCTTCTGTCATCTTCTGTCATATTCTGTCATCTTCTGTCATCTTCTGTCGTCTTCTGTCATCTTCTGCCATCATCTGTCATTCTGTCCTCATCTGTCATATTCTGTCATATTCTGTCATTCTGTCATCTTCTGTCATTCTGTCATCTTCTGTCATCTTCATTCATCCTCTGTCATTCTGTCATCTTCTGTCATTCTGTAATCTTCTGTCATTCTGTCCTCTTCTTTCATTCTGTCATATTCTGTCATCTTCTGTCATCTTCTGTCACTCTATCATCTTCTGTCATCTTCTGTCATCTTCTGTCATTCTGTCATCTTCTGTCATTCTGTCATCTTCTGTCATTCTCTCCATCTGTCACCTTCTGTCATCTTCTGTCATTCTGTCATCTTCTGTCATCTTCTGTCAGTCTGTCATCTTCTGTCATTCTGTCACCTTCTGTCATCTTCTGTAATCTTCTGTCATTCTGTCATCTTCTGTCATTCTGTCATCTTCTGTCATATTCTGTCATATTCTGCCATCTTCTGTCATCTTCTGTCATCTTCTGTCATTCTGTCCTTCTGTCATCTTCTGTCATTCTGTCATCTTCTGTCATTCTGTCATCTTCTGTCATTCTGTCATCTTCTGTCATCTTCTGTCATTCTGTCGTCTTCTGTCATCTTCTGTCATTCTGTCATCTTCAGTCATCTTCTGTCATTCTGTCCTTCTGTCATCTTCTGTCATTCTGTCCTCTTCTGTCAGCTTCTGTCATCTTCTGTCCTCTTCTGTCATCTTCTGTCCTCTTCTGTCCTCTTCTGTCATCTTCTGTCATCTTCTGTCATCTTCTGTCCTCTTCTGTCATTCTGTCATCTTCTGTCATCTTCTGTCATCTTCTGTCCTCTTCTGTCATCTTCTGTCATCTTCTGTCCTCTTCTGTCATTCTGTCATCTTCTGTCATTCTGTCATCTTCTGTCATCTTCTGTCCTCTTTTGTCATTCTGTCATCTTCTGTCATTCTGTCATCTTCTGTCATTCTGTCATCTTCTGTCATCTTCTGTCCACTTCTGTCATCTTCTGTCATCTTCTGTCATTCTGTCGTCTTCTGTCATTCTGTCATCTTCTGTCATTCTGTTCTCTTCTGTCCTCTTCTGTCATCTTCTGTCATCTTCTCTCATTCTGTCCTCTTCTGTTATCTTCTGTCACCTTCTGTCATTCTGTCATCTTCTGTCATTCTGTCCTCTTCTGTCATCTTCTGTCATCTTCTGTCATTCTGTCATCTTCTGTCATTCTGTCATTCTGTCATCTTCTGTCATTCTGTCATCTTCTGTCATCTTCTGTCATCTTCTGTCATCTTCTGTCATCTTCTGTCCTCTTCAGTCATTCTGTCATCTTCTGTCCTCTTCTGTCATTCTGTCATCTTCTGTCATTCTGTCATCTTCTGTCATCTTCTGTCATCTTCTGTCCTCTTCTGTCATTCTGTCATCTTCTGTCATTCTGTCATCTTCTGTCATCTTCTGTCATTCTGTCCTCTTCTGTCATCTTCTGTCATCTTCTGTCCTCTTCTGTCATTCTGTCATCTTCTGCCATTCTGTCATTTTGTCATCTTCTGTCATCTTCTGTCATTTTGTCATCATCTGTCATTCTGTCCTCTTCTGTTATTCTGTCAGCTTCTGTCATATTCTGTCATCTTCTCTCATCTTCTGTCATCTTCTGCCATCTTCTGTCACTCTGTCCTCTTCTGTCATATTCTGTCATCTTCTGTCATCTTCTGTCATTCTGTCATCTTCTGTTATTCTGTCATCTTCTGTCATCTTCTGTCATCTTCTGTCATTCTGTCCTCTTCTGTCATTCTGTCCTCTTCTGTCATATTCTGTCATCTTCTGTCATCTTCTATCATTCTGTCATCTTCTGCCATCTTCTGTCATCTTCTGTCATTCTGTCATCTTCTGTCATCTTCTGTCATCTTCTGTCATCTTCTGTCATTCTGTCCTCTTCTGTCATATTCTGTCATCTGTCATCTTCTGTCATTCTGTCATCTTCTGTCATTCTGTCATCTTCTTTCATCTTCTATTATTCTGTCATCTTCTGTCATCTTCTGTCCACTTCTGTCATTCTGTCATGTTCTGTCATCTTCTGTCATTCTGTCATCGTCTGTCATCTTCTATCATTCTGTCATCTTCTGTCATCTTCTGTCATCTTCTGTCATTCTGTCCTCTTCTGTCATTCTGTCATCTTCTGTCATCTTCTGTCCTTCTGTCATCTTCTGTCATCTTCTGTCCTTCTGTCATCTTCTGTCATCTTCTGTCATCTTCTGTCCTTCTGTCATCTTCTGTCATCTTCTGTCATCCTGTCATCTTCTGTCATCTTCTGTCCTTCTGTCATCTTCTGTCATCTTCTGTCATCTTCTGTCCTTCTGTCATCTTCTGTCATCTTCTGTCATTCTGTCCTCTTCTGTCATTCTGTCATCCTCTGTCATCTTCTGTCACCTTCTGTCATCTTCTCTCATCTTCTGTCATATTCTGCCATCTTCTGTCATCTTCTGTCATCTTCTGTCATTCTGTCCTCTTCTGTCATTCTGTCATCTTCAGTCATCTTCTGTCATCTTCTGTCATATTCTGTCATCTTCTGTCATCTTCTGTCGTCTTCTGTCATCTTCTGCCATCATCTGTCATTCTGTCCTCTTCGGTCATATTCTGCCATCTTCTGTCATTCTGTCATCTTCTGTCATTCTGTCATCTTCTGTCATCTTCTTTCATCCTCTGTCATTCTGTCATCTTCTGTCATTCTGTAATCTTCTGTCATTCTGTCCTCTTCTGTCATTCTGTCATATTCTGTCATCTTCTGTCATCTTCTGTCACTCTATCATCTTCTGTCATCTTCTGTCATCTTCTGTCATTCTGTCATCTTCTGTCATTCTGTAATCTTCTGTCATTCTGTCCTCTTCTCTCATCTTCTCTCATCTTCTGTCATTCTGTCATCTTCTGTCATCTTCTGTCATCTTCTGTCATTCTGTCATCTTCTGTCATCTTCTGTCATTCTGTCATCTTCTGTCATCTTCTGTCATTCTGTCATCTTCTGTCATCTTCTGTCATTCTGTCATCTTCTGCCATTCTCTCCTTCTGTCATCTTCTGTCATCTTCTGTCATTCTGTCATCTTCTGTCATCTTCTGTCATTCTGTCATCTTCTGTCATTCTGTCATCTTCTGTCATAGTCTGTCATCTTCTGTCATTCTGTCATCTTCTGTCATATTCTGTCATCTTCTGTCATCTTCTGTCATCTTCTGTCATCTTCTGTCATTCTGTCATCTTCTGTCATTCTGTCATCTTCTGTCATCTTCTGTCATCTTCTGTAATCTTCTGTCATTCTGTCATCTCCTGTCATTCTGTCATCTTCTGTCATATTCTGTCATATTCTGCCATCTTCTGTCATCTTCTGTCATCTTCTGTCATTCTGTCCTTCTGTCATCTTCTGTCATCTTCTGTCATTCTGTCATCTTCTGTCATTCTGTCATCTTCTGTCATTCTGTCATCTTCTGTCATTCTGTCATCTTCTGTCATCTTCTGTCATTCTGTCCTTCTGTCATCTTCTGTCATCTTCTGTCATTCTGTCATCTTCTGTCATCTTCTGTCATCTTCTGTCACTCTGTCATCTTCTGTTATTCTGTCCTTCTGTCATCTTCTGTCATCTTCTGTCATCTCCTCTCATTCTGTCATCTTCTGTCATATTCTGTCATCTTCTGTCATATTCTGTCATCTTCTGTCATCTTCTGTCATCTTCTGTCATCTTCTGTCATTCTGTCATCTTCTGTCATCTTCTGTCATCCTGTCATCTTCTGTCATCTTCTGTCCTCTTCTGTCATCTTCTGTCATCTTCTGTCATTCTGTCATCTTCTGTCATCTTCTGTCATCTTCTGTCATTCTGACCTCTTATGTCATCTTCTGTCATCTTCTGTCATTCTGTCCTCTTCTGTCATATTCTGTCATCTTCTGTCATCTTCTGTCATTCTGTCATCTTCTGTCATTCTGTCCTCTTCTGTCATCTTCTGCCATCTTCTGTCATTTTCTGTCATCTTCTGTCATCTTCTGTCATCTTCTGTCATTCTGTCCTCTTCTGTCCTCTTCTGTCATCTTCTGTCATCTTCTGTCATCTTCTGTCATTCTGTCATCTTCTGTCATTCTGTCCTCTTCTGTCAATCTGTCATCTTCTGTCATCTTCTGTCATTCTGTCATCTTCTGTCATCTTCTGTCCTATTCTGTCATTCTGTCATCTTCTGTCATTCTGTCATCTTCTGTCATCTTCTGTCATTCTGTCCTCTTCTGTCATCTTCTGTCATCTTCTGTCATTCTGCCCTCTTCTGTCATCTTCTGTCATCTTTTGTCATCTTCTGTCCTCTTCTGTCATCTTCTGTCATCTTCTGTCATTCTGTCATCTTCTGTCATCTTCTGTCATCTTCTGTCATTCTGACCTCTTCTGTCATCTTCTGTCATCTTCTGTCATTCTGTCCTCTTCTGTCATCTTCTGTCATCTTCTGTCATTCTGTCATCTTCTGTCATTCTGTCATCTTCTGTCATCTTCTGTCATCTTCTGCCCTCTTCTGTCATCTTCTGTCATCTTCTGTCATCTTCTGTCCTCTTCTGTCATCTTCTGTCCTCTTCTGTCATCTTCTGTCATCTTCTGTCATCTTCTGTCCTCTTCTGTCATCTTCTGTCATCTTCTGTCATTCTGTCCTCTTCTGTCATCTTCTGTCCTCTTCTGTCATTCTGTCCTCTTCTGTCATCTTCTGTCATCTTCTGTCATTCTGTCATCTTCTGTCATTCTGTCATCTTCTGTCATCTTCCGTCATCTTCTCTCATCTTCTGTCCTCTTCTGTCAGCTTCTGTCATCTTCTGTCATCTTCTGTCCTCTTCTGTCATCTTCTGTCACCTTCTGTCAGCTTCTGTCATCTTCTGTCATCTTCTGTCATCTTCTGTCATTCTGTCCTCCTCTGTCATTCTGTCATCTTCTGTCATTCTGTTCTCTTCTGGCATTCTGTCATCTTCTGTCATTCGGACCTCTTCTGTCATTCTGTCATCTTCTGTCACCTTCTGTCCTATTCTGTCATTCTGTCATCTTCTGTCATCTTCTGTCCTCTTCTGTCACTCTGTCATCTTCTGCCCTCTTCTGTCATTCTGTCATCATCGGTCCTCTTCTGTCATCTTCTGTCATCTTCTGTCATCTTCTGTCATTCTGTCCTCTTCTGCCATCTTCTGTCATCTTCTGTCATTCTGTCCTCTTCTTTCATCTTCTGTCATCTTCTGTCATTCTGTCATCTTCTGTCATTCTGTCCTCTTCTGAAATTCTGTCATCTTCTGTCATCTTCTGTCCTCTTCTGTCATTCTGTCATCTTCTGTCATTATGTCCTCTTCTGTCATTCTGTCATCTTCTGTCATTCTGTCATCTTCTGTCATCTTCTGTCCTCTTCTGCCATTCTGTCATCTTCTGTCCTCTTCTGTCATCCTCTTTCATCTTCTGTCATCTTCAGTCATTTTCTGTCCTCTTCTGTCATCTTCTGACAATCTGTCCTCTTCTGTCATCTTCTGCCACCTTCTGTCATTCTGTCCTCTTCTGTCATCTTCTGTCATCTTCTGTCATTCTGTCATCTTCTGTCATCTTCTGTCATTCTGTCATCTTCTGTCATTCTGTCATCTTCTGTCATCTTCTGTCATTCTGTCCTCTTCTGTCATCTTCTGTCATCTTCTGTCCTCTTCTGTCATCTTCTGTGATCTTCTGTCATTCAGTCCTCTTCTGTCATCTTCTGTCATCTTCTGTCATTCTGTCCTCTTCTGTCATCTTCTGTCATCTTCTGTCATCTTCTGTCATTCTGTCATCTTCTGTCACTCTGTCCTCTTCTGTCATTCTGTCAACTTCTGTCATCTTCTGTCCTTTTCTGTCATTCTGTCATCTTCTGTCACTCTGTCCTCTTCTGTCATTCTGTCAGCTTCTGTCAACTTCTGTCATCTTCTGTCCTCTTCTGTCATTCTGTCATCTTCTGTCCTCTTCTGTCATTCTGTCATCTTCTGTCATCTTCTGTCCTATTCTGTCATTCTGTCATCTTCTGTCATCCTCTGTCATCTTCTGTCATTCTGTCATCTTCTGTCCTCTTCTGTCATTCTGTTATCTTCTGTCATCTTCTGTCATCTTCTGTCATCTTCTGTCATCTTCTGTCCTCTTCTGTCATCTTCTGTCATCTTCTGTCATTCTGTCCTCTTCTGTCATCTTCTGTCATTCTGTCCTCTTCTGTCATCTTCTGTCATCTTCTGTCATCTTCTGTCATTCTGTCCTCTTTTGTCATCTTCTGTCATCTTCTGTCCTCTTCTGTCATCTTCTGTCTTCTTCTGTCATCTTCTGTCATCTTCTGTCATCTTCAGTCCTCTTCTATCATCTTCTGTCATCTTCTGTCATCTTCTGACATCTTCTGCCATCTTCTGTCATCCTCTGTCCTCTTCTGTCATCTTCTGTCATCTTCTGTCATCTTCTGTCATCTTCTGTCCTCTTCTGTCATATTCTGTCATATTCTGTCATCTTCTGTCATCTTCTGTCCTCTTCTGTCATCTTCTGTCATCTTCTGCCATTCTGTCCTCTTCTGTCATCTTCTGTCATCTTCTGTCATTTTCTGTCATCTTCTGTCATCTTCTGTTATCTTCTGTCATTCTGTCCTCTTCTGTCATCTTCTGTCATCTTCAGTCATCTTCTGTCATTCTGTCATCTTCTGTCATCTTCTGTCATCTTCTGCCCTCTTCTGTCATCTTCTGTCATCTTCTGTCATCTTCTGCCCTCTTCTGTCATCTTCTGTCATCTTCTGTCATCTTCTGTCCTCTTCTGTCATCTTCTGTCATCTTCTCTCATCTTCTGTCATCTTCTGTCCTCTTCTGTCATCTTCTGTCATCTTCTGTCATCTTCTGTCCTCTTCTGTCATTCTGTCATCTTCTGTCCTCTTCTGTCATTCTGTCATCTTCTGTCATCTCCTGTCATATTCTGTCATTCTGTCATCTTCTGTCATCTTCTGTCATCTTCTGTCATTCTGTCATCTTCTGTCCTCTTCTGTCATTCTGTTATCTTCTGTCATCTTCTGTCATCTTCTGTCATCTTCTGTCCTCTTCTGTCATCTTCTGTCATTCTGTCCTCTTCTGTCATCTTCTGTCATCTTCTGTCATTCTGTCCTCTTTTGTCATCTTCTGTCATCTTCTGTCCTCTTCTGTCATCTTCTGTCTTCTTCTGTCATCTTCTGTCATCTTCTGTCATCTTCTGTCCTCTTCTATCATCTTCTGTCATCTTCTGTCATCTTCTGACATCTTCTGCCATCTTCTGTCATCCTCTGTCCTCTTCTGTCATCTTCTGTCATCTTCTGTCATCTTCTGTCATCTTCTGTCCTCTTCTGTCATATTCTGTCATCTTCTGTCATCTTCTGTCATCTTCTGTCATTTTCTGTCATCTTCTGTCATCTTCTGTCATTCTGTCCTCTTCTGTCATCTTCTGTCATCTTCTGACATTCTGTCATCTTCTGTCATCTTCTGTCATCTTCTGCCCTCTTCTGTCATCTTCTGTCATCTTCTGTCATCTTCTGTCCTCTTCTGTCATCTTCTGTCCTCTTCTGTCATCTTCTGTCATCTTCTGTCATCTTCTGTCCTCTTCTGTCATCTTCTGTCATCTTCTGTCCTCTTCTGTCATTCTGTCCTCTTCTGTCATCTTCTGTCATCTTCTGTCATCTTCCGTCATCTTCTGTCATCATCTGTCCTCTTCTGTAAGCTTCTGTCATCTTCTGTCCTCTTCTGTCATCTTCTGTCCTCTTCTGTCTTCTTCTGTCAGCTTCTGTCATCTTCTGTCATCTTCTGTCATTCTGTCCTCTTCTGTCATCTTCTGTCATTCTGTCATCTTCTGTCATTCAGTCCTCTTCTGTCATTCTGTCATCCTCTGTCATCTTCTGTCCTCTTCTGTCATTCTGTCATCTTCTGTCATTCTGTCCTCTTCTGTCATTTTGTCATCTTCTGTCATTCTGTCCTCTTCTGTCATTCTGTCATCTTCTGTCATCTTCTGTCCTCTTCTGTCATTCTGTCCTCTTCTGTCATCTTCTTTCATTCTGTCATCTTCTGTCATCTTCTGTCATTCTGTCATCTTCTGTCATTCTGTCCTCTTCTGTCATTCTGTCATCTTCTATCATCTTCTGTCCTCTTCTGTCATTCTGTCATCTTCTGTCATTCTGTCATCTTCTGTCATCTTCTGTCATCTTCTGTCCTCTTCTGTCATCTTCTGTCCTCTTCTGTCATTCTGTCATCTTCTGTCATCTTCTGTCATCTTCTGTCATCTTCTGTCATCTTCTGTCCTCTTCTGTCATTCTGTCCTCTTCTGCCATCTTCTGTCATCTTCTGTCATTCTGTCCTCTTCTTTCATCTTCTGTCATTCTGTCATCTTCTGTCATTCTGTCCTCTTCTGAAATTCTGTCATCTTCTGTCCTCTTCTGTCATTCTGTCATCTTCTGGCATTATGTCCTCTTCTGTCATTCTGTCATCTTCTGTCATCTTCTGTCATCTTCTGTCATCTTCTGCCCTTCTGTCATCTTCTGACCTCTTCTGTCATCCTCTTTCATCTTCTGTCATCTTCTGTCATTTTCTGTCCTCTTCTGTCATCTTCTGACAATCTGTCCTCTTCTGTCATCTTCTGCCACCTTCTGTCATTCTGTCCTCTTCTGTCATCTTCTGTCATCTTCTGTCATTCTGTCATCTTCTGTCATCTTCTGTCATTCTGTTATCTTCTGTCATCTTCTGTCATCTTCTGTCCTCTTCTTTCATCTTCTGTCATCTTCTGTCATTCTGTCCTCTTCTGTCACCTTCTGTCCTCTTCTTTCATTCTGTCCTCTTCTGTCATCTTCTGTCATCTTCTGTCATCTTCTGTCATTCTGTCATCTTCTGTCATTCTGTCATCTTCTGTCATCTTCCGTCATCTTCTGTCATCATCTGTCCTCTTCTGTCAGCTTCTGTCATCTTCTGTCCTCTTCTGTCATCTTCTGTCCTCTTCTGTCATCTTCTGTCAGCTTCTGTCATTCTGTCCTCTTCTGTCATCTTCTGTCATTCTGTCATCTTCTGTCATTCAGTCCTCTTCTGTCATTCTGTCATCTTCTGTCATCTTCTGTCCTCTTCTGTCATTCTGTCATCTTCTGTCATTCTGTCCTCTTCTGTCATTTTGTCATCTTCTGTCATTCTGTCCTCTTCTGTCATTCTGTCAACTTCTGTCATCTTCTGTCCTCTTCTGTCATTCTGTCATCTTCTGTCCTCTTCTGTCATTCTGTGATCTTCTGTCATCTTCTGTCCTATTCTGTCATTCTGTCATCTTCTGTCCTCTTCTGTAATTCTGTCATCTTCTGTCATCTTCTGTCATCTTCTGCCCTCTTCTGTCATCTTCTCTCATCTTCTGTCATTCTGTCCTCTTCTGTCATCTTCTGTCATTCTGTCATCTTCTGTCATTCTGTCCTCTTCCGTCATTCTGTCATCTTCTATCATCTTCTGTCCTCTTCTGTCATTCTGTCATCTTCTGTCCTTCTGTCATCTTCTGTCATCTTCTGTCCTCTTCTGTCATCTTCTGTCCTCTTCTGTCATTCTGTCATCTTCTGTCATCTTCTGTCCTCTTCTGTCATCTTCTGTCCTCTTCTGTCAATCTGTCCTCTTCAGCCATCTTCTGTCATCTTCTGTCATTCTGTCCTCTTCTTTTATCTTCTGTCATCTTCTGTCATCTTCTGTCATTCTGTCATCTTCTGTCATTCTGTCCTCTTCTGAAATTCTGTCATCATCTGTCATCTTCTGTCCTCTTCTGTCATTCTGTCATCTTCTGTCATTATGTCCTCTTCTGTCATTCTGTCATCTTCTGTCATCCTCTTTCATCTTCTGTCATCTTCTGTCATTTTCTGTCCTCTTCTGTCATCTTCTGACAATCTGTCCTCTTCTGTCATCTTCTGCCACCTTCTGTCATTCTGTCCTCTTCTGTCATCTTCTGTCATCTTCTGTCATCTTCTGTCATCTTCTGTCATTCTGTCATCTTCTGTCATTCTGTCATCTTCTGTCATCTTCTGTCATTCTGTCCTCTTCTGTCATCTTCTGTCATCTTCTGTCATCTTCTGTCCTCTTCTGTCATCTTCTGTGATCTTCTGACATTCAGTCCTCTTCTGTCCTCTTCTGCCATCTTCTGTCATTCTGTCCTCTTCTGTCATCTTCTGTCATCTTCTGTCATCTTCTGTCATTCTGTCATCTTCTATCATTCTGTCCTCTTCTGTCATTCTGTCAACTTCTGTCATCTTCTGTCATCTTCTGTCATCTTCTGCCCTCTTCTGTCATCTTCTGTCATCTTCTGTCCTCTTCTGTCATCTTCTGTCATCTTCTGTCATCTTCTGTCATCTTCTGTCCTCTTCTGTCATCTTCTGTCATCTTCTGTCATCTTCTGTCCTCTTCTGTCATTCTGTTCTCTTCTGTCATTTTCTGTCATCTTCTGTCATTCTGTCATCTTCTGTCATTCTGTCATCTTCTGTCATCTTCCGTCATCTTCTGTCATCTTCTGTCCTCTTCTGTCAGCTTCTGTCATCTTCTGTCATCTTCTGTCATCTTCTGTCATTCTGTCATCTTTTGTCATTCTGTCCTCTTCTCTCATTCTGTCAACTTCTGTCATCTTCTGTCCTTTTCTGTCATTCTGTCATCTTCTGTCACTCTGTCCTCTTCTGTCATTCTGTCAGCTTCTGTCATCTTCTGTCATCTTCTGTCCTCTTCTGTCATTCTGTCATCTTCTGTCCTCTTCTGTCATTCTGTCATCTTCTGTCATCTTCTGTCCTATTCTGTCATTCTGTCATCTTCTGTCATCTTCTGTCATCTTCTGTCATCTTCTGTCATCTTCTGTCCTCTTCTGTCATCTTCTGTCATTCTGTCCTCTTCTGTCATCTTCTGTCATCTTCTGTCATTCTGCCCTCTTTTGTCATCTTCTGTCATCTTCTGTCCTCTTCTGTCAACTTCTGTCTTCTTCTGTCATCTTCTGTCATCTTCTGTCATCTTCTGTCCTCTTCTATCATCTTCTGTCATCTTTTGTCATCTTCTGACATCTTCTGCCATCTTCTGTCATCCTCTGTCCTCTTCTGTCATCTTCTGTCATCTTCTGTCATCTTCTGTCCTCTTCTGTCATATTCTGTCATCTTCTGTCATCTTCTGTGCTCTTCTGTCATCTTCTGTCATCTTCTGCCATTCTGTCCTCTTCTGTCATCTTCTGTCATCTTCTGTCATTTTCTGTAATCTTCTGTCATTTTCTGTCATCTTCTGTCATCTTCTGTCATCTTCTGCCCTCTTCTGTCATCTTCTGTCATCTTCTGTCCTCTTCTGTCATTCTGTCATCTTCTGTCATTCTGTCCTCTTCTGTCATTTTGTCATCTTCTGTCATTCTGTCCTCTTCTGTCATTCTGTCATCTTCTGTCATCTTCTGTCCTCTTCTGTCATTCTGTCATCTTCTGTCCTCTTCTGTCATTCTGTGATCTTCTGTCATCTTCTGTCCTATTCTGTCATTCTGTCATCTTCTGTCCTCTTCTGTAATTCTGTCATCTTCTGTCATCTTCTGTCATCTTCTGCCCTCTGCTGTCATCTTCTCTCATCTTCTGTCATTCTGTCCTCTTCTGTCATCTTCTGTCATTCTGTCATCTTCTGTCATTCTGTCCTCTTCCGTCATTCTGTCATCTTCTATCATCTTCTGTCCTCTTCTGTCATTCTGTCATCTTCTGTCATTCTGTCATCTTCTGTCATCTTCTGTCCTCTTCTGTCATCTTCTGTCCTCTTCTGTCATTCTGTCATCTTCTGTCATCTTCTGTCATCTTCTGTCATCTTCTGTCCTCTTCTGTCATCTTCTGTCCTCTTCTGTCAATCTGTCCTCTTCAGCCATCTTCTGTCATCTTCTGTCATTCTGTCCTCTTCTTTCATCTTCTGTCATCTTCTGTCATCTTCTGTCATTCTGTCATCTTCTGTCATTCTGTCCTCTTCTGAAATTCTGTCATCATCTGTCATCTTCTGTCCTCTTCTGTCATTCTGTCATCTTCTGTCATTATGTCCTCTTCTGTCAGTCTGTCATCTTCTGTCATCCTCTTTCATCTTCTGTCATCTTCTGTCATTTTCTGTCCTCTTCTGTCATCTTCTGACAATCTGTCCTCTTCTGTCATCTTCTGCCACCTTCTGTCATTCTGTCCTCTTCTGTCATCTTCTGTCATCTTCTGTCATTCTGTCATCTTCTGTCATCTTCTGTCATTCTGTCATCTTCTGTCCTCTTCTGTCATCTTCTGTCATTCTGTCCTCTTCTGTCTTCTTCTGTCATCTTCTGTCATTCTGTCATCTTCTATCATTCTGTCCTCTTCTGTCATTCTGTCAACTTCTGTCATCTTCTGTACTTTTCTGTCATTCTGTCATCTTCTGTCACTCTGTCCTCTTCTGTCATTCTGTCAGCTTCTGTCATCTTCTGTCCTCTTCTGTCATTCTGTCATCTTCTGTCCTCTTCTGTCATTCTGTCATCTTCTGTCATCTTCTGTCCTATTCTGTCATTCTGTCATCTTCTGTCATCTTCTGTCATCTTCTGTCATTCTGTCATCTTCTGTCCTCTTCTGTCATTCTGTTATCTTCTGTCATCTTCTGTCATCTTCTGTCATCTTCTGTCATCTTCTGTCCTCTTCTGTCATCTTCTGTCATCTCCTGTCATTCTGTCCTCTTCTGTCATCTTCTGTCATCTTCTGTCATTCTGTCCTCTTCTGTCATCTTCTGTCATCTTCTGTCATCTTCTGTCATTCTGTCCACTTTTGTCATCTTCTGTCATCTTCTGTCCTCTTCTGTCATCTTCTCTCTTCTTCTGTCATCTTCTGTCATCTTCTGTCCTCTTCTATCATCTTCTGTCATCTTCTGTCATCTTCTGCCATTCTGTCCTCTTCTGTCTTCTTCTGTCATCTTCTGTCATTTTCTGTCATCTTCTGTCATTCTGTCCTCTTCTGTCATCTTCTGTCATCTTCTGTCATTCTGTCATCTTCTGTCATCTTCTGTCATCTTCTGCCCTCTTCTGTCATCTTCTGTCATCTTCTGTCATCTTCTGTCATCTTCTGTCCTCTTCTGTCATCTTCTGTCATCTTCTGTCCTCTTCTGTCATCTTCTGTCATCTTCTGTCATTCTGTCCTCTTCTGTCATCTTCTGTCCTCTTCTGTCATTCTGTCCTCTTCTGTCATCTTCTGTCATCTTCTGTCATTCTGTCATCTTCTGTCATTCTGTCATCTTCTGTCATCTTCCGTCATCTTCTGTCATCTTCTGTCCTCTTCTGTCAGCTTCTATCATCTTCTGTCATCTTCTGTCTTCTTCTGTCATCTTCTGTCCTCTTCTGTCATCTTCTGTCAGCTTCTGTCATCTTCTGTCATCTTCTGTCATTCTGTCCTCTTCTGTCATCTTCTGTCATTCTGTCATCTTCTGTCATTCAGTCCTCTTCTGTCATTCTGTCATCTTCTGTCATCTTCTGTCCTCTTCTGTCATTCTGTCATCTTCTGTCATTCTGTCCTCTTCTGTCATTTTGTCATCTTCTGTCATTCTGTCCTCTTCTGTCATTCTGTCATCTTCTGTCATCTTCTGTCCTCTTCTGTCATTCTGTCATCTTCTGTCCTCTTGTCATTCTGTGATCTTCTGTCATCTTCTGTCCTATTTTGTCATTCTATCATCTTCTGTCCTCTTCTGTAATTCTGTCATCTTCTGTCATCTTCTGTCATCTTCTGTCCTCTTCTGTCATCTTCTGTCATCTTCTGTCATTCTGTCCTCTTCTGTCATCTTCTGTCATTCTGTCATCTTCTGTCATCTTCTGTCATCTTCTGTCATTCGGCATTTTCTGTCATTCTGTCTTCTTCTGTCATTCTGTCATCTTCTATCATCTTCTGTCCTCTTCTGTCATTCTGTCATCATCTGTCATTCTGTCATCTTCTGTCATCTTCTGTCATCTTCTGTCCTCTTCTGTCATCTTCTGTCCTCTTCTGTCATTCTGTCATCTTCTGTCATCTTCTGTCATCTTCTGTCCTCTTCTGTCATCTTCTGTCATCTTCTGTCCTCTTCTGTCATTCTGTCATCTTCTGTCATTCTGTCCTCTTCTGGCATTCTGTCATCTTCAGTCATTCGGACCTCTTCTGTCATTCTGTCATCTTCTGTCATCTTCTGTCCTATTCTGTCATTCTGTCATCTTCTGTCATCTTCTGTCATCTTCTGTCATTCTGTCATCTTCTGCCCTCTTCTGTCATTCTGTCATCTTCGGTCCTCTTAGGTCATCTTCTGTCATCTTCTGTCATCTTCTGTCATTCTGTCCTCTTCTGCCATCTTCTGTCATCTTCTGTCATTCTGTCCTCTTCTTTCATCTTCTGTCATCTTCTGTCATCTTCTGTCATTCTGTCATCTTCTGTCATTCTGTCCTCTTCTGAAATTCTGTCATCTTCTGTCATCTTCTGTCCTCTTCTATCATTCTGTCATCTTCTGTCATTATGTCCTCTTCTGTCATTCTGTCATCTTCTGTCATTCTGTCATCTTCTGTCATCTTCTGTCATCTTCTGTCCTCTTCTGCCATTCTGTCATCTTCTGTCCTCTTCTGTCATCCTCTTTCATCTTCTGTCCTATTCTGTCATTTTGTCATCTTCTGTCATCTTCTGTCATCTTCTGTCATTCTGTCATCTTCTGTCCTCTTCTGTCATTCTGTTATCTTCTGTCATCTTCTGTCATCTTCTGTCCTCTTCTGTCCTCTTCTGTCATCTTCTGTCATCTTCTGTCATTCTGTCCTCTTCTGTCATCTTCTGTCATCTTCTGTCATTCTGTCCTCTTCTGTCATCTTCTGTCATCTTCTGTCATCTTCTGTCATCTTCTGCCATTCTGTCCACTTTTGTCATCTTCTGTCATCTTCTGTCCTCTTCTGTCATCTTCTCTCTTCTTCTGTCATCTTCTGTCATCTTCTGCCCTCTTCTATCATCTTCTGTCATCTTCTGTCATCTTCTGACATCTTCTGCCATCCTCTGTCCTCTTCTGTCATCTTCTGTCATCTTCTGTCATCTTCTGTCCTCTTCTGTCATATTCTGTCATATTCTGTCATCTTCTGTAATCTTCTGTCCTCTTCTGTCATCTTCTGTCATCTTCTGCCATTCTGTCCTCTTCTGTCATCTTCTGTCATCTTCTGTCATTTTCTGTCATCTTCTGTCATCTTCTGTCATCTTCTGTCATTCTGTCCTCTTCTGTCATCTTCTGTCATCTTCTGTCATCTTCTGTCATTCTGTCATCTTCTGTCATCTTCTGTCATCTTCTGCCCTCTTCTGTCATCTTCTGTCATCTTCTGTCATCTTCTGTCCTCTTCTGTCATCTTCTGTCCTCTTCTGTCATCTTCTGTCATCTTCTGTCATCTTCTGTCCTCTTCTGTCATCTTCTGTCATCTTCTGTCATTCTGTCCTCTTCTGTCATCTTCTGTCCTCTTCTGTCATTCTGTCCTCTTCTGTCATCTTCTGTCATCTTCTGTCATCTTCTGTCATTCTGTCATCTTCTGTCATTCTGTCATCTTCTGTCATCTTCCGTCATCTTCTGTCATCTTCTGTCCTCTTCTGTCAGCTTCTGTCATCTTCTGTCATCTTCTGTCCTCTTCTGTCATCTTCTGTCCTCTTCTGTCATCTTCTGTCAGCTTCTGTCATCTTTTGTCATCTTCTGTCATTCTGTCCTCTTCTGTCATCTTCTGTCATTCTGTCATCTTCTGTCATTCAGTCCTCTTCTGTCATTCTGTCATCTTCTCTCATCTTCTGTCCTCTTCTGTCATTCTGTCATCTTCTGTCATTCTGTCCTCTTCTGTCATTTTGTCATCTTCTGTCATTCTGTCATCTTCTGTCATCTTCTGTCATCTTCTGTCCTCTTCAGTCATTCTGTCATCTTCCGGCCTCTTCTGTCATTCTGTGATCTTCTGTCATCTTCTGTCCTATTCTGTCATTCTGTCATCTTCTGTCCTCTTCTGTAATTCTGTCATCTTCTGTCATCTTCTGTCATCTTCTGTCCTCTTCTGTCATCTTCTGTCATCTTCTGTAATTCTGTCCTCTTCTGTCATCTTCTGTCATTCTGTCATCTTCTGTCATCTTCTGTCCTATTCTGTCATTCTGTCATCTTCTGTCCTCTTCTGTAATTCTGTCATCTTCTGTCATCTTCTGTCATCTTCTGTCCTCTTCTGTCATCTTCTGTCATCTTCTGTCATTCTGTCCTCTTCTGTCATCTTCTGTCATTCTGTCATCTTCTGTCATCTTCTGTCATTCTGTCATCTTCTGTCATTCTGTCCTCTTCTGTCATTCTGTCATCTTCTTTCATCTTCTGTCCTCTTCTGTCATTCTGTCATCTTCTGTCATTCTGTCATCTTCTGTCATCTTCTGTCATCTTCTGTCCTCTTCTGTCATCTTCTGTCCTCTTCTGTCATTCTGTCATCTTCTGTCATTCTGTCATCTTCTGCCCTCTTCTGTCATTCTGTCATCTTCGGTCCTCTTCTGTCATCTTCTGTCATCTTCTGTCATCTTCTGTCATTCTGTCCTCCTCTGCCATGTTCTGTCATCTTCTGTCATTCTGTCCTCTTCTTTCATCTTCTGTCATCTTCTGTCATCTTCTGTCATTCTGTCATCTTCTGTCATTCTGTCCTCTTCTGAAATTCTGTCATCTTCTGTCCTCTTCTGTCATTCTGTCATCTTCTGTCATTATGTCCTCTTCTGTCATTCTGTCATCTTCTGTCATTCTGTCATCTTCTGTCATCTTCTGTCATCTTCTGTCCTCTTCTGCCATTCTGTCATCTTCTGTCCTCTTCTGTCATCCTCTTTCATCTTCTGTCATCTTCTGTCATTTTCTGTCATCATCTGTCCTCTTCTGTCAGCTTCTGTCATCTTCTGTCCTCTTCTGTCATCTTCTGTCCTCTTCTGTCATCTTCTGTCAGCTTCTGTCATCTTCTGTCATCTTCTGTCATTCTGTCCTCTTCTGTCATCTTCTGTCATTCTGTCATCTTCTGTCATTCAGTCCTCTTCTGTCATTCTGTCATCTTCTGTCATCTTCTGTCCTCTTCTGTCATTCTGTCATCTTCTGTCATTCTGTCCTCTTCTGTCATTTTGTCATCTTCTGTCATTCTGTCCTCATCTGTCATTCTGTCATCTTCTGTCATCTTCTGTCCTCTTCTGTCATTCTGTCCTCTTCTGTCATCTTCTGTCATTCTGTCATCTTCTGTCATCTTCTGTCATCTTCTGTCATTCTGTCATCTTCTGTCATTCTGTCCTCTTCTGTCATTCTGTCATCTTCTATCATCTTCTGTCCTCTTCTGTCATTCTGTCATCTTCTGTCATTCTGTCATCTTCTGTCATCTTCTGTCCTCTTCTGTCATCTTCTGTCCTCTTCTGTCATTCTGTCATCTTCTGTCATCTTCTGTCATCTTCTGTCATCTTCTGTCCTCTTCTGTCATTCTGTCCTCTTCTGCCATCTTCTG
Organism: Somniosus microcephalus; assembly: GCF_052327205.1. Lineage (NCBI taxonomy): Eukaryota > Metazoa > Chordata > Chondrichthyes > Squaliformes > Somniosidae > Somniosus > Somniosus microcephalus. The sequence goes on along the minus strand of NW_028225243.1, from coordinate 961,032 downwards.
TCATCTTCTGTCATTCTGTCCTCTTCTTTCATCTTCTGTCATCTTCTGTCATCTTCTGTCATTCTGTCATCTTCTGTCATTCTGTCCTCTTCTGAAATTCTGTCATCTTCTGTCCTCTTCTGTCATTCTGTCATCTTCTGGCATTATGTCCTCTTCTGTCATTCTGTCATCTTCTGTCATCTTCTGTCATCTTCTGTCATCTTCTGCCATTCTGTCATCTTCTGACCTCTTCTGTCATCCTCTTTCATCTTCTGTCATCTTCTGTCATTTTCTGTCCTCTTCTGTCATCTTCTGACAATCTGTCCTCTTCTGTCATCTTCTGCCACCTTCTGTCATTCTGTCCTCTTCTGTCATCTTCTGTCATCTTCTGTCATTCTGTCATCTTCTGTCATCTTCTGTCATTCTGTTATCTTCTGTCATCTTCTGTCATCTTCTGTCATCTTCTGTCCTCTTCTGTCATCTTCTGTCATCTTCTGTCATTCTGTCCTCTTCTGTCACCTTCTGTCCTCTTCTGTCATTCTGTCCTCTTCTGTCATCTTCTGTCATCTTCTGTCATCTTCTGTCATTCTGTCATCTTCTGTCATTCAGTCATCTTCTGTCATCTTCCGTCATCTTCTGTCATCATCTGTCCTCTTCTGTCAGCTTCTGTCATCTTCTGTCCTCTTCTGTCATCTTCTGTCCTCTTCTGTCATCTTCTGTCAGCTTCTGTCATATTCTGTCATCTTCTGTCATTCTGTCCTCTTCTGTCATCTTCTGTCATTCTGTCATCTTCTGTCATTCAGTCCTCTTCTGTCATTCTGTCATCTTCTGTCATCTTCTGTCCTCTTCTGTCATTCTGTCATCTTCTGTCATTCTGTCCTCTTCTGTCATTTTGTCATCTTCTGTCATTCTGTCCTCTTCTGTCATTCTGTCATCTTCTGTCATCTTCTGTCCTCTTCTGTCATTCTGTCATCTTCTGTCCTCTTCTGTCATTCTGTGATCTTCTGTCATCTTCTGTCCTATTCTGTCATTCTGTCATCTTCTGTCCTCTTCTGTAATTCTGTCATCTTCTGTCATCTTCTGTCATCTTCTGCCCTCTTCTGTCATCTTCTCTCATCTTCTGTCATTCTGTCCTCTTCTGTCATCTTCTGTCATTCTGTCATCTTCTGTCATTCTGTCCTCTTCCGTCATTCTGTCATCTTCTATCATCTTCTGTCCTCTTCTGTCATTCTGTCATCTTCTGTCATTCTGTCATCTTCTGTCATCTTCTGTCCTCTTCTGTCATCTTCTGTCCTCTTCTGTCATTCTGTCATCTTCTGTCATCTTCTGTCATCTTCTGTCATCTTCTGTCCTCTTCTGTCATCTTCTGTCCTCTTCTGTCAATCTGTCCTCTTCAGCCATCTTCTGTCATCTTCTGTCATTCTGTCCTCTTCTTTCATCTTCTGTCATCTTCTGTCATCTTCTGTCATTCTGTCATCTTCTGTCATTCTGTCCTCTTCTGAAATTCTGTCATCATCTGTCATCTTCTGTCCTCTTCTGTCATTCTGTCATCTTCTGTCATTATGTCCTCTTCTGTCAGTCTGTCATCTTCTGTCATCCTCTTTCATCTTCTGTCATCTTCTGTCATTTTCTGTCCTCTTCTGTCATCTTCTGACAATCTGTCCTCTTCTGTCATCTTCTGCCACCTTCTGTCATTCTGTCCTCTTCTGTCATCTTCTGTCATTCTGTCATCTTCTGTCATCTTCTGTCATTCTGTCATCTTCTGTCATCTTCTGTCATTCTGTCATCTTCTGTCATCTTCTGTCATTCTGTCCTCTTCTGTCATCTTCTGTCATCTTCTGTCATCTTCTGTCATCTTCTGTGATCTTCTGACATTCAGTCCTCTTCTGTCCTCTTCTGTCATCTTCTGTCATTCTGTCCTCTTCTGTCTTCTTCTGTCATCTTCTGTCATCTTCTGTCATTCTGTCATCTTCTATCATTCTGTCCTCTTCTGTCATTCTGTCAACTTCTGTCATCTTCTGTACTTTTCTGTCATTCTGTCATCTTCTGTCACTCTGTCCTCTTCTGTCATTCTGTCAGCTTCTGTCATCTTCTGTCCTCTTCTGTCATTCTGTCATCTTCTGTCCTCTTCTGTCATTCTGTCATCTTCTGTCATCTTCTGTCCTATTCTGTCATTCTGTCATCTTCTGTCATCTTCTGTCATCTTCTGTCATTCTGTCATCTTCTGTCCTCTTCTGTCATTCTGTTATCTTCTGTCATCTTCTGTCATCTTCTGTCATCTTCTGTCCTCTTCTGTCATCTTCTGTCATCTTCTGTCATTCTGTCCTCTTCTGTCATCTTCTGTCATCTTCTGTCATTCTGTCCTCTTCTGTCATCTTCTGTCATCTTCTGTCATCTTCTGTCATTCTGTCCACTTTTGTCATCTTCTGTCATCTTCTGTCCTCTTCTGTCATCTTCTCTCTTCTTCTGTCATCTTCTGTCATCTTCTGTCCTCTTCTATCATCTTCTGTCATCTTCTGTCATCTTCTGCCATTCTGTCCTCTTCTGTCTTCTTCTGTCATCTTCTGTCATTTTCTGTCATCTTCTGTCATCTTCTGTCATTCTGTCCTCTTCTGTCATCTTCTGTCATTCTGTCATCTTCTGTCATCTTCTGTCATCTTCTGCCCTCTTCTGTCATCTTCTTTCATCTTCTGTCATCTTCTGTCATCTTCTGTCCTCTTCTGTCATCTTCTGTCATCTTCTGTCCTCTTCTGTCATCTTCTGTCATCTTCTGTCATTCTGTCCTCTTCTGTCATCTTCTGTCCTCTTCTGTCATTCTGTCCTCTTCTGTCATCTTCTGTCATCTTCTGTCATTCTGTCATCTTCTGTCATTCTGCCATCTTCTGTCATCTTCCGTCATCTTCTGTCATCTTCTGTCCTCTTCTGTCAGCTTCTGTCATCTTCTGTCATCTTCTGTCTTCTTCTGTCATCTTCTGTCCTCTTCTGTCATCTTCTGTCAGCTTCTGTCATCTTCTGTCATCTTCTGTCATTCTGTCCTCTTCTGTCATCTTCTGTCATTCTGTCATCTTCTGTCATTCAGTCCTCTTCTGTCATTCTGTCATCTTCTGTCATCTTCTGTCCTCTTCTGTCATTCTGTCATCTTCTGTCCTTCTGTCCTCTTCTGTCATTTTGTCATCTTCTGTCATTCTGTCCTCTTCTGTCATTCTGTCATCTTCTGTCATCTTCTGTCCTCTTCTGTCATTCTGTCATCTTCTGTCCTCTTGTCATTCTGTGATCTTCTGTCATCTTCTGTCCTATTTTGTCATTCTATCATCTTCTGTCCTCTTCTGTAATTCTGTCATCTTCTGTCATCTTCTGTCATCTTCTGTCCTCTTCTGTCATCTTCTGTCATCTTCTGTCATTCTGTCCTCTTCTGTCATCTTCTGTCATTCTGTCATCTTCTGTCATCTTCTGTCATCTTCTGTCATTCGGTCATCTTCTGTCATTCTGTCTTCTTCTGTCATTCTGTCATCTTCTATCATCTTCTGTCCTCTTCTGTCATTCTGTCATCATCTGTCATTCTGTCATCTTCTGTCATCTTCTGTCATCTTCTGTCCTCTTCTGTCATCTTCTGTCATCTTCTGTCCTCTTCTGTCATTCTGTCATCTTCTGTCATTCTGTCCTCTTCTGGCATTCTGTCATCTTCAGTCATTCGGACCTCTTCTGTCATTCTGTCATCTTCTGTCATCTTCTGTCCTATTCTGTCATTCTGTCATCTTCTGTCATCTTCTGTCATCTTCTGTCATTCTGTCATCTTCTGCCCTCTTCTGTCATTCTGTCATCTTCGGTCCTCTTAGGTCATCTTCTGTCATCTTCTGTCATCTTCTGTCATTCTGTCCTCTTCTGCCATCTTCTGTCATCTTCTGTCATTCTGTCCTCTTCTTTCATCTTCTGTCATCTTCTGTCATCTTCTGTCATTCTGTCATCTTCTGTCATTCTGTCCTCTTCTGAAATTCTGTCATCTTCTGTCATCTTCTGTCCTCTTCTGTCATTCTGTCATCTTCTGTCATTATGTCCTCTTCTGTCATTCTGTCATCTTCTGTCATTCTGTCATCTTCTGTCATCTTCTGTCATCTTCTGTCCTCTTCTGCCATTCTGTCATCTTCTGTCCTCTTCTGTCATCTTCTGTCATTCTGTCATCTTCTGTCCTCTTCTGTCATTCTGTTATCTTCTGTCATCTTCTGTCATCTTCTGTCATCTTCTGTCCTCTTCTGTCATCTTCTGTCATCTTCTGTCATTCTGTCCTCTTCTGTCATCTTCTGTCATCTTCTGTCATTCTGTCCTCTTCTGTCATCTTCTGTCATCTTCTGTCATCTTCTGTCATTCTGTCCACTTTTGTCATCTTCTGTCATCTTCTGTCCTCTTCTCTCATCTTCTCTCTTCTTCTGTCATCTTCTGTCATCTTCTGCCCTCTTCTATCATCTTCTGTCATCTTCTGTCATCTTCTGACATCTTCTGCCATCCTCTGTCCTCTTCTGTCATCTTCTGTCATCTTCTGTCATCTTCTGTCCTCTTCTGTCATATTCTGTCATATTCTGTCATCTTCTGTAATCTTCTGTCCTCTTCTGTCATCTTCTGTCATCTTCTGCCATTCTGTCCTCTTCTGTCATCTTCTGTCATCTTCTGTCATTTTCTGTCATCTTCTGTCATCTTCTGTCATCTTCTGTCATTCTGTCCTCTTCTGTCATCTTCTGTCATCTTCTGTCATCTTCTGTCATTCTGTCATCTTCTGTCATCTTCTGTCATCTTCTGCCCTCTTCTGTCATCTTCTGTCATCTTCTGTCATCTTCTGTCCTCTTCTGTCATCTTCTGTCCTCTTCTGTCATCTTCTGTCATCTTCTGTCATCTTCTGTCCTCTTCTGTCATCTTCTGTCATCTTCTGTCATTCTGTCCTCTTCTGTCATCTTCTGTCCTCTTCTGTCATTCTGTCCTCTTCTGTCATCTTCTGTCATCTTCTGTCATCTTCTGTCATTCTGTCATCTTCTGTCATTCTGTCATCTTCTGTCATCTTCCGTCATCTTCTGTCATCTTCTGTCCTCTTCTGTCAGCTTCTGTCATCTTCTGTCATCTTCTGTCCTCTTCTGTCATCTTCTGTCCTCTTCTGTCATCTTCTGTCAGCTTCTGTCATCTTCTGTCATCTTCTGTCATTCTGTCCTCTTCTGTCATCTTCTGTCATTCTGTCATCTTCTGTCATTCAGTCCTCTTCTGTCATTCTGTCATCTTCTCTCATCTTCTGTCCTCTTCTGTCATTCTGTCATCTTCTGTCATTCTGTCCTCTTCTGTCATTTTGTCATCTTCTGTCATTCTGTCATCTTCTGTCATCTTCTGTCATCTTCTGTCCTCTTCAGTCATTCTGTCATCTTCCGGCCTCTTCTGTCATTCTGTGATCTTCTGTCATCTTCTGTCCTATTCTGTCATTCTGTCATCTTCTGTCCTCTTCTGTAATTCTGTCATCTTCTGTCATCTTCTGTCATCTTCTGTCCTCTTCTGTCATCTTCTGTCATCTTCTGTCATTCTGTCCTCTTCTGTCATCTTCTGTCATTCTGTCATCTTCTGTCATCTTCTGTCCTATTCTGTCATTCTGTCATCTTCTGTCCTCCTCTGTAATTCTGTCATCTTCTGTCATCTTCTGTCATCTTCTGTCCTCTTCTGTCATCTTCTGTCATCTTCTGTCATTCTGTCCTCTTCTGTCATCTTCTGTCATTCTGTCATCTTCTGTCATCTTCTGTCATCTTCTGTCATTCTGTCATCTTCTGTCATTCTGTCCTCTTCTGTCATTCTGTCATCTTCTTTCATCTTCTGTCCTCTTCTGTCATTCTGTCATCTTCTGTCATTCTGTCATCTTCTGTCATCTTCTGTCATCTTCTGTCCTCTTCTGTCATCTTCTGTCCTCTTCTGTCATTCTGTCATCTTCTGTCATTCTGTCATCTTCTGCCCTCTTCTGTCATTCTGTCATCTTCGGTCCTCTTCTGTCATCTTCTGTCATCTTCTGTCATCTTCTGTCATTCTGTCCTCCTCTGCCATGTTCTGTCATCTTCTGTCATTCTGTCCTCTTCTTTCATCTTCTGTCATCTTCTGTCATCTTCTGTCATTCTGTCATCTTCTGTCATTCTGTCCTCTTCTGAAATTCTGTCATCTTCTGTCATCTTCTGTCCTCTTCTGTCATTCTGTCATCTTCTGTCATTATGTCCTCTTCTGTCATTCTGTCATCTTCTGTCATTCTGTCATCTTCTGTCATCTTCTGTCATCTTCTGTCCTCTTCTGCCATTCTGTCATCTTCTGTCCTCTTCTGTCATCCTCTTTCATCTTCTGTCATCTTCTGTCATTTTCTGTCCTCTTCTGTCATCTTCTGACAATCTGTCCTCTTCTGTCATCTTCTGTCATCTTCTGTCATTCTGTCATCTTCTGTCATCTTCTGTCATTCTGTCATCTTCTGTCATCTTCTGTCATTCTGTCATCTTCTATCATCTTCTGTCATTCTGTCCTCTTCTGTCATCTTCTGTCATCTTCTGTCATCTTCTGTCCTCTTCTGTCATCTTCTGTGATCTTCTGTCATTCAGTCCTCTTCTGTCCTCTTCTGTCATCTTCTGTCATCTTCTGTCATCTTCTGTCATTCTGTCATCTTCTGTCATTCTGTCCTCTTCTGTCATTCTGTCAACTTCTGTCATCTTCTGTCCTTTTCTTTCATTCTGTCATCTTCTGTCACTCTGTCCTCTTCTGTCATTCTGTCATCTTCTGTCATCTTTTGTCCTCTTCTGTCATTCTGTCATCTTCTGTCCTATTCTGTCATTCTGTCATCTTCTGTCATCTTCTGTCATTCTGTCATCTTCTGTCCTCTTCTGTCATTCTGTTATCTTCTGTCATCTTCTGTCATCTTCTGTCATCTTCTGTCCTCTTCTGTCATCTTCTGTCATCTTCTGTCATTCTGTCCTCTTCTGTCATCTTCTGTCCTCTTCTGTCATCTTCTGTCATCTTCTGTCATCTTCTGTCATCTTCTGTCATCTTCTGTCATTCTGTCCTCTTTTGTCATCTTCTGTCATCTTCTGTCCTCTTCTGTCATCTTCTGTCTTCTTCTGTCATCTTCTGTCATCTTCTGTCATCTTCTGTCCTCTTCTGTCATATTCTGTCATCTTCTGTCATCTTCTGTCCTCTTCTGTCATCTTCTGTCATCTTCTGCCATTCTGTCCTCTTCTGTTATCTTCTGTCATCTTCTGTAATTTTCTGTCATCTTCTGTCATCTTCTGTCATCTTCTGTCATTCTGTCCTCTTCTGTCATCTTCTGTCATCTTCTGTCATCTTCTGTCATTCTGTCATCTTCTGTCATTTTGTCCTCTTCTGTCATCTTCTGTCATCTTCTGTCATCTTCTGTCATTCTGTCATCTTCTGTCATTCTGTCCTCTTCTGTCATTCTGTCATCTTCTGTCATTCTCTCATCTTCTGTCCTATTCTGTCATTCTGTCCTCTTCTGTCATCTTCTGTCATCTTCTGTCATTCTGTCATCTTCTGTCATTCTGTCCTCTTCTGTCCTCTTCTGTCATTCTGTCATCTTCTGTCATTCTGTCCTCTTCTGTCATTCTGTCCTCTTCTGTCATTCTGTCCTCTTCTGTCCTCTTCTGTCATTCTGTCATCTTCTGTCATTCTGTCCTCTTCTGTCATTCTGTCCTCTTCTGTCATCTTCTGTCATCTTCTGTCATTCTGTCCTCTTCTGTCATCTTCTGTCATCTTCTGTCATTCTGTCCTCTTCTGTCATCTTCTGTCATCTTCTGTCCTCTTCTGTCATCATCTGCCATCTTCTGTCATTCTGTCATCTTCTGTCATCTTCTGTCATCTTCTGTCCTCTTCTGTCATCTGTCATCTTCTGTCCTCTTCTGTCATTCTGTCATCTTCTGTCATTCTGTCCTCTTCTGGCATTCTGTCATCTTCTGTCATTCGGACCTCTTCTGTCATTCTGTCATCTTCTGTCATCTTCTGTCCTATTCTGTCATTCTGTCATCTTCTGTCATCTTCTGTCATCTTCTGTCATTCTGTCATCTTCGGTCCTCTTCTGTCATCTTCTGTCATCTTCTGTCATCTTCTGTATTTCTGTCCTCTTCTGCCATCTTCTGTCATCTTCTGTCATTCTGTCCTCTTCTTTCATCTTCTGTCATCTTCTGTCATCTTCTGTCATTCTGTCATCTTCTGTCATTCTGTCCTCTTCTGAAATTCTGTCATCTTCTGTCCTCTTCTGTCATTCTGTCATCTTCTGTCATTATGTCCTCTTCTGTCATTCTGTCATCTTCTGTCATCTTCTGTCATCTTCTGTCATCTTCTGTCCTCTTCTCTCATTCTGTCATCTTCTGTCATTCTGTCCTCTTCTGAAATTCTGTCATCTTCTGTCCTCTTCTGTCATTCTGTCATCTTCTGTCATTATGTCCTCTTCTGTCATACTCTTTCATCTTCTGTCATCTTCTGTCATTTTCTGTCCTCTTCTGTCATCTTCTGACAATCTGTCCTCTTCTGTCATCTTCTGCCACCTTCTGTCATTCTGTCCTCTTCTGTCATCTTCTGTCATCTTCTGTCATTCTGTCATCTTCTGTCATCTTCTGTCATTCTGTCATCTTCTGTCATCTTCTGTCATTCTGTCATCTTCTGTCATCTTCTGTCATTCTGTCCTCTTCTGTCATCCTCTTTCATCTTCTGTCATCTTCTGTCCTCTTCTGTCATCTTCTGACAATCTGTCCTCTTCTGTCATCTTCTGCCACCTTCTGTCATTCTGTCCTCTTCTGTCATCTTCTGTCATCTTCTGTCATCTTCTGTACTCTTCTGTACTCTTCTGTGATTCTGTCATCTTCTGTCATTCTGTCCTCTTCTGTCATTTTGTCATCTTCTGTCATTCTGTCCTCTTCTGTCATTTTGTCATCTTCTGTCATTCTGTCCTCTTCTGTCATTCTGTCATCTTCTGTCATCTTCTGTCCTCTTCTGTCATTCTGTGATCTTCTGTCATCTTCTGTCCTATTCTGTCATTCTGTCATCTTCTGTCCTCTTCTGTAATTCTGTCATCTTCTGTCATCTTCTGTCATCTTCTGTCCTCTTCTGTCATCTTCTGTCATCTTCTGTCATTCTGTCCTCTTCTGTCATCTTCTGTCATTCTGTCATCTTCTGTCATCTTCTGTCATCTTCTGTCATTCTGTCATCTTCTGTCATTCTGTTCTCTTCTGTCATTCTGTCATCTTCTATCATCTACTGTGCTCTTCTGTCATTCTGTCATCTTCTGTCATTCTGTCATCTTCTGTCCTCTTCTGTCATCTTCTGTCATCTTCTGTCCTCTTCTGTCATTCTGTCCTCTTCTGTCATCTTCTGTCATCTTCTGTCATCTTCCGTCATCTTCTGTCATCATCTGTCCTCTTCTGTCAGCTTCTGTCATCTTCTGTCCTCTTCTGTCATCTTCTGTCCTCTTCTGTCTTCTTCTGTCAGCTTCTGTCATCTTCTGTCATCTTCTGTCATTCTGTCCTCTTCTGTCATCTTCTGTCATTCTGTCATCTTCTGTCATTCAGTCCTCTTCTGTCATTCTGTCATCCTCTGTCATCTTCTGTCCTCTTCTGTCATTCTGTCATCTTCTGTCATTCTGTCCTCTTCTGTCATTTTGTCATCTTCTGTCATTCTGTCCTCTTCTGTCATTCTGTCATCTTCTGTCATCTTCTGTCCTCTTCTGTCATTCTGTCCTCTTCTGTTATCTTCTTTCATTCTGTCATCTTCTGTCATCTTCTGTCATTCTGTCATCTTCTGTCATTCTGTCCTCTTCTGTCATTCTGTCATCTTCTATCATCTTCTGTCCTCTTCTGTCATTCTGTCATCTTCTGTCATTCTGTCATCTTCTGTCATCTTCTGTCATCTTCTGTCCTCTTCTGTCATCTTCTGTCCTCTTCTGTCATTCTGTCATCTTCTGTCATCTTCTGTCATCTTCTGTCATCTTCTGTCATCTTCTGTCCTCTTCTGTCATTCTGTCCTCTTCTGCCATCTTCTGTCATCTTCTGTCATTCTGTCCTCTTCTTTCATCTTCTGTCATTCTGTCATCTTCTGTCATTCTGTCCTCTTCTGAAATTCTGTCATCTTCTGTCCTCTTCTGTCATTCTGTCATCTTCTGTCATCTTCTGTCATTCTGTTATCTTCTGTCATCTTCTGTCATCTTCTGTCATCTTCTGTCCTCTTCTTTCATCTTCTGTCATCTTCTGTCATTCTGTCCTCTTCTGTCACCTTCTGTCCTCTTCTTTCATTCTGTCCTCTTCTGTCATCTTCTGTCATCTTCTGTCATCTTCTGTCATTCTGTCATCTTCTGTCATTCTGTCATCTTCTGTCATCTTCCGTCATCTTCTGTCATCATCTGTCCTCTTCTGTCAGCTTCTGTCATCTTCTGTCCTCTTCTGTCATCTTCTGTCCTCTTCTGTCATCTTCTGTCAGCTTCTGTCATTCTGTCCTCTTCTGTCATCTTCTGTCATTCTGTCATCTTCTGTCATTCAGTCCTCTTCTGTCATTCTGTCATCTTCTGTCATCTTCTGTCCTCTTCTGTCATTCTGTCATCTTCTGTCATTCTGTCCTCTTCCGTCATTCTGTCATCTTCTATCATCTTCTGTCCTCTTCTGTCATTCTGTCATCTTCTGTCCTTCTGTCATCTTCTGTCATCTTCTGTCATCTTCTGTCCTCTTCTGTCATCTTCTGTCCTCTTCTGTCAATCTGTCCTCTTCAGCCATCTTCTGTCATCTTCTGTCATTCTGTCCTCTTCTTTCATCTTCTGTCATCTTCTGTCATCTTCTGTCATTCTGTCATCTTCTGTCATTCTGTCCTCTTCTGAAATTCTGTCATCTTCTGTCATTCTGCCATCTTCTGTCCTATTCTGTCATTCTGTCCTCTTCTGTCATCTTCTGTCATCTTCTGTCATTCTGTCATCTTCTGTCATTCTGTCCTCTTCTGTCCTCTTCTGTCATTCTGTCATCTTCTGTCATTCTGTCCTCTTCTGTCATTCTGTCCTCTTCTGTCATCTTCTGTCATCTTCTGTCATTCTGTCCTCTTCTGTCATCTTCTGTCATCTTCTGTCATTCTGTCCTCTTCTGTCATCTTCTGTCATCTTCTGTCCTCTTCTGTCATCATCTGCCATCTTCTGTCATTCTGTCATCTTCTGTCATCTTCTGTCATCTTCTGTCCTCTTCTGTCATCTGTCATCTTCTGTCCTCTTCTGTCATTCTGTCATCTTCTGTCATTCTGTCCTCTTCTGGCATTCTGTCATCTTCTGTCATTCGGACCTCTTCTGTCATTCTGTCATCTTCTGTCATCTTCTGTCCTATTCTGTCATTCTGTCATCTTCTGTCATCTTCTGTCATCTTCTGTCATTCTGTCATCTTCGGTCCTCTTCTGTCATCTTCTGTCATCTTCTGTCATCTTCTGTATTTCTGTCCTCTTCTGCCATCTTCTGTCATCTTCTGTCATTCTGTCCTCTTCTTTCATCTTCTGTCATCTTCTGTCATCTTCTGTCATTCTGTCATCTTCTGTCATTCTGTCCTCTTCTGAAATTCTGTCATCTTCTGTCCTCTTCTGTCATTCTGTCATCTTCTGTCATTATGTCCTCTTCTGTCATTCTGTCATCTTCTGTCATCTTCTGTCATCTTCTGTCATCTTCTGTCCTCTTCTCTCATTCTGTCATCTTCTGTCATTCTGTCCTCTTCTGAAATTCTGTCATCTTCTGTCCTCTTCTGTCATTCTATCATCTTCTGTCATTATGTCCTCTTCTGTCATACTCTTTCATCTTCTGTCATCTTCTGTCATTTTCTGTCCTCTTCTGTCATCTTCTGACAATCTGTCCTCTTCTGTCATCTTCTGCCACCTTCTGTCATTCTGTCCTCTTCTGTCATCTTCTGTCATCTTCTGTCATTCTGTCATCTTCTGTCATCTTCTGTCATTCTGTCATCTTCTGTCATCTTCTGTCATTCTGTCATCTTCTGTCATCTTCTGTCATTCTGTCCTCTTCTGTCATCCTCTTTCATCTTCTGTCATCTTCTGTCCTCTTCTGTCATCTTCTGACAATCTGTCCTCTTCTGTCATCTTCTGCCACCTTCTGTCATTCTGTCCTCTTCTGTCATCTTCTGTCATCTTCTGTCATCTTCTGTCATCTTCTGTACTCTTCTGTACTCTTCTGTGATTCTGTCATCTTCTGTCATTCTGTCCTCTTCTGTCATTTTGTCATCTTCTGTCATTCTGTCCTCTTCTGTCATTTTGTCATCTTCTGTCATTCTGTCCTCTTCTGTCATTCTGTCATCTTCTGTCATCTTCTGTCCTCTTCTGTCATTCTGTGATCTTCTGTCATCTTCTGTCCTATTCTGTCATTCTGTCATCTTCTGTCCTCTTCTGTAATTCTGTCATCTTCTGTCATCTTCTGTCATCTTCTGTCCTCTTCTGTCATCTTCTGTCATCTTCTGTCATTCTGTCCTCTTCTGTCATCTTCTGTCATTCTGTCATCTTCTGTCATCTTCTGTCATCTTCTGTCATTCTGTCATCTTCTGTCATTCTGTTCTCTTCTGTCATTCTGTCATCTTCTATCATCTACTGTGCTCTTCTGTCATTCTGTCATCTTCTGTCATTCTGTCATCTTCTGTCCTCTTCTGTCATCTTCTGTCATCTTCTGTCCTCTTCTGTCATTCTGTCCTCTTCTGTCATCTTCTGTCATCTTCTGTCATCTTCCGTCATCTTCTGTCATCATCTGTCCTCTTCTGTCAGCTTCTGTCATCTTCTGTCCTCTTCTGTCATCTTCTGTCCTCTTCTGTCTTCTTCTGTCAGCTTCTGTCATCTTCTGTCATCTTCTGTCATTCTGTCCTCTTCTGTCATCTTCTGTCATTCTGTCATCTTCTGTCATTCAGTCCTCTTCTGTCATTCTGTCATCCTCTGTCATCTTCTGTCCTCTTCTGTCATTCTGTCATCTTCTGTCATTCTGTCCTCTTCTGTCATTTTGTCATCTTCTGTCATTCTGTCCTCTTCTGTCATTCTGTCATCTTCTGTCATCTTCTGTCCTCTTCTGTCATTCTGTCCTCTTCTGTCATCTTCTTTCATTCTGTCATCTTCTGTCATCTTCTGTCATTCTGTCATCTTCTGTCATTCTGTCCTCTTCTGTCATTCTGTCATCTTCTATCATCTTCTGTCCTCTTCTGTCATTCTGTCATCTTCTGTCATTCTGTCATCTTCTGTCATCTTCTGTCATCTTCTGTCCTCTTCTGTCATCTTCTGTCCTCTTCTGTCATTCTGTCATCTTCTGTCATCTTCTGTCATCTTCTGTCATCTTCTGTCATCTTCTGTCCTCTTCTGTCATTCTGTCCTCTTCTGCCATCTTCTGTCATCTTCTGTCATTCTGTCCTCTTCTTTCATCTTCTGTCATTCTGTCATCTTCTGTCATTCTGTCCTCTTCTGAAATTCTGTCATCTTCTGTCCTCTTCTGTCATTCTGTCATCTTCTGTCATCTTCTGTCATTCTGTTATCTTCTGTCATCTTCTGTCATCTTCTGTCATCTTCTGTCCTCTTCTTTCATCTTCTGTCATCTTCTGTCATTCTGTCCTCTTCTGTCACCTTCTGTCCTCTTCTTTCATTCTGTCCTCTTCTGTCATCTTCTGTCATCTTCTGTCATCTTCTGTCATTCTGTCATCTTCTGTCATTCTGTCATCTTCTGTCATCTTCCGTCATCTTCTGTCATCATCTGTCCTCTTCTGTCAGCTTCTGTCATCTTCTGTCCTCTTCTGTCATCTTCTGTCCTCTTCTGTCATCTTCTGTCAGCTTCTGTCATTCTGTCCTCTTCTGTCATCTTCTGTCATTCTGTCATCTTCTGTCATTCAGTCCTCTTCTGTCATTCTGTCATCTTCTGTCATCTTCTGTCCTCTTCTGTCATTCTGTCATCTTCTGTCATTCTGTCCTCTTCCGTCATTCTGTCATCTTCTATCATCTTCTGTCCTCTTCTGTCATTCTGTCATCTTCTGTCCTTCTGTCATCTTCTGTCATCTTCTGTCATCTTCTGTCCTCTTCTGTCATCTTCTGTCCTCTTCTGTCAATCTGTCCTCTTCAGCCATCTTCTGTCATCTTCTGTCATTCTGTCCTCTTCTTTCATCTTCTGTCATCTTCTGTCATCTTCTGTCATTCTGTCATCTTCTGTCATTCTGTCCTCTTCTGAAATTCTGTCATCATCTGTCATCTTCTGTCCTCTTCTGTCATTCTGTTATCTTCTGTCATTCTGTCATCTTCTGTCATCTTCTGTCATCTTCTGTCATCTTCTGCCATTCTGTCATCTTCTGACCTCTTCTGTCATCCTCTTTCATCTTCTGTCATCTTCTGTCATTTTCTGTCCTCTTCTGTCATCTTCTGACAATCTGTCCTCTTCTGTCATCTTCTGCCACCTTCTGTCATTCTGTCCTCTTCTGTCATCTTCTGTCATCTTCTGTCATTCTGTCATCTTCTGTCATCTTCTGTCATTCTGTTATCTTCTGTCATCTTCTGTCATCTTCTGTCATCTTCTGTCCTCTTCTTTCATCTTCTGTCATCTTCTGTCATTCTGTCCTCTTCTGTCACCTTCTGTCCTCTTCTTTCATTCTGTCCTCTTCTGTCATCTTCTGTCATCTTCTGTCATCTTCTGTCATTCTGTCATCTTCTGTCATTCTGTCATCTTCTGTCATCTTCCGTCATCTTCTGTCATCATCTGTCCTCTTCTGTCAGCTTCTGTCATCTTCTGTCCTCTTCTGTCATCTTCTGTCCTCTTCTGTCATCTTCTGTCAGCTTCTGTCATTCTGTCCTCTTCTGTCATCTTCTGTCATTCTGTCATCTTCTGTCATTCAGTCCTCTTCTGTCATTCTGTCATCTTCTGTCATCTTCTGTCCTCTTCTGTCATTCTGTCATCTTCTGTCATTCTGTCCTCTTCTGTCATTTTGTCATCTTCTGTCATTCTGTCCTCTTCTGTCATTCTGTCAACTTCTGTCATCTTCTGTCCTCTTCTGTCATTCTGTCATCTTCTGTCCTCTTCTGTCATTCTGTGATCTTCTGTCATCTTCTGTCCTATTCTGTCATTCTGTCATCTTCTGTCCTCTTCTGTAATTCTGTCATCTTCTGTCATCTTCTGTCATCTTCTGCCCTCTTCTGTCATCTTCTCTCATCTTCTGTCATTCTGTCCTCTTCTGTCATCTTCTGTCATTCTGTCATCTTCTGTCATTCTGTCCTCTTCCGTCATTCTGTCATCTTCTATCATCTTCTGTCCTCTTCTGTCATTCTGTCATCTTCTGTCCTTCTGTCATCTTCTGTCATCTTCTGTCCTCTTTTGTCATCTTCTGTCCTCTTCTGTCATTCTGTCATCTTCTGTCATCTTCTGTCATCTTCTGTCCTCTTCTGTCATCTTCTGTCCTCTTCTGTCAATCTGTCCTCTTCAGCCATCTTCTGTCATCTTCTGTCATTCTGTCCTCTTCTTTCATCTTCTGTCATCTTCTGTCATCTTCTGTCATTCTGTCATCTTCTGTCATTCTGTCCTCTTCTGAAATTCTGTCATCATCTGTCATCTTCTGTCCTCTTCTGTCATTCTGTCATCTTCTGTCATTATGTCCTCTTCTGTCATTCTGTCATCTTCTGTCATCCTCTTTCATCTTCTGTCATCTTCTGTCATTTTCTGTCCTCTTCTGTCATCTTCTGACAATCTGTCCTCTTCTGTCATCTTCTGCCACCTTCTGTCATTCTGTCCTCTTCTGTCATCTTCTGTCATCTTCTGTCATTCTGTCATCTTCTGTCATCTTCTGTCATTCTGTCATCTTCTGTCATTCTGTCATCTTCTGTCATCTTCTGTCATTCTGTCCTCTTCTGTCATCTTCTGTCATCTTCTGTCATCTTCTGTCCTCTTCTGTCATCTTCTGTGATCTTCTGACATTCAGTCCTCTTCTGTCCTCTTCTGTCATCTTCTGTCATTCTGTCCTCTTCTGTCATCTTCTGTCATCTTCTGTCATCTTCTGTCATTCTGTCATCTTCTATCATTCTGTCCTCTTCTGTCATTCTGTCAACTTCTGTCATCTTCTGTCATCTTCTGTCATCTTCTGCCCTCTTCTGTCATCTTCTGTCATCTTCTGTCCTCTTCTGTCATCTTCTGTCATCTTCTCTCATCTTCTGTCATCTTCTGTCCTCTTCTGTCATCTTCTGTCATCTTCTGTCATCTTCTGTCCTCTTCTGTCATTCTGTCATCTTCTGTCATTCTGTCATCTTCTGTCATCTTCCGTCATCTTCTGTCATCTTCTGTCCTCTTCTGTCAGCTTCTGTCATCTTCTGTCATCTTCTGTCATCTTCTGTCATTCTGTCATCTTTTGTCATTCTGTCCTCTTCTCTCATTCTGTCAACTTCTGTCATCTTCTGTCCTTTTCTGTCATTCTGTCATCTTCTGTCACTCTGTCCTCTTCTGTCATTCTGTCAGCTTCTGTCATCTTCTGTCATCTTCTGTCCTCTTCTGTCATTCTGTCATCTTCTGTCCTCTTCTGTCATTCTGTCATCTTCTGTCATCTTCTGTCCTATTCTGTCATTCTGTCATCTTCTGTCATCTTCTGTCATCTTCTGTCATCTTCTGTCATCTTCTGTCCTCTTCTGTCATCTTCTGTCATTCTGTCCTCTTCTGTCATCTTCTGTCATCTTCTGTCATTCTGTCCTCTTTTGTCATCTTCTGTCATCTTCTGTCCTCTTCTGTCAACTTCTGTCTTCTTCTGTCATCTTCTGTCATCTTCTGTCATCTTCTGTCCTCTTCTATCATCTTCTGTCATCTTTTGTCATCTTCTGACATCTTCTGCCATCTTCTGTCATCCTCTGTCCTCTTCTGTCATCTTCTGTCATCTTCTGTCATCTTCTGTCATCTTCTGTCCTCTTCTGTCATATTCTGTCATCTTCTGTCATCTTCTGTGCTCTTCTGTCATCTTCTGTCATCTTCTGCCATTCTGTCCTCTTCTGTCATCTTCTGTCATCTTCTGTCATTTTCTGTAACCTTCTGTCATCTTCTGTCATCTTCTGTCATCTTCTGTCATCTTCTGCCCTCTTCTGTCATCTTCTGTCATCTTCTGTCCTCTTCTGTCATTCTGTCATCTTCTGTCATTCTGTCCTCTTCTGTCATTTTGTCATCTTCTGTCATTCTGTCCTCTTCTGTCATTCTGTCATCTTCTGTCATCTTCTGTCCTCTTCTGTCATTCTGTCATCTTCTGTCCTCTTCTGTCATTCTGTGATCTTCTGTCATCTTCTGTCCTATTCTGTCATTCTGTCATCTTCTGTCCTCTTCTGTAATTCTGTCATCTTCTGTCATCTTCTGTCATCTTCTGCCCTCTTCTGTCATCTTCTCTCATCTTCTGTCATTCTGTCCTCTTCTGTCATCTTCTGTCATTCTGTCATCTTCTGTCATTCTGTCCTCTTCCGTCATTCTGTCATCTTCTATCATCTTCTGTCCTCTTCTGTCATTCTGTCATCTTCTGTCATTCTGTCATCTTCTGTCCTCTTCTGTCATTCTGTCATCTTCTGTCATCTTCTGTCATCTTCTGTCATCTTCTGTCCTCTTCTGTCATCTTCTGTCCTCTTCTGTCAATCTGTCCTCTTCAGCCATCTTCTGTCATCTTCTGTCATTCTGTCCTCTTCTTTCATCTTCTGTCATCTTCTGTCATCTTCTGTCATTCTGTCATCTTCTGTCATTCTGTCCTCTTCTGAAATTCTGTCATCATCTGTCATCTTCTGTCCTCTTCTGTCATTCTGTCATCTTCTGTCATTATGTCCTCTTCTGTCAGTCTGTCATCTTCTGTCATCCTCTTTCATCTTCTGTCATCTTCTGTCATTTTCTGTCCTCTTCTGTCATCTTCTGACAATCTGTCCTCTTCTGTCATCTTCTGCCACCTTCTGTCATTCTGTCCTCTTCTGTCATCTTCTGTCATCTTCTGTCATTCTGTCATCTTCTGTCATCTTCTGTCATTCTGTCATCTTCTGTCATCTTCTGTCCTATTCTGTCATTCTGTCATCTTCTGTCCTCTTCTGTCATCTTCTGTCATTCTGTCCTCTTCTGTCTTCTTCTGTCATCTTCTGTCATTCTGTCATCTTCTATCATTCTGTCCTCTTCTGTTATTCTGTCAACTTTTGTCATCTTCTGTACTTTTCTGTCATTCTGTCATCTTCTGTCACTCTGTCCTCTTCTGTCATTCTGTCAGCTTCTGTCATCTTCTGTCCTCTTCTGTCATTCTGTCATCTTCTGTCCTCTTCTGTCATTCTGTCATCTTCTGTCATCTTCTGTCCTATTCTGTCATTCTGTCATCTTCTGTCATCTTCTGTCATCTTCTGTCATTCTGTCATCTTCTGTCCTCTTCTGTCATTCTGTTATCTTCTGTCATCTTCTGTCATCTTCTGTCATCTTCTGTCATCTTCTGTCCTCTTCTGTCATCTTCTGTCATCTTCTGTCATTCTGTCCTCTTCTGTCATCTTCTGTCATCTTCTGTCATTCTGTCCTCTTCTGTCATCTTCTGTCATCTTCTGTCATCTTCTGTCATTCTGTCCACTTTTGTCATCTTCTGTCATCTTCTGTCCTCTTCTGTCATCTTCTGTCCTCTTCTATCATCTTCTGTCATCTTCTGTCATCTTCTGCCATTCTGTCCTCTTCTGTCTTCTTCTGTCATCTTCTGTCATTTTCTGTCATCTTCTGTCATCTTCTGTCATTCTGTCCTCTTCTGTCATCTTCTGTCATCTTCTGTCATTCTGTCATCTTCTGTCATCTTCTGTCATCTTCTGCCCTCTTCTGTCATCTTCTGTCATCTTCTGTCATCTTCTGTCCTCTTCTGTCATCTTCTGTCATCTTCTGTCCTCTTCTGTCATCTTCTGTCATCTTCTGTCATTCTGTCCTCTTCTGTCATCTTCTGTCCTCTTCTGTCATTCTGTCCTCTTCTGTCATCTTCTGTCATCTTCTGTCATTCTGTCATCTTCTGTCATTCTGTCATCTTCTGTCATCTTCCGTCATCTTCTGTCATCTTCTGTCCTCTTCTGTCAGCTTCTGTCATCTTCTGTCATCTTCTGTCTTCTTCTGTCATCTTCTGTCCTCTTCTGTCATCTTCTGTCAGCTTCTGTCATCTTCTGTCATCTTCTGTCATTCTGTCCTCTTCTGTCATCTTCTGTCATTCTGTCATCTTCTGTCATTCAGTCCTCTTCTGTCATTCTGTCATCTTCTGTCATCTTCTGTCCTCTTCTGTCATTCTGTCATCTTCTGTCATTCTGTCCTCTTCTGTCATTTTGTCATCTTCTGTCATTCTGTCCTCTTCTGTCATTCTGTCATCTTCTGTCATCTTCTGTCCTCTTCTGTAATTCTGTCATCTTCTGTCATCTTCTGTCATCTTCTGTCCTCTTCTGTCATCTTCTGTCATCTTCTGTCATTCTGTCCTCTTCTGTCATCTTCTGTCATTCTTTCATCTTCTGTCATCTTCTGTCATCTTCTGTCATTCGGCATTTTCTGTCATTCTGTCTTCTTCTGTCATTCTGTCATCTTCTATCATCTTCTGTCCTCTTCTGTCATTCTGTCATCATCTGTCATTCTGTCATCTTCTGTCATCTTCTGTCATCTTCTGTCCTCTTCTGTCATCTTCTGTCCTCTTCTGTCATTCTGTCATCTTCTGTCATCTTCTGTCATCTTCTGTCCTCTTCTGTCATCTTCTGTCATCTTCTGTCCTCTTCTGTCATTCTGTCATCTTCTGTCATTCTGTCCTCTTCTGGCATTCTGTCATCTTCAGTCATTCGGACCTCTTCTGTCATTCTGTCATCTTCTGTCATCTTCTGTCCTATTCTGTCATTCTGTCATCTTCTGTCATCTTCTGTCATCTTCTGTCATTCTGTCATCTTCTGCCCTCTTCTGTCATTCTGTCATCTTCGGTCCTCTTAGGTCATCTTCTGTCATCTTCTGTCATTCTGTCCTCTTCTGCCATCTTCTGTCATCTTCTGTCATTCTGTCCTCTTCTTTCATCTTCTGTCATCTTCTGTCATCTTCTGTCATTCTGTCATCTTCTGTCATTCTGTCCTCTTCTGAAATTCTGTCATCTTCTGTCATCTTCTGTCCTCTTCTATCATTCTGTCATCTTCTGTCATTATGTCCTCTTCTGTCATTCTGTCATCTTCTGTCATTCTGTCATCTTCTGTCATCTTCTGTCATCTTCTGTCCTCTTCTGCCATTCTGTCATCTTCTGTCCTCTTCTGTCATCCTCTTTCATCTTCTGTCCTATTCTGTCATTTTGTCATCTTCTGTCATCTTCTGTCATCTTCTGTCATTCTGTCATCTTCTGTCCTCTTCTGTCATTCTGTTATCTTCTGTCATCTTCTGTCATCTTCTGTCATCTTCTGTCCTCTTCTGTCATCTTCTGTCATCTTCTGTCATTCTGTCCTCTTCTGTCATCTTCTGTCATCTTCTGTCATTCTGTCCTCTTCTGTCATCTTCTGTCATCTTCTGTCATCTTCTGTCATCTTCTGTCATTCTGTCCACTTTTGTCATCTTCTGTCATCTTCTGTCCTCTTCTGTCATCTTCTCTCTTCTTCTGTCATCTTCTGTCATCTTCTGCCCTCTTCTATCATCTTCTGTCATCTTCTGTCATCTTCTGACATCTTCTGCCATCCTCTGTCCTCTTCTGTCATCTTCTGTCATCTTCTGTCATCTTCTGTCATCTTCTGTCCTCTTCTGTCATATTCTGTCATATTCTGTCATCTTCTGTAATCTTCTGTCCTCTTCTGTCATCTTCTGTCATCTTCTGCCATTCTGTCCTCTTCTGTCATCTTCTGTCATCTTCTGTCATTTTCTGTCATCTTCTGTCATCTTCTGTCATCTTCTGTCATTCTGTCCTCTTCTGTCATCTTCTGTCATCTTCTGTCATCTTCTGTCATTCTGTCATCTTCTGTCATCTTCTGTCATCTTCTGCCCACTTCTGTCATCTTCTGTCATCTTCTGTCATCTTCTGTCCTCTTCTGTCATCTTCTGTCCTCTTCTGTCATCTTCTGTCATCTTCTGTCATCTTCTGTCCTCTTCTGTCATCTTCTGTCATCTTCTGTCATTCTGTCCTCTTCTGTCATCTTCTGTCCTCTTCTGTCATTCTGTCCTCTTCTGTCATCTTCTGTCATCTTC
Source organism: Somniosus microcephalus (assembly GCF_052327205.1). Classification (NCBI taxonomy): domain Eukaryota; kingdom Metazoa; phylum Chordata; class Chondrichthyes; order Squaliformes; family Somniosidae; genus Somniosus; species Somniosus microcephalus. The sequence continues at coordinate 939,875 of NW_028225243.1, read as the reverse complement.
TGTCATCTTCTGTCATTCTGTCATCTTCTGTCATTCTGTCATCTTCTGTCATCTTCCGTCATCTTCTGTCATCTTCTGTCCTCTTCTGTCAGCTTCTGTCATCTTCTGTCATCTTCTGTCCTCTTCTGTCATCTTCTGTCCTCTTCTGTCATCTTCTGTCAGCTTCTGTCATCTTTTGTCATCTTCTGTCATTCTGTCCTCTTCTGTCATCTTCTGTCATTCTGTCATCTTCTGTCATTCAGTCCTCTTCTGTCATTCTGTCATCTTCTCTCATCTTCTGTCCTCTTCTGTCATTCTGTCATCTTCTGTCATTCTGTCCTCTTCTGTCATTTTGTCATCTTCTGTCATTCTGTCATCTTCTGTCATCTTCTGTCATCTTCTGTCCTCTTCAGTCATTCTGTCATCTTCCGGCCTCTTCTGTCATTCTGTGATCTTCTGTCATCTTCTGTCCTATTCTGTCATTCTGTCATCTTCTGTCCTCTTCTGTAATTCTGTCATCTTCTGTCATCTTCTGTCATCTTCTGTCCTCTTCTGTCATCTTCTGTCATCTTCTGTAATTCTGTCCTCTTCTGTCATCTTCTGTCATTCTGTCATCTTCTGTCATCTTCTGTCCTATTCTGTCATTCTGTCATCTTCTGTCCTCTTCTGTAATTCTGTCATCTTCTGTCATCTTCTGTCATCTTCTGTCCTCTTCTGTCATCTTCTGTCATCTTCTGTCATTCTGTCATCTTCTGTCATTCTGTCATCTTCTGTCATCTTCTGTCATTCTGTCATCCTCTGTCATTCTGTCCTCTTCTGTCATTCTGTCATCTTCTTTCATCTTCTGTCCTCTTCTGTCATTCTGTCATCTTCTGTCATTCTGTCATCTTCTGTCATCTTCTGTCATCTTCTGTCCTCTTCTGTCATCTTCTGTCCTCTTCTGTCATTCTGTCATCTTCTTTCATTCTGTCATCTTCTGCCCTCTTCTGTCATTCTGTCATCTTCGGTCCTCTTCTGTCATCTTCTGTCATCTTCTGTCATCTTCTGTCATTCTGTCCTCCTCTGCCATGTTCTGTCATCTTCTGTCATTCTGTCCTCTTCTTTCATCTTCTGTCATCTTCTGTCATCTTCTGTCATTCTGTCATCTTCTGTCATTCTGTCCTCTTCTGAAATTCTGTCATCTTCTGTCATCTTCTGTCCTCTTCTGTCATTCTGTCATCTTCTGTCATTATGTCCTCTTCTGTCATTCTGTCATCTTCTGTCATTCTGTCATCTTCTGTCATCTTCTGTCATCTTCTGTCCTCTTCTGCCATTCTGTCATCTTCTGTCCTCTTCTGTCATCCTCTTTCATCTTCTGTCATCTTCTGTCATTTTCTGTCATCATCTGTCCTCTTCTGTCAGCTTCTGTCATCTTCTGTCCTCTTCTGTCATCTTCTGTCCTCTTCTGTCATCTTCTGTCAGCTTCTGTCATCTTCTGTCATCTTCTGTCATTCTGTCCTCTTCTGTCATCTTCTGTCATTCTGTCATCTTCTGTCATTCAGTCCTCTTCTGTCATTCTGTCATCTTCTGTCATCTTCTGTCCTCTTCTGTCATTCTGTCATCTTCTGTCATTCTGTCCTCTTCTGTCATTTTGTCATCTTCTGTCATTCTGTCCTCTTCTGTCATTCTGTCATCTTCTGTCATCTTCTGTCCTCTTCTGTCATTCTGTCCTCTTCTGTCATCTTCTGTCATTCTGTCATCTTCTGTCATCTTCTGTCATCTTCTGTCATTTTGTCATCTTCTGTCATTCTGTCCTCTTCTGTCATTCTGTCATCTTCTATCATCTTCTGTCCTCTTCTGTCATTCTGTCATCTTCTGTCATTCTGTCATCTTCTGTCATCTTCTGTCCTCTTCTGTCATCTTCTGTCCTCTTCTGTCATTCTGTCATCTTCTGTCATCTTCTGTCATCTTCTGTCCTCTTCTGTCATTCTGTCCTCTTCTGCCATCTTCTGTCATCTTCTGTCATTCTGTCCTCTTCTTTCATCTTCTGTCATCTTCTGTCATCTTCTGTCATTCTGTCATCTTCTGTCATTCTGTCCTCTTCTGAAATTCTGTCATCTTCTGTCCTCTTCTGTCATTCTGTCATCTTCTGGCATTATGTCCTCTTCTGTCATTCTGTCATCTTCTGTCATCTTCTGTCATCTTCTGTCATCTTCTGCCATTCTGTCATCTTCTGACCTCTTCTGTCATCCTCTTTCATCTTCTGTCATCTTCTGTCATTTTCTGTCCTCTTCTGTCATCTTCTGACAATCTGTCCTCTTCTGTCATCTTCTGCCACCTTCTGTCATTCTGTCCTCTTCTGTCATCTTCTGTCATTTTCTGTCATTCTGTCATCTTCTGTCATCTTCTGTCATTCTGTTATCTTCTGTCATCTTCTGTCATCTTCTGTCATCTTCTGTCCTCTTCTGTCATCTTCTGTCATCTTCTGTCATTCTGTCCTCTTCTGTCACCTTCTGTCCTCTTCTGTCATTCTGTCCTCTTCTGTCATCTTCTGTCATCTTCTGTCATCTTCTGTCATTCTGTCATCTTCTGTCATTCAGTCATCTTCTGTCATCTTCCGTCATCTTCTGTCATCATCTGTCCTCTTCTGTCAGCTTCTGTCATCTTCTGTCCTCTTCTGTCATCTTCTGTCCTCTTCTGTCATCTTCTGTCAGCTTCTGTCATATTCTGTCATCTTCTGTCATTCTGTCCTCTTCTGTCATCTTCTGTCATTCTGTCATCTTCTGTCATTCAGTCCTCTTCTGTCATTCTGTCATCTTCTGTCATCTTCTGTCCTCTTCTGTCATTCTGTCATCTTCTGTCATTCTGTCCTCTTCTGTCATTTTGTCATCTTCTGTCATTCTGTCCTCTTCTGTCATTCTGTCATCTTCTGTCATCTTCTGTCCTCTTCTGTCATTCTGTCATCTTCTGTCCTCTTCTGTCATTCTGTGATCTTCTGTCATCTTCTGTCCTATTCTGTCATTCTGTCATCTTCTGTCCTCTTCTGTAATTCTGTCATCTTCTGTCATCTTCTGTCATCTTCTGCCCTCTTCTGTCATCTTCTCTCATCTTCTGTCATTCTGTCCTCTTCTGTCATCTTCTGTCATTCTGTCATCTTCTGTCATTCTGTCCTCTTCCGTCATTCTGTCATCTTCTATCATCTTCTGTCCTCTTCTGTCATTCTGTCATCTTCTGTCATTCTGTCATCTTCTGTCATCTTCTGTCCTCTTCTGTCATCTTCTGTCCTCTTCTGTCATTCTGTCATCTTCTGTCATCTTCTGTCATCTTCTGTCATCTTCTGTCCTCTTCTGTCATCTTCTGTCCTCTTCTGTCAATCTGTCCTCTTCAGCCATCTTCTGTCATCTTCTGTCATTCTGTCCTCTTCTTTCATCTTCTGTCATCTTCTGTCATCTTCTGTCATTCTGTCATCTTCTGTCATTCTGTCCTCTTCTGAAATTCTGTCATCATCTGTCATCTTCTGTCCTCTTCTGTCATTCTGTCATCTTCTGTCATTATGTCCTCTTCTGTCAGTCTGTCATCTTCTGTCATCCTCTTTCATCTTCTGTCATCTTCTGTCATTTTCTGTCCTCTTCTGTCATCTTCTGACAATCTGTCCTCTTCTGTCATCTTCTGCCACCTTCTGTCATTCTGTCCTCTTCTGTCATCTTCTGTCATCTTCTGTCATTCTGTCATCTTCTGTCATCTTCTGTCATTCTGTCATCTTCTGTCATCTTCTGTCATTCTGTCATCTTCTGTCATCTTCTGTCATTCTGTCCTCTTCTGTCATCTTCTGTCATCTTCTGTCATCTTCTGTCCTCTTCTGTCATCTTCTGTGATCTTCTGACATTCAGTCCTCTTCTGTCCTCTTCTGTCATCTTCTGTCATTCTGTCCTCTTCTGTCTTCTTCTGTCATCTTCTGTCATCTTCTGTCATTCTGTCATCTTCTATCATTCTGTCCTCTTCTGTCATTCTGTCAACTTCTGTCATCTTCTGTACTTTTCTGTCATTCTGTCATCTTCTGTCACTCTGTCCTCTTCTGTCATTCTGTCAGCTTCTGTCATCTTCTGTCCTCTTCTGTCATTCTGTCATCTTCTGTCCTCTTCTGTCATTCTGTCATCTTCTGTCATCTTCTGTCCTATTCTGTCATTCTGTCATCTTCTGTCATCTTCTGTCATTCTGTCATCTTCTGTCCTCTTCTGTCATTCTGTTATCTTCTGTCATCTTCTGTCATCTTCTGTCATCTTCTGTCCTCTTCTGTCATCTTCTGTCATCTTCTGTCATTCTGTCCTCTTCTGTCATCTTCTGTCATCTTCTGTCATTCTGTCCTCTTCTGTCATCTTCTGTCATCTTCTGTCATCTTCTGTCATTCTGTCCACTTTTGTCATCTTCTGTCATCTTCTGTCCTCTTCTGTCATCTTCTCTCTTCTTCTGTCATCTTCTGTCATCTTCTGTCCTCTTCTATCATCTTCTGTCATCTTCTGTCATCTTCTGCCATTCTGTCCTCTTCTGTCTTCTTCTGTCATCTTCTGTCATTTTCTGTCATCTTCTGTCATCTTCTGTCATTCTGTCCTCTTCTGTCATCTTCTGTCATTCTGTCATCTTCTGTCATCTTCTGTCATCTTCTGCCCTCTTCTGTCATCTTCTTTCATCTTCTGTCATCTTCTGTCATCTTCTGTCCTCTTCTGTCATCTTCTGTCATCTTCTGTCCTCTTCTGTCATCTTCTGTCATCTTCTGTCATTCTGTCCTCTTCTGTCATCTTCTGTCCTCTTCTGTCATTCTGTCCTCTTCTGTCATCTTCTGTCATCTTCTGTCATTCTGTCATCTTCTGTCATTCTGTCATCTTCTGTCATCTTCCGTCATCTTCTGTCATCTTCTGTCCTCTTCTGTCAGCTTCTGTCATCTTCTGTCATCTTCTGTCTTCTTCTGTCATCTTCTGTCCTCTTCTGTCATCTTCTGTCAGCTTCTGTCATCTTCTGTCATCTTCTGTCATTCTGTCCTCTTCTGTCATCTTCTGTCATTCTGTCATCTTCTGTCATTCAGTCCTCTTCTGTCATTCTGTCATCTTCTGTCATCTTCTGTCCTCTTCTGTCATTCTGTCATCTTCTGTCATTCTGTCCTCTTCTGTCATTTTGTCATCTTCTGTCATTCTGTCCTCTTCTGTCATTCTGTCATCTTCTGTCATCTTCTGTCCTCTTCTGTCATTCTGTCATCTTCTGTCCTCTTGTCATTCTGTGATCTTCTGTCATCTTCTGTCCTATTTTGTCATTCTATCATCTTCTGTCCTCTTCTGTAATTCTGTCATCTTCTGTCATCTTCTGTCATCTTCTGTCCTCTTCTGTCATCTTCTGTCATCTTCTGTCATTCTGTCCTCTTCTGTCATCTTCTGTCATTCTGTCATCTTCTGTCATCTTCTGTCATTCGGTCATCTTCTGTCATTCTGTCTTCTTCTGTCATTCTGTCATCTTCTATCATCTTCTGTCCTCTTCTGTCATTCTGTCATCATCCGTCATTCTGTCATCTTCTGTCATCTTCTGTCATCTTCTGTCCTCTTCTGTCATCTTCTGTCCTCTTCTGTCATTCTGTCATCGTCTGTCATCTTCTGTCATCTTCTGTCATTTTCTGTCCTCTTCTGTCATCTTCTGTCATCTTCTGTCCTCTTCTGTCATTCTGTCATCTTCTGTCATTCTGTCCTCTTCTGGCATTCTGTCATCTTCAGTCATTCGGACCTCTTCTGTCATTCTGTCATCTTCTGTCATCTTCTGTCCTATTCTGTCATTCTGTCATCTTCTGTCATCTTCTGTCATCTTCTGTCATTCTGTCATCTTCTGCCCTCTTCTGTCATTCTGTCATCTTCGGTCCTCTTAGGTCATCTTCTGTCATCTTCTGTCATCTTCTGTCATTCTGTCCTCTTCTGCCATCTTCTGTCATCTTCTGTCATTCTGTCCTCTTCTTTCATCTTCTGTCATCTTCTGTCATCTTCTGTCATTCTGTCATCTTCTGTCATTCTGTCCTCTTCTGAAATTCTGTCATCTTCTGTCATCTTCTGTCCTCTTCTGTCATTCTGTCATCTTCTGTCATTATGTCCTCTTCTGTCATTCTGTCATCTTCTGTCATTCTGTCATCTTCTGTCATCTTCTGTCATCTTCTGTCCTCTTCTGCCATTCTGTCATCTTCTGTCCTCTTCTGTCATCTTCTGTCATTCTGTCCTCTTCTTTCATCTTCTGTCATCTTCTGTCATCTTCTGTCATTCTGTCATCTTCTGTCATTCTGTCCTCTTCTGAAATTCTGTCATCTTCTGTCATCTTCTGTCCTCTTCTGTCATTCTGTCATCTTCTGTCATCTTCTGCCCTCTTCTGTCATCTTCTTTCATCTTCTGTCATCTTCTGTCATCTTCTGTCCTCTTCTGTCATCTTCTGTCATCTTCTGTCCTCTTCTGTCATCTTCTGTCATCTTCTGTCATTCTGTCCTCTTCTGTCATCTTCTGTCCTCTTCTGTCATTCTGTCCTCTTCTGTCATCTTCTGTCATCTTCTGTCATTCTGTCATCTTCTGTCATTCTGTCATCTTCTGTCATCTTCCGTCATCTTCTGTCATCTTCTGTCCTCTTCTGTCAGCTTCTGTCATCTTCTGTCATCTTCTGTCTTCTTCTGTCATCTTCTGTCCTCTTCTGTCATCTTCTGTCAGCTTCTGTCATCTTCTGTCATCTTCTGTCATTCTGTCCTCTTCTGTCATCTTCTGTCATTCTGTCATCTTCTGTCATTCAGTCCTCTTCTGTCATTCTGTCATCTTCTGTCATCTTCTGTCCTCTTCTGTCATTCTGTCATCTTCTGTCATTCTGTCCTCTTCTGTCATTTTGTCATCTTCTGTCATTCTGTCCTCTTCTGTCATTCTGTCATCTTCTGTCATCTTCTGTCCTCTTCTGTCATTCTGTCATCTTCTGTCCTCTTGTCATTCTGTGATCTTCTGTCATCTTCTGACCTATTTTGTCATTCTATCATCTTCTGTCCTCTTCTGTAATTCTGTCATCTTCTGTCATCTTCTGTCATCTTCTGTCCTCTTCTGTCATCTTCTGTCATCTTCTGTCATTCTGTCCTCTTCTGTCATCTTCTGTCATTCTGTCATCTTCTGTCATCTTCTGTCATCTTCTGTCATTCGGTCATCTTCTGTCATTCTGTCTTCTTCTGTCATTCTGTCATCTTCTATCATCTTCTGTCCTCTTCTGTCATTCTGTCATCATCTGTCATTCTGTCATCTTCTGTCATCTTCGGTCATCTTCTGTCCTCTTCTGTCATCTTCTGTCCTCTTCTGTCATTCTGTCATCTTCTGTCATCTTCTGTCATCTTCTGTCATTTTCTGTCCTCTTCTGTCATCTTCTGTCATCTTCTGTCCTCTTCTGTCATTCTGTCATCTTCTGTCATTCTGTCCTCTTCTGGCATTCTGTCATCTTCAGTCATTCGGACCTCTTCTGTCATTCTGTCATCTTCTGTCATCTTCTGTCCTATTCTGTCATTCTGTCATCTTCTGTCATCTTCTGTCATCTTCTGTCATTCTGTCATCTTCTGCCCTCTTCTGTCATTCTGTCATCTTCGGTCCTCTTAGGTCATCTTCTGTCATCTTCTGTCATCTTCTGTCATTCTGTCCTCTTCTGCCATCTTCTGTCATCTTCTGTCATTCTGTCCTCTTCTTTCATCTTCTGTCATCTTCTGTCATCTTCTGTCATTCTGTCATCTTCTGTCATTCTGTCCTCTTCTGAAATTCTGTCATCTTCTGTCATCTTCTGTCCTCTTCTGTCATTCTGTCATCTTCTGTCATTATGTCCTCTTCTGTCATTCTGTCATCTTCTGTCATTCTGTCATCTTCTGTCATCTTCTGTCATCTTCTGTCCTCTTCTGCCATTCTGTCATCTTCTGTCCTCTTCTGTCATCTTCTGTCATTCTGTCATCTTCTGCCCTCTTCTGTCATTCTGTTATCTTCTGTCATCTTCTGTCATCTTCTGTCATCTTCTGTCCTCTTCTGTCATCTTCTGTCATCTTCTGTCATTCTGTCCTCTTCTGTCATCTTCTGTCATCTTCTGTCATTCTGTCCTCTTCTGTCATCTTCTGTCATCTTCTGTCATCTTCTGTCATTCTGTCCACTTTTGTCATCTTCTGTCATCTTCTGTCCTCTTCTCTCATCTTCTCTCTTCTTCTGTCATCTTCTGTCATCTTCTGCCCTCTTCTATCATCTTCTGTCATCTTCTGTCATCTTCTGACATCTTCTGCCATCCTCTGTCCTCTTCTGTCATCTTCTGTCATCTTCTGTCATCTTCTGTCCTCTTCTGTCATATACTGTCATATTCTGTCATCTTCTGTAATCTTCTGTCCTCTTCTGTCATCTTCTGTCATCTTCTGCCATTCTGTCCTCTTCTGTCATCTTCTGTCATCTTCTGTCATTTTCTGTCATCTTCTGTCATCTTCTGTCATCTTCTGTCATTCTGTCCTCTTCTGTCATCTTCTGTCATCTTCTGTCATCTTCTGTCATTCTGTCATCTTCTGTCATCTTCTGTCATCTTCTGCCCTCTTCTGTCATCTTCTGTCATCTTCTGTCATCTTCTGTCCTCTTCTGTCATCTTCTGTCCTCTTCTGTCATCTTCTGTCATCTTCTGTCATCTTCTGTCATTCTGTCCTCTTCTGTCATCTTCTGTCCTCTTCTGTCATTCTGTCCTCTTCTGTCATCTTCTGTCATCTTCTGTCATTCTGTCCTCTTCTGTCATCTTCTGTCCTCTTCTGTCATTCTGTCCTCTTCTGTCATCTTCTGTCATCTTCTGTCATCTTCTGTCATTCTGTCATCTTCTGTCATTCTGTCATCTTCTGTCATCTTCCGTCATCTTCTGTCATCTTCTGTCCTCTTCTGTCAGCTTCTGTCATCTTCTGTCATCTTCTGTCCTCTTCTGTCATCTTCTGTCCTCTTCTGTCATCTTCTGTCAGCTTCTGTCATCTTCTGTCATCTTCTGTCATTCTGTCCTCTTCTGTCATCTTCTGTCATTCTGTCATCTTCTGTCATTCAGTCCTCTTCTGTCATTCTGTCATCTTCTCTCATCTTCTGTCCTCTTCTGTCATTCTGTCATCTTCTGTCATTCTGTCCTCTTCTGTCATTTTGTCATCTTCTGTCATTCTGTCATCTTCTGTCATCTTCTGTCATCTTCTGTCCTCTTCAGTCATTCTGTCATCTTCCGGCCTCTTCTGTCATTCTGTGATCTTCTGTCATCTTCTGTCCTATTCTGTCATTCTGTCATCTTCTGTCCTCTTCTGTAATTCTGTCATCTTCTGTCATCTTCTGTCATCTTCTGTCCTCTTCTGTCATCTTCTGTCATCTTCTGTCATTCTGTCCTCTTCTGTCATCTTCTGTTATTCTGTCATCTTCTGTCATCTTCTGTCCTATTCTGTCATTCTGTCATCTTCTGTCCTCTTCTGTAATTCTGTCATCTTCTGTCATCTTCTGTCATCTTCTGTCCTCTTCTGTCATCTTCTGTCATCTTCTGTCATTCTGTCCTCTTCTGTCATCTTCTGTCATTCTGTCATCTTCTGTCATCTTCTGTCATCTTCTGTCATTCTGTCATCTTCTGTCATTCTGTCCTCTTCTGTCATTCTGTCATCTTCTTTCATCTTCTGTCCTCTTCTGTCATTCTGTCATCTTCTGTCATTCTGTCATCTTCTGTCATCTTCTGTCCTCTTCTGTCCTATTCTGTCATCTTCTGTCCTCTTCTGTCATTCTGTCATCTTCTGTCATTCTGTCATCTTCTGCCCTCTTCTGTCATTCTGTCATCTTCGGTCCTCTTCTGTCATCTTCTGTCATCTTCTGTCATCTTCTGTCATTCTGTCCTCCTCTGCCATGTTCTGTCATCTTCTGTCATTCTGTCCTCTTCTTTCATCTTCTGTCATCTTCTGTCATCTTCTGTCATTCTGTCATCTTCTGTCATTCTGTCCTCTTCTGAAATTCTGTCATCTTCTGTCATCTTCTGTCCTCTTCTGTCATTCTGTCATCTTCTGTCATTATGTCCTCTTCTGTCATTCTGTCATCTTCTGTCATTCTGTCATCTTCTGTCATCTTCTGTCATCTTCTGTCCTCTTCTGCCATTCTGTCATCTTCTCTCCTCTTCTGTCATCCTCTTTCATCTTCTGTCATCTTCTGTCATTTTCTGTCCTCTTCTGTCATCTTCTGACAATCTGTCCTCTTCTGTCATCTTCTGCCACCTTCCGTCATTCTGTCCTCTTCTGTCATCTTCTGTCATCTTCTGTCATTCTGTCATCTTCTGTCATCTTCTGTCATTCTGTCATCTTCTGTCATCTTCTGTCATTCTGTCATCTTCTATCATCTTCTGTCATTCTGTCCTCTTCTGTCATCTTCTGTCATCTTCTGTCATCTTCTGTCCTCTTCTGTCATCTTCTGTGATCTTCTGTCATTCAGTCCTCTTCTGTCCTCTTCTGTCATCTTCTGTCATCTTCTGTCATCTTCTGTCATTCTGTCATCTTCTGTCATTCTGTCCTCTTCTGTCATTCTGTCAACTTCTGTCATCTTCTGTCCTTTTCTTTCATTCTGTCATCTTCTGTCACTCTGTCCTCTTCTGTCATTCTGTCATCTTCTGTCATCTTTTGTCCTCTTCTGTCATTCTGTCATCTTCTGTCCTATTCTGTCATTCTGTCATCTTCTGTCATCTTCTGTCATTCTGTCATCTTCTGTCCTCTTCTGTCATTCTGTTATCTTCTGTCATCTTCTGTCATCTTCTGTCATCTTCTGTCCTCTTCTGTCATCTTCTGTCATCTTCTGTCATTCTGTCCTCTTCTGTCATCTTCTGTCCTCTTCTGTCATCTTCTGTCATCTTCTGTCATCTTCTGTCATCTTCTGTCATCTTCTGTCATCTTCTGTCATTCTGTCCTCTTTTGTCATCTTCTGTCATCTTCTGTCCTCTTCTGTCAACTTCTGTCTTCTTCTGTCATCTTCTGTCATCTTCTGTCATCTTCTGTCCTCTTCTGTCATATTCTGTCATCTTCTGTCATCTTCTGTCCTCTTCTGTCATCTTCTGTCATCTTCTGCCATTCTGTCCTCCTCTGTCATCTTCTGTCATCTTCTGTCATTTTCTGTCATCTTCTGTCATCTTCTGTCATCTTCTGTCATTCTGTCCTCTTCTGTCATCTTCTGTCATCTTCTGTCATTCTGTCATCTTCTGTCATTTTGTCCTCTTCTGTCATCTTCTGTCATCTTCTGTCATCTTCTGTCATTCTGTCCTCTTCTGTCATCTTCTGTCATCTTCTGTCATTCTGTCATCTTCTGTCATTCTGTCCTCTTCTGTCCTCTTCTGTCATTCTGTCATCTTCTGTCATTCTGTCCTCTTCTGTCATTCTGTCCTCTTCTGTCATCTTCTGTCATCTTCTGTCATTCTGTCCTCTTCTGTCATCTTCTGTCATCTTCTGTCATTCTGTCATCTTCTGTCATCTTCTGTCATCTTCTGTCCTCTTCTGTCATCTTCTGTCATCTTCTGTCATTCTGTCCTCTTCTGTCATCTTCTGTCATTCTGTCATCTTCTGTCATCTTCTGTCATTCGGTCATCTTCTGTCATTCTGTCTTCTTCTGTCATTCTGTCATCTTCTATCATCTTCTGTCCTCTTCTGTCATTCTGTCATCATCCGTCATTCTGTCATCTTCTGTCATCTTCTGTCATCTTCTGTCCTCTTCTGTCATCTTCTGTCCTCTTCTGTCATTCTGTCATCGTCTGTCATCTTCTGTCATCTTCTGTCATTTTCTGTCCTCTTCTGTCATCTTCTGTCATCTTCTGTCCTCTTCTGTCATTCTGTCATCTTCTGTCATTCTGTCCTCTTCTGGCATTCTGTCATCTTCAGTCATTCGGACCTCTTCTGTCATTCTGTCATCTTCTGTCATCTTCTGTCCTATTCTGTCATTCTGTCATCTTCTGTCATCTTCTGTCATCTTCTGTCATTCTGTCATCTTCTGCCCTCTTCTGTCATTCTGTCATCTTCGGTCCTCTTAGGTCATCTTCTGTCATCTTCTGTCATCTTCTGTCATTCTGTCCTCTTCTGCCATCTTCTGTCATCTTCTGTCATTCTGTCCTCTTCTTTCATCTTCTGTCATCTTCTGTCATCTTCTGTCATTCTGTCATCTTCTGTCATTCTGTCCTCTTCTGAAATTCTGTCATCTTCTGTCATCTTCTGTCCTCTTCTGTCATTCTGTCATCTTCTGTCATTATGTCCTCTTCTGTCATTCTGTCATCTTCTGTCATTCTGTCATCTTCTGTCATCTTCTGTCATCTTCTGTCCTCTTCTGCCATTCTGTCATCTTCTGTCCTCTTCTGTCATCTTCTGTCATTCTGTCCTCTTCTTTCATCTTCTGTCATCTTCTGTCATCTTCTGTCATTCTGTCATCTTCTGTCATTCTGTCCTCTTCTGAAATTCTGTCATCTTCTGTCATCTTCTGTCCTCTTCTGTCATTCTGTCATCTTCTGTCATCTTCTGCCCTCTTCTGTCATCTTCTTTCATCTTCTGTCATCTTCTGTCATCTTCTGTCCTCTTCTGTCATCTTCTGTCATCTTCTGTCCTCTTCTGTCATCTTCTGTCATCTTCTGTCATTCTGTCCTCTTCTGTCATCTTCTGTCCTCTTCTGTCATTCTGTCCTCTTCTGTCATCTTCTGTCATCTTCTGTCATTCTGTCATCTTCTGTCATTCTGTCATCTTCTGTCATCTTCCGTCATCTTCTGTCATCTTCTGTCCTCTTCTGTCAGCTTCTGTCATCTTCTGTCATCTTCTGTCTTCTTCTGTCATCTTCTGTCCTCTTCTGTCATCTTCTGTCAGCTTCTGTCATCTTCTGTCATCTTCTGTCATTCTGTCCTCTTCTGTCATCTTCTGTCATTCTGTCATCTTCTGTCATTCAGTCCTCTTCTGTCATTCTGTCATCTTCTGTCATCTTCTGTCCTCTTCTGTCATTCTGTCATCTTCTGTCATTCTGTCCTCTTCTGTCATTTTGTCATCTTCTGTCATTCTGTCCTCTTCTGTCATTCTGTCATCTTCTGTCATCTTCTGTCCTCTTCTGTCATTCTGTCATCTTCTGTCCTCTTGTCATTCTGTGATCTTCTGTCATCTTCTGACCTATTTTGTCATTCTATCATCTTCTGTCCTCTTCTGTAATTCTGTCATCTTCTGTCATCTTCTGTCATCTTCTGTCCTCTTCTGCCATCTTCTGTCATCTTCTGTCATTCTGTCCTCTTCTGTCATCTTCTGTCATTCTGTCATCTTCTGTCATCTTCTGTCATCTTCTGTCATTCGGTCATCTTCTGTCATTCTGTCTTCTTCTGTCATTCTGTCATCTTCTATCATCTTCTGTCCTCTTCTGTCATTCTGTCATCATCTGTCATTCTGTCATCTTCTGTCATCTTCGGTCATCTTCTGTCCTCTTCTGTCATCTTCTGTCCTCTTCTGTCATTCTGTCATCTTCTGTCATCTTCTGTCATCTTCTGTCATTTTCTGTCCTCTTCTGTCATCTTCTGTCATCTTCTGTCCTCTTCTGTCATTCTGTCATCTTCTGTCATTCTGTCCTCTTCTGGCATTCTGTCATCTTCAGTCATTCGGACCTCTTCTGTCATTCTGTCATCTTCTGTCATCTTCTGTCCTATTCTGTCATTCTGTCATCTTCTGTCATCTTCTGTCATCTTCTGTCATTCTGTCATCTTCTGCCCTCTTCTGTCATTCTGTCATCTTCGGTCCTCTTAGGTCATCTTCTGTCATCTTCTGTCATCTTCTGTCATTCTGTCCTCTTCTGCCATCTTCTGTCATCTTCTGTCATTCTGTCCTCTTCTTTCATCTTCTGTCATCTTCTGTCATCTTCTGTCATTCTGTCATCTTCTGTCATTCTGTCCTCTTCTGAAATTCTGTCATCTTCTGTCATCTTCTGTCCTCTTCTGTCATTCTGTCATCTTCTGTCATTATGTCCTCTTCTGTCATTCTGTCATCTTCTGTCATTCTGTCATCTTCTGTCATCTTCTGTCATCTTCTGTCCTCTTCTGCCATTCTGTCATCTTCTGTCCTCTTCTGTCATCTTCTGTCATTCTGTCATCTTCTGCCCTCTTCTGTCATTCTGTTATCTTCTGTCATCTTCTGTCATCTTCTGTCATCTTCTGTCCTCTTCTGTCATCTTCTGTCATCTTCTGTCATTCTGTCCTCTTCTGTCATCTTCTGTCATCTTCTGTCATTCTGTCCTCTTCTGTCATCTTCTGTCATCTTCTGTCATCTTCTGTCATTCTGTCCACTTTTGTCATCTTCTGTCATCTTCTGTCCTCTTCTCTCATCTTCTCTCTTCTTCTGTCATCTTCTGTCATCTTCTGCCCTCTTCTATCATCTTCTGTCATCTTCTGTCATCTTCTGACATCTTCTGCCATCCTCTGTCCTCTTCTGTCATCTTCTGTCATCTTCTGTCATCTTCTGTCCTCTTCTGTCATATTCTGTCATATTCTGTCATCTTCTGTAATCTTCTGTCCTCTTCTGTCATCTTCTGTCATCTTCTGCCATTCTGTCCTCTTCTGTCATCTTCTGTCATCTTCTGTCATTTTCTGTCATCTTCTGTCATCTTCTGTCATCTTCTGTCATTCTGTCCTCTTCTGTCATCTTCTGTCATCTTCTGTCATCTTCTGTCATTCTGTCATCTTCTGTCATCTTCTGTCATCTTCTGCCCTCTTCTGTCATCTTCTGTCATCTTCTGTCATCTTCTGTCCTCTTCTGTCATCTTCTGTCCTCTTCTGTCATCTTCTGTCATCTTCTGTCATCTTCTGTCATTCTGTCCTCTTCTGTCATCTTCTGTCCTCTTCTGTCATTCTGTCCTCTTCTGTCATCTTCTGTCATCTTCTGTCATTCTGTCCTCTTCTGTCATCTTCTGTCCTCTTCTGTCATTCTGTCCTCTTCTGTCATCTTCTGTCATCTTCTGTCATCTTCTGTCATTCTGTCATCTTCTGTCATTCTGTCATCTTCTGTCATCTTCCGTCATCTTCTGTCATCTTCTGTCCTCTTCTGTCAGCTTCTGTCATCTTCTGTCATCTTCTGTCCTCTTCTGTCATCTTCTGTCCTCTTCTGTCATCTTCTGTCAGCTTCTGTCATCTTCTGTCATCTTCTGTCATTCTGTCCTCTTCTGTCATCTTCTGTCATTCTGTCATCTTCTGTCATTCAGTCCTCTTCTGTCATTCTGTCATCTTCTCTCATCTTCTGTCCTCTTCTGTCATTCTGTCATCTTCTGTCATTCTGTCCTCTTCTGTCATTTTGTCATCTTCTGTCATTCTGTCATCTTCTGTCATCTTCTGTCATCTTCTGTCCTCTTCAGTCATTCTGTCATCTTCCGGCCTCTTCTGTCATTCTGTGATCTTCTGTCATCTTCTGTCCTATTCTGTCATTCTGTCATCTTCTGTCCTCTTCTGTAATTCTGTCATCTTCTGTCATCTTCTGTCATCTTCTGTCCTCTTCTGTCATCTTCTGTCATCTTCTGTCATTCTGTCCTCTTCTGTCATCTTCTGTTATTCTGTCATCTTCTGTCATCTTCTGTCCTATTCTGTCATTCTGTCATCTTCTGTCCTCTTCTGTAATTCTGTCATCTTCTGTCATCTTCTGTCATCTTCTGTCCTCTTCTGTCATCTTCTGTCATCTTCTGTCATTCTGTCCTCTTCTGTCATCTTCTGTCATTCTGTCATCTTCTGTCATCTTCTGTCATCTTCTGTCATTCTGTCATCTTCTGTCATTCTGTCCTCTTCTGTCATTCTGTCATCTTCTTTCATCTTCTGTCCTCTTCTGTCATTCTGTCATCTTCTGTCATTCTGTCATCTTCTGTCATCTTCTGTCCTCTTCTGTCCTATTCTGTCATCTTCTGTCCTCTTCTGTCATTCTGTCATCTTCTGTCATTCTGTCATCTTCTGCCCTCTTCTGTCATTCTGTCATCTTCGGTCCTCTTCTGTCATCTTCTGTCATCTTCTGTCATCTTCTGTCATTCTGTCCTCCTCTGCCATGTTCTGTCATCTTCTGTCATTCTGTCCTCTTCTTTCATCTTCTGTCATCTTCTGTCATCTTCTGTCATTCTGTCATCTTCTGTCATTCTGTCCTCTTCTGAAATTCTGTCATCTTCTGTCATCTTCTGTCCTCTTCTGTCATTCTGTCATCTTCTGTCATTATGTCCTCTTCTGTCATTCTGTCATCTTCTGTCATTCTGTCATCTTCTGTCATCTTCTGTCATCTTCTGTCCTCTTCTGCCATTCTGTCATCTTCTCTCCTCTTCTGTCATCCTCTTTCATCTTCTGTCATCTTCTGTCATTTTCTGTCCTCTTCTGTCATCTTCTGACAATCTGTCCTCTTCTGTCATCTTCTGCCACCTTCCGTCATTCTGTCCTCTTCTGTCATCTTCTGTCATCTTCTGTCATTCTGTCATCTTCTGTCATCTTCTGTCATTCTGTCATCTTCTGTCATCTTCTGTCATTCTGTCATCTTCTATCATCTTCTGTCATTCTGTCCTCTTCTGTCATCTTCTGTCATCTTCTGTCATCTTCTGTCCTCTTCTGTCATCTTCTGTGATCTTCTGTCATTCAGTCCTCTTCTGTCCTCTTCTGTCATCTTCTGTCATCTTCTGTCATCTTCTGTCATTCTGTCATCTTCTGTCATTCTGTCCTCTTCTGTCATTCTGTCAACTTCTGTCATCTTCTGTCCTTTTCTTTCATTCTGTCATCTTCTGTCACTCTGTCCTCTTCTGTCATTCTGTCATCTTCTGTCATCTTTTGTCCTCTTCTGTCATTCTGTCATCTTCTGTCCTATTCTGTCATTCTGTCATCTTCTGTCATCTTCTGTCATTCTGTCATCTTCTGTCCTCTTCTGTCATTCTGTTATCTTCTGTCATCTTCTGTCATCTTCTGTCATCTTCTGTCCTCTTCTGTCATCTTCTGTCATCTTCTGTCATTCTGTCCTCTTCTGTCATCTTCTGTCCTCTTCTGTCATCTTCTGTCATCTTCTGTCATCTTCTGTCATCTTCTGTCATCTTCTGTCATCTTCTGTCATTCTGTCCTCTTTTGTCATCTTCTGTCATCTTCTGTCCTCTTCTGTCAACTTCTGTCTTCTTCTGTCATCTTCTGTCATCTTCTGTCATCTTCTGTCCTCTTCTGTCATATTCTGTCATCTTCTGTCATCTTCTGTCCTCTTCTGTCATCTTCTGTCATCTTCTGCCATTCTGTCCTCTTCTGTCATCTTCTGTCATCTTCTGTCATTTTCTGTCATCTTCTGTCATCTTCTGTCATCTTCTGTCATTCTGTCCTCTTCTGTCATCTTCTGTCATCTTCTGTCATCTTCTGTCATTCTGTCATCTTCTGTCATTTTGTCCTCTTCTGTCATCTTCTGTCATCTTCTGTCATCTTCTGTCATTCTGTCCTCTTCTGTCATCTTCTGTCATTCTGTCATCTTCTGTCATTCTGTCCTCTTCTGTCCTCTTCTGTCATTCTGTCATCTTCTGTCATTCTGTCCTCTTCTGTCATTCTGTCCTCTTCTGTCATCTTCTGTCATCTTCTGTCATTCTGTCCTCTTCTGTCATCTTCTGTCATCTTCTGTCATTCTGTCCTCTTCTGTCATCTTCTGTCATCTTCTGTCCTCTTCTGTCATCATCTGCCATCTTCTGTCATTCTGTCATCTTCTGTCATCTTCTGTCATCTTCTGTCCTCTTCTGTCATCTGTCATCTTCTGTCCTCTTCTGTCATTCTGTCATCTTCTGTCATTCTGTCCTCTTCTGGCATTCTGTCATCTTCTGTCCTCTTCTGTCATCATCTGCCATCTTCTGTCATTCTGTCATCTTCTGTCATCTTCTGTCATCTTCTGTCCTCTTCTGTCATCTGTCATCTTCTGTCCTCTTCTGTCATTCTGTCATCTTCTGTCATTCTGTCCTCTTCTGGCATTCTGTCATCTTCTGTCATTCGGACCTCTTCTGTCATTCTGTCATCTTCTGTCATCTTCTGTCCTATTCTGTCATTCTGTCATCTTCTGTCATCTTCTGTCATCTTCTGTCATTCTGTCATCTTCGGTCCTCTTCTGTCATCTTCTGTCATCTTCTGTCATCTTCTGTATTTCTGTCCTCTTCTGCCATCTTCTGTCATCTTCTGTCATTCTGTCCTCTTCTTTCATCTTCTGTCATCTTCTGTCATCTTCTGTCATTCTGTCATCTTCTGTCATTCTGTCCCCTTCTGAAATTCTGTCATCTTCTGTCCTCTTCTGTCATTCTGTCATCTTCTGTCATTATGTCCTCTTCTGTCATTCTGTCATCTTCTGTCATCTTCTGTCATCTTCTGTCATCTTCTGTCCTCTTCTCTCATTCTGTCATCTTCTGTCATTCTGTCCTCTTCTGAAATTCTGTCATCTTCTGTCCTCTTCTGTCATTCTGTCATCTTCTGTCATTATGTCCTCTTCTGTCATACTCTTTCATCTTCTGTCATCTTCTGTCATTTTCTGTCCTCTTCTGTCATCTTCTGACAATCTGTCCTCTTCTGTCATCTTCTGCCACCTTCTGTCATTCTGTCCTCTTCTGTCATCTTCTGTCATCTTCTGTCATTCTGTCATCTTCTGTCATCTTCTGTCATTCTGTCATCTTCTGTCATCTTCTGTCATTCTGTCATCTTCTGTCATCTTCTGTCATTCTGTCCTCTTCTGTCATCCTCTTTCATCTTCTGTCATCTTCTGTCCTCTTCTGTCATCTTCTGACAATCTGTCCTCTTCTGTCATCTTCTGCCACCTTCTGTCATTCTGTCCTCTTCTGTCATCTTCTGTCATCTTCTGTCATCTTCTGTCATCTTCTGTACTCTTCTGTACTCTTCTGTGATTCTGTCATCTTCTGTCATTCTGTCCTCTTCTGTCATTTTGTCATCTTCTGTCATTCTGTCCTCTTCTGTCATTTTGTCATCTTCTGTCATTCTGTCCTCTTCTGTCATTCTGTCATCTTCTGTCATCTTCTGTCCTCTTCTGTCATTCTGTGATCTTCTGTCATCTTCTGTCCTATTCTGTCATTCTGTCATCTTCTGTCCTCTTCTGTAATTCTGTCATCTTCTGTCATCTTCTGTCATCTTCTGTCCTCTTCTGTCATCTTCTGTCATCTTCTGTCATTCTGTCCTCTTCTGTCATCTTCTGTCATTCTGTCATCTTCTGTCATCTTCTGTCATCTTCTGTCATTCTGTCATCTTCTGTCATTCTGTTCTCTTCTGTCATTCTGTCATCTTCTATCATCTACTGTGCTCTTCTGTCATTCTGTCATCTTCTGTCATTCTGTCATCTTCTGTCATCTTCTGTCATCTTCTGTCCTCTTCTGTCATCTTCTGTCCTCTTCTGTCATTCTGTCATCTTCTGTCATCTTCTGTCATCTTCTGTCATCTTCTGTCCTCTTCTGTCATTTTCTGTCATGTTCTGTCCTCTTCTGTCATTCTGTCATCTTCTGTCATTCTGTCCTCTTCTGGCATTCTGTCATCTTCTGTCTTTCGGACCTCTTCTGTCATTCTGTCATGTTCTGTCATCTTCTGTCATCTTCTGTCCTATTCTGTCATTCTGTCATCTTCTGTCATCTTCTGTCATCTTCTGTCATTCTGTCATCTTCTGCCCTCTTCTGTCATTCTGTCATCTTCGGTCATCTTCTGTCATCTTCTGTCATTCTGTCCTCTTCTGTCATCTTCTGTCATCTTCTGTCATTCTGTCCTCTTCTTTCATTCTGTCAACTTCTGTCATCTTCTGTCCTTTTCTGTCATTCTGTCATCTTCTGTCACTCTGTCCTCTTCTGTCATTCTGTCAGCTTCTGTCATCTTCTGTCATCTTCTGTCCTCTTCTGTCATTCTGTCATCTTCTGTCATCTTCTGTCCTATTCTGTCATTCTGTCATCTTCTGTCATCTTCCGTCATTCTGTCATCTTCTGTCCTCTTCTGTCATTCTGTTATCTTCTGTCATCTTCTGTCATCTTCTGTCATCTTCTGTCATCTTCTGTCATCTTCTGTCATCTTCTGTCATTCTGTCCTCTTCTGTCCTCTTCTGTCATCTTCTGTCATTCTGTCCTCTTCTGTCATCTTCTGTCATCTTCTGTCATCTTCTGTCATTCTGTCCTCTTTTGTCATCTTCTGTCATCTTCTGTCCTCTTCTGTCATCTTCTGTCTTCTTCTGTCATCTTCTGTCATCTTCTGTCATCTTCTGTCCTCTTCTATCATCTTCTGTCATCTTCTGTCATCTTCTGACATCTTCTGCCATCTTCTGTCATCCTCTGTCCTCTTCTGTCATCTTCTGTCATCTTCTGTCATCTTCTGTCCTCTTCTGTCATATTCTGTCATCTTCTGTCATCTTCTGTCCTCTTCTGTCATCTTCTGTCATCGTCTGCCATTCTGTCCTCTTCTGTCATCTTCTGTCATCTTCTGTCATTTTCTGTCATCTTCTGTCATCTTCTGTCATCATCTGTCATTCTGTCCTCTTCTGTCATCTTCTGTCATCTTCTGTCATCTTCTGTCATTCTGTCATCTTCTGTCATTCTGTCCTCTTCTGTCATCTTCTGTCATCTTCTGTCATTCTGTCATCTTCTGTCATTCTGTCCTCTTCTGTCATTCTGTCATCTTCCGTCATTCTGTCATCTTCTGACATCTTCTGTCCTATTCTGTCATTCTGTCCTCTTCTGTCATCTTCTGTCATCTTCTGTCATTCTGTCCTCTTCTGTCATCTTCTGTCATCTTCTGTCATTCTGTCCTCTTCTGTCATCTTCTGTCATCTTCTGTCATTCTGTCCTCTTCTGTCATCTTCTGTCATCTTCTGTCCTCTTCTGTCATCATCTGTCATCTTCTGTCATTCTGTCATCTTCTGTCATCTTCTGTCATCTTCTGTCATCTTCTGTCCTCTTCTGTCATCTTCTGTCATCTTCTGTCCTCTTCTGTCATTCTGTCATCTTCTGTCATTCTGTCCTCTACTGGCATTCTGTCATCTTCTGTCATTCGGACCTCTTCTGTCATTCTGTCATCTTCTGTCATCTTCTGCCCTATTCTGTCATTCTGTCATCTTCTGTCATCTTCTGTCATCGTCTGTCATTCTGTCATCTTCTGCCCTCTTCTGTCATTCTGTCATCTTCGGTCCTCTTCTGTCATCTTCTGTCATCTTCTGTCATCTTCTGTCATTCTGTCCTCTTCTGCCATCTTCTGTCATCTTCTGTCATTCTGTCCTCTTCTTTCATCTTCTGTCATCTTCTGTCATCTTCTGTCATTCTGTCATCTTCTGTCATTCTGTCCTCTTCTGTCATTCTGTCATCTTCCGTCATTCTGTCATCTTCTGACATCTTCTGTCCTATTCTGTCATTCTGTCCTCTTCTGTCATCTTCTGTCATCTTCTGTCATTCTGTCCTCTTCTGTCATCTTCTGTCATCTTCTGTCATTCTGTCCTCTTCTGTCATCTTCTGTCATCTTCTGTCATTCTGTCCTCTTCTGTCATCTTCTGTCATCTTCTGTCCTCTTCTGTCATCATCTGTCATCTTCTGTCATTCTGTCATCTTCTGTCATCTTCTGTCATCTTCTGTCATCTTCTGTCCTCTTCTGTCATCTTCTGTCATCTTCTGTCCTCTTCTGTCATTCTGTCATCTTCTGTCATTCTGTCATCTTCTGTCATCTTCTGTCATCTTCTGTCCTCTTCTGCCATTCTGTCATTTTCTGTCCTCTTCTGTCATCCTCTTTCATCTTCTGTCATCTTCTGTCATTTTCTGTCCTCTTCTGTCATCTTCTGACAATCTGTCCTCTTCTGTCATCTTCTGCCACCTTCTGTCATTCTGTCCTCTTCTGTCATCTTCTGTCATCTTCTGTCATTCTGTCATCTTCTGTCATCTTCTGTCATTCTGTCATCTTCTGTCATCTTCTGTCATTCTGTCATCTTCTGTCATCTTCTGTCATTCTGTCCTCTTCTGTCATCCTCTTTCATCTTCTGTCATCTTCTGTCATTTTCTGTCCTCTTCTGTCATCTTCTGACAATCTGTCCTCTTCTGTCATCTTCTGCCACCTTCTGTCATTATGTCCTCTTCTGTCATCTTCTGTCATCTTCTGTCATCTTCTGTCATCTTCTGTCCTCTTCTGTCATTCTGTCATCTTCTGTCATTCTGTCCTCTTCTGTCATTTTGTCATCTTCTGTCATTCTGTCCTCTTCTGTCATTTTGTCATCTTCTGTCATTCTGTCCTCTTCTGTCATTCTGTCATCTTCTGTCCTCTTCTGTCATCTTCTGTCATTCTGTCCTCTTCTGTCATCCTCTTTCATCTTCTGTCATCTTCTGTCATTTTCTGTCCTCTTCTGTCATCTTCTGACAATCTGTCCTCTTCTGTCATCTTCTGCCACCTTCTGTCATTCTGTCCTCTTCTGTCCTCTTCTTTCATCTTCTGTCATCTTCTGTCATCTTCTGTCCTCTTCTGTCATTCTGTCATCTTCTGTCATTCTGTCCTCTTCTGTCATTTTGTCATCTTCTGTCATTCTGTCCTCTTCTGTCATTTTGTCATCTTCTGTCATTCTGTCCTCTTCTGTCATTCTGTCATCTTCTGTCATCTTCTGTCCTCTTCTGTCATTCTGTCATCTTCTGTCCTCTTCTGTCATTCTGTGATCTTCTGTCATCTTCTGTCCTATTCTGTCATTCTGTCATCTTCTGTCCTCTTCTGTAATTCTGTCATCTTCTGTCATCTTCTGTCCTCTTCTGTCATCTTCTGTCATCTTCTGTCATTCTGTCCTCTTCTGTCATCTTCTGTCATTCTATCATCTTCTGTCATCTTCTGTCATCTTCTATCATTCTGTCATCTTCTGTCATTCTGTCCTCTTCTGTCATTCTGTCATCTTCTATCATCTACTGTCCTCTTCTGTCATTCTGTCATCTTCTGTCATTCTGTCATCTTCTGTCATCTTCTGTCATCTTCTGTCCTCTTCTGTCATCTTCTGTCCTCTTCTGTCATTCTGTCATCTTCTGTCATCTTCTGTCATCTTCTGTCATCTTCTGTCCTCTTCTGTCATCTTCTGTCATCTTCTGTCCTCTTCTGTCATTCTGTCATCTTCTGTCATTCTGTCCTCTTCTGGCATTCTGTCATCTTCTGTCATTCGGACCTCTTCTGTCATTCTGTCATCTTCTGTCATCTTCTGTCCTATTCTGTCATTCTGTCATCTTCCGTCATCTTCTGTCATCTTCTGTCATTCTGTCATCTTCTGCCCTCTTCTGTCATTCTGTCATCTTCGGTCCTCTTCTGTCATCTTCTGTCATCTTCTGTCATTCTGTCCTCTACTGTCATCTTCTGTCATCTTCTGTCATCTTCTGTCATTCTGTCATCTTCTGTCATTCTGTCCTCTTCTTTCATTCTGTCAACTTCTGTCATCTTCTGTCCTTTTCTGTCATTCTGTCATCTTCTGTCACTCTGTCCTCTTCTGTCATTCTGTCAGCTTCTGTCATCTTCTGTCATCTTCTGTCCTCTTCTGTCATTCTGTCATCTTCTGTCCTCTTCTGTCATTCTGTCATCTTCTGTCATCTTCTGTCCTATTCTGTCATTCTGTCATCTTCTGTCATCTTCCGTCATTCTGTCATCTTCTGTCCTCTTCTGTCATTCTGTTATCTTCTGTCATCTTCTGTCATCTTCTGTCATCTTCTGTCATCTTCTGTCCTCTTCTGTCATCTTCTGTCATCTTCTGTCATTCTGTCCTCTTCTGTCATCTTCTGTCATTCTGTCCTCTTCTGTCATTCTGTCATCTTCTGTCATCTTCGGTCATCTTCTGTCCTCTTCTGTCATCTTCTGTCCTCTTCTGTCATTCTGTCATCTTCTGTCATCTTCTGTCATCTTCTGTCATCTTCTGTCCTCTTCTGTCATCTTCTGTCATCTTCTGTCCTCTTCTGTCATTCTGTCATCTTCTGTCATTCTGTCCTCTTCTGGCATTCTGTCATCTTCTGTCATTCGGACCTCTTCTGTCATTCTGTCATCTTCTGTCATCTTCTGTCATCTTCTGTCCTATTCTGTCATTCTGTCATCTTCCGTCATCTTCTGTCATCTTCTGTCATTCTGTCATCTTCTGCCCTCTTCTGTCATTCTGTCATCTTCGGTCCTCTTCTGTCATCTTCTGTCATCTTCTGTCATTCTGTCCTCTACTGTCATCTTCTGTCATCTTCTGTCATCTTCTGTCATTCTGTCATCTTCTGTCATTCTGTCCTCTTCTTTCATTCTGTCAACTTCTGTCATCTTCTGTCCTTTTCTGTCATTCTGTCATCTTCTGTCACTCTGTCCTCTTCTGTCATTCTGTCAGCTTCTGTCATCTTCTGTCATCTTCTGTCCTCTTCTGTCATTCTGTCATCTTCTGTCCTCTTCTGTCATTCTGTCATCTTCTGTCATCTTCTGTCCTATTCTGTCATTCTGTCATCTTCTGTCATCTTCCGTCATTCTGTCATCTTCTGTCCTCTTCTGTCATTCTGTTATCTTCTGTCATCTTCTGTCATCTTCTGTCATCTTCTGTCATCTTCTGTCCTCTTCTGTCATCTTCTGTCATCTTCTGTCATTCTGTCCTCTTCTGTCATCTTCTGTCATCTTCTGTCATTCTGTCCTCTTCTGTCATCTTCTGTCATCTTCTGTCATCTTCTGTCATTCTGTCCTCTTTTGTCATCTTCTGTCCTCTTCTGTCATCTTCTGTCTTCTTCTGTCATCTTCTGTCATCTTCTGTCATCTTCTGTCATCTTCTGACATCTTCTGCCATCTTCTGTCATCCTCTGTCCTCTTCTGTCCTCTTCTGTCATCTTCTGTCATCTTCTGTCATCTTCTGTCCTCTTCTGTCATATTCTGTCATCTTCTGTCATCTTCTGTCCTCTTCTGTCATCTTCTGTCATCGTCTGCCATTCTGTCCTCTTCTGTCATCTTCTGTCATCTTCTGTCATTTTCTGTCATCTTCTGTCATCTTCTGTCATCTTCTGTCATTCTGTCCTCTTCTGTCATCTTCTGTCATCTTCTGTCATTCTGTCATCTTCTGTCATTCTGTCCTCTTCTGTCAACTTCTGTCATCTTCTGTCATCTTCGGTCATTCTGTCATCTTCTGTCATTCTGTCCTCTTCTGTCATTCTGTCATCTTCTGTCATTCTGTCATCTTCTGTCATCTTCTGTCCTATTCTGTCATTCTGTCCTCTTCTGTCATCTTCTGTCATCTTCTGTCATTCTGTCCTCTTCTGTCATCTTCTGTCATCTTCTGTCATTCTGTCCTCTTCTGTCATCTTCTGTCATCTTCTGTCATTCTGTCCTCTTCTGTCATCTTCTGTCATCTTCTGTCCTCTTCTGTCATCATCTGTCATCTTCTGTCATTCTGTCATCTTCTGTCATCTTCTGTCATCTTCTGTCCTCTTCTGTCATCTTCTGTCATCTTCTGTCCTCTTCTGTCATTCTGTCATCTTCTGTCATTCTGTCCTCTTCTGGCATTCTGTCATCTTCTGTCATTCGGACCTCTTCTGTCATTCTGTCATCTTCTGTCATCTTCTGTCATCTTCTGCCCTATTCTGTCATTCTGTCATCTTCTGTCATCTTCTGTCATCTTCTGTCATTCTGTCATCTTCTGCCCTCTTCTGTCATTCTGTCTTCTTCGGTCCTCTTCTGTCATCTTCTGTCATCTTCTGTCATCTTCTGTCATCTTCTGTCATTCTGTCCTCTTCTGCCATCTTCTGTCATCTTCTGTCATTCTGTCCTCTTCTTTCATCTTCTGTCATCTTCTGTCATTCTGTCATCTTCTGTCATTCTGTCCTCTTCTGAAATTCTGTCATCTTCTGTCATTATGTCCTCTTCTGTCATTCAGTCATTTTCTGTCATTCTGTCATCTTCTGTCATCTTCTGTCATCTTCTGTCCTCTTCTGCCATTCTGTCATTTTCTGTCCTCTTCTGTCATCCTCTTTCATCTTCTGTCATCTTCTGTCATTTTCTGTCCTCTTCTGTCATCTTCTGACAATCTGTCCTCTTCTGTCATCTTCTGCCACCTTCTGTCATTCTGTCCTCTTCTGTCATCTTCTGTCATCTTCTGTCATTCTGTCATCTTCTGTCATCTTCTGTCATTCTGTCATCTTCTGTCATCTTCTGTCATTCTGTCATCTTCTGTCATCTTCTGTCATTCTGTCCTCTTCTGTCATCCTCTTTCATCTTCTGTCATCTTCTGTCATTCTGTCATCTTCTGTCATTCTGTCCTCTTCTTTCATTCTGTCAACTTCTGTCATCTTCTGACTATCTGTCCTCTTCTGTCATCTTCTGCCACCTTCTGTCATTATGTCCTCTTCTGTCATCTTCTGTCATCTTCTGTCATCTTCTGTCATCTTCTGTTCTCTTCTGTCATTCTGTCATCTTCTGTCATCTTCTGTCATCTTCTGTCCTCTTCTGCCATTCTGTCATTTTCTGTCCTCTTCTGTCATCCTCTTTCATCTTCTGTCATCTTCTGTCATTTTCTGTCCTCTTCTGTCATCTTCTGACAATCTGTCCTCTTCTGTCATCTTCTGCCACCTTCTGTCATTCTGTCCTCTTCTGTCATCTTCTGTCATCTTCTGTCATTCTGTCATCTTCTGTCATCTTCTGTCATTCTGTCATCTTCTGTCATCTTCTGTCATTCTGTCATCTTCTGTCATCTTCTGTCATTCTGTCCTCTTCTGTCATCCTCTTTCATCTTCTGTCATCTTCTGTCATTCTGTCATCTTCTGTCATTCTGTCCTCTTCTTTCATTCTGTCAACTTCTGTCATCTTCTGACTATCTGTCCTCTTCTGTCATCTTCTGCCACCTTCTGTCATTATGTCCTCTTCTGTCATCTTCTGTCATCTTCTGTCATCTTCTGTCATCTTCTGTTCTCTTCTGTCATTCTGTCATCTTCTGTCATTCTGTCCTCTTCTGTCATTTTGTCATCTTCTGTCATTCTGTCCTCTTCTGTCATTTTGTCATCTTCTGTCATTCTGTCCTCTTCTGTCATTCTGTCATCTTCTGTCCTCTTCTGTCATCTTCTGTCATTCTGTTATCTTCTGTCATCCTCTTTCATCTTCTGTCATCTTCTGTCATTTTCTGTCCTCTTCTGTCATCTTCTGACAATCTGTCCTCTTCTGTCATCTTCTGCCACCTTCTGTCATTCTGTCCTCTTCTGTCATCTTCTGTCATCTTCTGTCATTCTGTCATCTTCTGTCATCTTCTGTCATTCTGTCATCTTCTATCATCTTCTGTCATTCTGTCCTCTTCTGTCCTCTTCTGTCATCTTCTGTCATCTTCTGTCCTCTTCTGTCATCTTCTGTGATCTTCTGTCATTCAGTCCTCTTCTGTCATCTTCTGTCATCTTCTGTCATTCTGTCCTCTTCTGTCATCTTCTGTCATCTTCTGTCATTCTGTCATCTTCTGTCATTCTGTCCTCTTCTGTCATTCTGTCCTCTTCTGTCATTCTGTCCTCTTCTGTCATCCTCTTTCATCTTCTGTCATCTTCTGTCATTTTCTGTCCTCTTCTGTCATCTTCTGACAATCTGTCCTCTTCTGTCATCTTCTGCCACCTTCTGTCATTATGTCCTCTTCTGTCATCTTCTGTCATCTTCTGTCATCTTCTGTCATCTTCTGTCCTCTTCTGTCATTCTGTCATCTTCTGTCATTCTGTCCTCTTCTGTCATTTTGTCATCTTCTGTCATTCTGTCCTCTTCTGTCATTTTGTCATCTTCTGTCATTCTGTCCTCTTCTGTCATTCTGTCATCTTCTGTCATCTTCTGTCCTCTTCTGTCATTCTGTCATCTTCTGTCCTCTTCTGTCATCTTCTGTCATTCTGTCCTCTTTTGTCATCCTCTTTCATCTTCTGTCATCTTCTGTCATTTTCTGTCCTCTTCTGTCATCTTCTGACAATCTGTCCTCTTCTGTCATCTTCTGCCACCTTCTGTCATTCTGTCCTCTTCTGTCCTCTTCTTTCATCTTCTGTCATCTTCTGTCATCTTCTGTCCTCTTCTGTCATTCTGTCATCTTCTGTCATTCTGTCCTCTTCTGTCATTTTGTCATCTTCTGTCATTCTGTCCTCTTCTGTCATTTTGTCATCTTCTGTCATTCTGTCCTCTTCTGTCATTCTGTCATCTTCTGTCATCTTCTGTCCTATTCTGTCATTCTGTCATCTTCTGTCCTCTTCTGTAATTCTGTCATCTTCTGTCATCTTCTGTCATCTTCTGTCATCTTCTGTCATCTTCTGTCATTCTGTCCTCTTCTGCCATCTTCTGTCATCTTCTGTCATTCTGTCCTCTTCTTTCATCTACTGTCATCTTCTGTCATTCTGTCATCTTCTGTCATTCTGTCCTCTTCTGAAATTCTGTCATCTTCTGTCATTATGTCCTCTTCTGTCATTCTGTCATCTTCTGTCATTCTGTCATCTTCTGTCATCTTCTGTCATCTTCTGTCCTCTTCTGCCATTCTGTCATTTTCTGTCCTCTTCTGTCATCCTCTTTCATCTTCTGTCATCTTCTGTCATTTTCTGTCCTCTTCTGTCATCTTCTGACAATCTGTCCTCTTCTGTCATCTTCTGCCACCTTCTGTCATTCTGTCCTCTTCTGTCATCTTCTGTCATCTTCTGTCATTCTGTCCTCTTCTGTCATCTTCTGTCATCTTCTGTCATCTTCTGTCATTCTGTCCTCTTTTGTCATCTTCTGTCCTCTTCTGTCATCTTCTGTCTTCTTCTGTCATCTTCTGTCATCTTCTGTCATCTTCTGTCATCTTCTGACATCTTCTGCCATCTTCTGTCATCCTCTGTCCTCTTCTGTCCTCTTCTGTCATCTTCTGTCATCTTCTGTCATCTTCTGTCCTCTTCTGTCATATTCTGTCATCTTCTGTCATCTTCTGTCCTCTTCTGTCATCTTCTGTCATCGTCTGCCATTCTGTCCTCTTCTGTCATCTTCTGTCATCTTCTGTCATTTTCTGTCATCTTCTGTCATCTTCTGTCATCTTCTGTCATTCTGTCCTCTTCTGTCATCTTCTGTCATCTTCTGTCATTCTGTCATCTTCTGTCATTCTGTCCTCTTCTGTCATCTTCTGTCATCTTCTGTCATCTTCTGTCATTCTGTCATCTTCTGTCATTCTGTCCTCTTCTGTCATTCTGTCATCTTCTGTCATTCTGTCATCTTCTGTCATCTTCTGTCCTATTCTGTCATTCTGTCCTCTTCTGTCATCTTCTGTCATCTTCTGTCATTCTGTCCTCTTCTGTCATCTTCTGTCATCTTCTGTCATTCTGTCCTCTTCTGTCATCTTCTGTCATCTTCTGTCATTCTGTCCTCTTCTGTCATCTTCTGTCATCTTCTGTCCTCTTCTGTCATCATCTGTCATCTTCTGTCATTCTGTCATCTTCTGTCATCTTCTGTCATCTTCTGTCCTCTTCTGTCATCTTCTGTCATCTTCTGTCCTCTTCTGTCATTCTGTCATCTTCTGTCATTCTGTCCTCTTCTGGCATTCTGTCATCTTCTGTCATTCGGACCTCTTCTGTCATTCTGTCATCTTCTGTCATCTTCTGTCATCTTCTGCCCTATTCTGTCATTCTGTCATCTTCTGTCATCTTCTGTCATCTTCTGTCATTCTGTCATCTTCTGCCCTCTTCTGTCATTCTGTCTTCTTCGGTCCTCTTCTGTCATCTTCTGTCATCTTCTGTCATCTTCTGTCATCTTCTGTCATTCTGTCCTCTTCTGCCATCTTCTGTCATCTTCTGTCATTCTGTCCTCTTCTTTCATCTTCTGTCATCTTCTGTCATTCTGTCATCTTCTGTCATTCTGTCCTCTTCTGAAATTCTGTCATCTTCTGTCATTATGTCCTCTTCTGTCATTCAGTCATTTTCTGTCATTCTGTCATCTTCTGTCATCTTCTGTCATCTTCTGTCCTCTTCTGCCATTCTGTCATTTTCTGTCCTCTTCTGTCATCCTCTTTCATCTTCTGTCATCTTCTGTCATTTTCTGTCCTCTTCTGTCATCTTCTGACAATCTGTCCTCTTCTGTCATCTTCTGCCACCTTCTGTCATTCTGTCCTCTTCTGTCATCTTCTGTCATCTTCTGTCATTCTGTCATCTTCTGTCATCTTCTGTCATTCTGTCATCTTCTGTCATCTTCTGTCATTCTGTCATCTTCTGTCATCTTCTGTCATTCTGTCCTCTTCTGTCATCCTCTTTCATCTTCTGTCATCTTCTGTCATTCTGTCATCTTCTGTCATTCTGTCCTCTTCTTTCATTCTGTCAACTTCTGTCATCTTCTGACTATCTGTCCTCTTCTGTCATCTTCTGCCACCTTCTGTCATTATGTCCTCTTCTGTCATCTTCTGTCATCTTCTGTCATCTTCTGTCATCTTCTGTTCTCTTCTGTCATTCTGTCATCTTCTGTCATTCTGTCCTCTTCTGTCATTTTGTCATCTTCTGTCATTCTGTCCTCTTCTGTCATTTTGTCATCTTCTGTCATTCTGTCCTCTTCTGTCATTCTGTCATCTTCTGTCCTCTTCTGTCATCTTCTGTCATTCTGTTATCTTCTGTCATCCTCTTTCATCTTCTGTCATCTTCTGTCATTTTCTGTCCTCTTCTGTCATCTTCTGACAATCTGTCCTCTTCTGTCATCTTCTGCCACCTTCTGTCATTCTGTCCTCTTCTGTCATCTTCTGTCATCTTCTGTCATTCTGTCATCTTCTGTCATCTTCTGTCATTCTGTCATCTTCTATCATCTTCTGTCATTCTGTCCTCTTCTGTCCTCTTCTGTCATCTTCTGTCATCTTCTGTCCTCTTCTGTCATCTTCTGTGATCTTCTGTCATTCAGTCCTCTTCTGTCATCTTCTGTCATCTTCTGTCATTCTGTCCTCTTCTGTCATCTTCTGTCATCTTCTGTCATCTTCTGTCATTCTGTCATCTTCTGTCATTCTCTCCTCTTCTGTCATTCTGTCCTCTTCTGTCATTCTGTCCTCTTCTGTCATCCTCTTTCATCTTCTGTCATCTTCTGTCATTTTCTGTCCTCTTCTGTCATCTTCTGACAATCTGTCCTCTTCTGTCATCTTCTGCCACCTTCTGTCATTATGTCCTCTTCTGTCATCTTCTGTCATCTTCTGTCATCTTCTGTCCTCTTCTGTCATTCTGTCATCTTCTGTCATTCTGTCCTCTTCTGTCATTTTGTCATCTTCTGTCATTCTGTCCTCTTCTGTCATTTTGTCATCTTCTGTCATTCTGTCCTCTTCTGTCATTCTGTCATCTTCTGTCATCTTCTGTCCTCTTCTGTCATTCTGTCATCTTCTGTCCTCTTCTGTCATCTTCTGTCATTCTGTCCTCTTTTGTCATCCTCTTTCATCTTCTGTCATCTTCTGTCATTTTCTGTCCTCTTCTGTCATCTTCTGACAATCTGTCCTCTTCTGTCATCTTCTGCCACCTTCTGTCATTCTGTCCTCTTCTGTCCTCTTCTTTCATCTTCTGTCATCTTCTGTCATCTTCTGTCCTCTTCTGTCATTCTGTCATCTTCTGTCATTCTGTCCTCTTCTGTCATTTTGTCATCTTCTGTCATTCTGTCCTCTTCTGTCATTTTGTCATCTTCTGTCATTCTGTCCTCTTCTGTCATTCTGTCATCTTCTGTCATCTTCTGTCCTATTCTGTCATTCTGTCATCTTCTGTCCTCTTCTGTAATTCTGTCATCTTCTGTCATCTTCTGTCATCTTCTGTCATCTTCTGTCATCTTCTGTCATTCTGTCCTCTTCTGCCATCTTCTGTCATCTTCTGTCATTCTGTCCTCTTCTTTCATCTTCTGTCATCTTCTGTCATTCTGTCATCTTCTGTCATTCTGTCCTCTTCTGAAATTCTGTCATCTTCTGTCATTATGTCCTCTTCTGTCATTCTGTCATCTTCTGTCATTCTGTCATCTTCTGTCATCTTCTGTCATCTTCTGTCCTCTTCTGCCATTCTGTCATTTTCTGTCCTCTTCTGTCATCCTCTTTCATCTTCTGTCATCTTCTGTCATTTTCTGTCCTCTTCTGTCATCTTCTGACAATCTGTCCTCTTCTGTCATCTTCTGCCACCTTCTGTCATTCTGTCCTCTTCTGTCATCTTCTGTCATCTTCTGTCATTCTGTCATCTTCTGTCATCTTCTGTCATTCTGTCATCTTCTGTCATCTTCTGTCATTCTGTCATCTTCTGTCATCTTCTGTCATTCTGTCCTCTTCTGTCATCCTCTTTCATCTTCTGTCATCTTCTGTCATTCTGTCATCTTCTGTCATTCTGTCCTCTTCTTTCATTCTGTCAACTTCTGTCATCTTCTGACTATCTGTCCTCTTCTGTCATCTTCTGCCACCTTCTGTCATTATGTCCTCTTCTGTCATCTTCTGTCATCTTCTGTCATCTTCTGTCATCTTCTGTTCTCTTCTGTCATTCTGTCATCTTCTGTCATTCTGTCCTCTTCTGTCATTTTGTCATCTTCTGTCACTCTGTCCTCTTCTGTCATTTTGTCATCTTCTGTCATTCTGTCCTCTTCTGTCATTCTGTCATCTTCTGTCCTCTTCTGTCATCTTCTGTCATTCTGTTATCTTCTGTCATCCTCTTTCATCTTCTGTCATCTTCTGTCATTTTCTGTCCTCTTCTGTCATCTTCTGACAATCTGTCCTCTTCTGTCATCTTCTGCCACCTTCTGTCATTCTGTCCTCTTCTTTCATCTTCTGTCATCTTCTGTCATTCTGTCATCTTCTGTCATCTTCTGTCATTCTGTCATCTTCTATCATCTTCTGTCATTCTGTCCTCTTCTGTCCTCTTCTGTCATCTTCTGTCATCTTCTGTCCTCTTCTGTCATCTTCTGTGATCTTCTGTCATTCAGTCCTCTTCTGTCATCTTCTGTCATCTTCTGTCATTCTGTCCTCTTCTGTCATCTTCTGTCATCTTCTGTCATCTTCTGTCATTCTGTCATCTTCTGTCATTCTGTCCTCTTCTGTCATTCTGTCCTCTTCTGTCATTCTGTCCTCTTCTGTCATCCTCTTTCATCTTCTGTCATCTTCTGTCATTTTCTGTCCTCTTCTGTCATCTTCTGACAATCTGTCCTCTTCTGTCATCTTCTGCCACCTTCTGTCATTATGTCCTCTTCTGTCATCTTCTGTCATCTTCTGTCCTCTTCTGTCATTCTGTCATCTTCTGTCATTCTGTCCTCTTCTGTCATTTTGTCATCTTCTGTCATTCTGTCCTCTTCTGTCATTTTGTCATCTTCTGTCATTCTGTCCTCTTCTGTCATTCTGTCAACTTCTGTCATCTTCTGTCCTCTTCTGTCATTCTGTCATCTTCTGTCCTCTTCTGTCATCTTCTGTCATTCTGTCCTCTTCTGTCATCCTCTTTCATCTTCTGTCATCTTCTGTCATTTTCTGTCCTCTTCTGTCATCTTCTGACAATCTGTCCTCTTCTGTCATCTTCTGCCACCTTCTGTCATTCTGTCCTCTTCTGTCCTCTTCTTTCATCTTCTGTCATCTTCTGTCATCTTCTGTCCTCTTCTGTCATTCTGTCATCTTCTGTCATTCTGTCCTCTTCTGTCATTTTGTCATCTTCTGTCATTCTGTCCTCTTCTGTCATTTTGTCATCTTCTGTCATTCTGTCCTCTTCTGTCATTCTGTCATCTTCTGTCATCTTCTGTCCTCTTCTGTCATTCTGTCATCTTCTGTCCTCTTCTGTCATTCTGTGATCTTCTGTCATCTTCTGTCCTATTCTGTCATTCTGTCATCTTCTGTCCTCTTCTGTAATTCTGTCATCTTCTGTCATCTTCTGTCATCTTCTGTCCTCTTCTGTCATCTTCTGTCATCTTCTGTCATTCTGTCCTCTTCTGTCATCTTCTGTCATTCTATCATCTTCTGTCATCTTCTGTCATCTTCTGTCATTCTGTCATCTTCTGTCATTCTGTCCTCTTCTGTCATTCTGTCATCTTCTATCATCTACTGTCCTCTTCTGTCATTCTGTCATCTTCTGTCATTCTGTCATCTTCTGTCATCTTCTGTCATCTTCTGTCCTCTTCTGTCATCTTCTGTCCTCTTCTGTCATTCTGTCATCTTCTGTCATCTTCTGTCATCTTCTGTCATCTTCTGTCCTCTTCTGTCATCTTCTGTCATCTTCTGTCCTCTTCTGTCATTCTGTCATCTTCTGTCATTCTGTCCTCTTCTGGCATTCTGTCATCTTCTGTCATTCGGACCTCTTCTGTCATTCTGTCATCTTCTGTCATCTTCTGTCCTATTCTGTCATTCTGTCATCTTCCGTCATTTCTGTCATCTTCTGTCCTCTTCTGTCATCTTCTGTCCTCTTCTGTCATTCTGTCATCTTCTGTCATCTTCTGTCATCTTCTGTCATCTTCTGTCCTCTTCTGTCATCTTCTGTCATCTTCTGTCCTCTTCTGTCATTCTGTCATCTTCTGTCATTCTGTCCTCTTCTGGCATTCTGTCATCTTCTGTCATTCGGACCTCTTCTGTCATTCTATCATCTTCTGTCATCTTCTGTCCTATTCTGTCATTCTGTCATCTTCTGTCATTCTGTCATCTTCGGTCCTCTTCTGTCATCTTCTGTCATTCTGTCCTCTACTGTCATCTTCTGTCATCTTCTGTCATCTTCTGTCATTCTGTCATCTTCTGTCATTCTGTCCTCTTCTTTCATTCTGTCAACTTCTGTCATCTTCTGTCCTTTTCTGTCATTCTGTCATCTTCTGTCACTCTGTCCTCTTCTGTCATTCTGTCAGCTTCTGTCATCTTCTGTCATCTTCTGTCCTCTTCTGTCATTCTGTCATCTTCTGTCCTCTTCTGTCATTCTGTCATCTTCTGTCATCTTCTGTCCTATTCTGTCATTCTGTCATCTTCTGTCATCTTCCGTCATTCTGTCATCTTCTGTCCTCTTCTGTCATTCTGTTATCTTCTGTCATCTTCTGTCATCTTCTGTCATCTTCTGTCCTCTTCTGTCATCTTCTGTCATCTTCTGTCATTCTGTCCTCTTCTGTCATCTTCTGTCATCTTCTGTCATTCTGTCCTCTTCTGTCATTCTGTCATCTTCTGTCATCTTCTGTCATCTTCTGTCCTCTTCTGTCATCTTCTGTCCTCTTCTGTCATTCTGTCATCTTCTGTCATCTTCTGTCATCTTCTGTCATCTTCTGTCCTCTTCTGTCATCTTCTGTCATCTTCTGTCCTCTTCTGTCATTCTGTCATCTTCTGTCATTCTGTCCTCTTCTGGCATTCTGTCATCTTCTGTCATTCGGACCTCTTCTGTCATTCTGTCATCTTCTGTCATCTTCTGTCATCTTCTGTCCTATTCTGTCATTCTGTCATCTTCCGTCATCTTCTGTCATCTTCTGTCATTCTGTCATCTTCTGCCCTCTTCTGTCATTCTGTCATCTTCGGTCCTCTTCTGTCATCTTCTGTCATCTTCTGTCATTCTGTCCTCTACTGTCATCTTCTGTCATCTTCTGTCATTCTGTCATCTTCTGTCATTCTGTCCTCTTCTTTCATTCTGTCAACTTCTGTCATCTTCTGTCCTTTTCTGTCATTCTGTCATCTTCTGTCACTCTGTCCTCTTCTGTCATTCTGTCAGCTTCTGTCATCTTCTGTCATCTTCTGTCCTCTTCTGTCATTCTGTCATCTTCTGTCCTCTTCTGTCATTCTGTCATCTTCTGTCATCTTCTGTCCTATTCTGTCATTCTGTCATCTTCTGTCATCTTCCGTCATTCTGTCATCTTCTGTCCTCTTCTGTCATTCTGTTATCTTCTGTCATCTTCTGTCATCTTCTGTCATCTTCTGTCCTCTTCTGTCCTCTTCTGTCATCTTCTGTCATCTTCTGTCATTCTGTCCTCTTCTGTCATCTTCTGTCATCTTCTGTCATTCTGTCCTCTTCTGTCATCTTCTGTCATCTTCTGTCATCTTCTGTCATTCTGTCCTCTTTTGTCATCTTCTGTCATCTTCTGTCCTCTTCTGTCATCTTCTGTCTTCTTCTGTCATCTTCTGTCATCTTCTGTCATCTTCTGTCATCTTCTGACATCTTCTGCCATCTTCTGTCATCCTCTGTCCTCTTCTGTCCTCTTCTGTCATCTTCTGTCATCTTCTGTCATCTTCTGTCCTCTTCTGTCATATTCTGTCATATTCTGTCATCTTCTGTCATCTTCTGTCCTCTTCTGTCATCTTCTGTCATCGTCTGCCATTCTGTCCTCTTCTGTCATCTTCTGTCATCTTCTGTCATTTTCTGTCATCTTCTGTCATCTTCTGTCATTCTGTCCTCTTCTGTCATCTTCTGTCATCTTCTGTCATTCTGTCATCTTCTGTCATTCTGTCCTCTTCTGTCATCTTCTGTCATCTTCTGTCATCTTCTGTCATTCTGTCATCTTCTGTCATTCTGTCCTCTTCTGTCATTCTGTCATCTTCTGTCATTCTGTCATCTTCTGTCATCTTCTGTCCTATTCTGTCATTCTGTCCTCTTCTGTCATCTTCTGTCATCTTCTGTCATTCTGTCCTCTTCTGTCATCTTCTGTCATCTTCTGTCATTCTGTCCTCTTCTGTCATCTTCTGTCATCTTCTGTCATTCTGTCCTCTTCTGTCATCTTCTGTCATCTTCTGTCCTCTTCTGTCATCATCTCTCATCTTCTGTCATTCTGTCATCTTTTGTCATCTTCTGTCATCTTCTGTCCTCTTCTGTCATCTTCTGTCATCTTCTGTCCTCTTCTGTCATTCTGTCATCTTCTGTCATTCTGTCCTCTTCTGGCATTCTGTCTTCTTCTGTCATTCGGACCTCTTCTGTCATTCTGTCATCTTCTGTCATCTTCTGTCATCTTCTGCCCTATTCTGTCATTCTGTCATCTTCTGTCATCTTCTGTCATTCTGTCATCTTCTGCCCTCTTCTGTCATTCTGTCTTCTTCGGTCCTCTTCTGTCATCTTCTGTCATCTTCTGTCATCTTCTGTCATCTTCTGTCATTCTGTCCTCTTCTGCCATCTTCTGTCATCTTCTGTCATTCTGTCCTCTTCTTTCATCTTCTGTCATCTTCTGTCATTCTGTCATCTTCTGTCATTCTGTCCTCTTCTGAAATTCTGTCATCTTCTGTCATTATGTCCTCTTCTGTCATTCTGTCATCTTCTGTCATTCTGTCATCTTCTGTCATCTTCTGTCATCTTCTGTCCTCTTCTGCCATTCTGTCATTTTCTGTCCTCTTCTGTCATCCTCTTTCATCTTCTGTCATCTTCTGTCATTTTCTGTCCTCTTCTGTCATCTTCTGACAATCTGTCCTCTTCTGTCATCTTCTGCCACCTTCTGTCATTCTGTCCTCTTCTGTCATCTTCTGTCATCTTCTGTCATTCTGTCATCTTCTGTCATCTTCTGTCATTCTGTCATCTTCTGTCATCTTCTGTCATCTTCTGTCATTCTGTCCTCTTCTGTCATCCTCTTTCATCTTCTGTCATCTTCTGTCATTCTGTCATCTTCTGTCATTCTGTCCTCTTCTTTCATTCTGTCAACTTCTGTCATCTTCTGACTATCTGTCCTCTTCTGTCATCTTCTGCCACCTTCTGTCATTATGTCCTCTTCTGTCATCTTCTGTCATCTTCTGTCATCTTCTGTCATCTTCTGTTCTCTTCTGTCCTCTTCTGTCATTCTGTCATCTTCTGTCATCTTCTGTCATCTTCTGTCATCTTCTGTCCTCTTCTGTCATCTTCTGTCATCTTCTGTCCTCTTCTGTCATTCTGTCATCTTCTGTCATTCTGTCCTCTTCTGGCATTCTGTCATCTTCTGTCATTCGGACCTCTTCTGTCATTCTGTCATCTTCTGTCATCTTCTGTCATCTTCTGTCCTATTCTGTCATTCTGTCATCTTCCGTCATCTTCTGTCATCTTCTGTCATTCTGTCATCTTCTGCCCTCTTCTGTCATTCTGTCATCTTCGGTCCTCTTCTGTCATCTTCTGTCATCTTCTGTCATTCTGTCCTCTACTGTCATCTTCTGTCATCTTCTGTCATCTTCTGTCATTCTGTCATCTTCTGTCATTCTGTCCTCTTCTTTCATTCTGTCAACTTCTGTCATCTTCTGTCCTTTTCTGTCATTCTGTCATCTTCTGTCACTCTGTCCTCTTCTGTCATTCTGTCAGCTTCTGTCATCTTCTGTCATCTTCTGTCATTCTGTCATCTTCTGTCATCTTCTGTCCTATTCTGTCATTCTGTCATCTTCTGTCATCTTCCGTCATTCTGTCATCTTCTGTCCTCTTCTGTCATTCTGTTATCTTCTGTCATCTTCTGTCATCTTCTGTCATCTTCTGTCATCTTCTGTCCTCTTCTGTCATCTTCTGTCATCTTC
Source organism: Somniosus microcephalus (assembly GCF_052327205.1). Taxonomy (NCBI): domain Eukaryota; kingdom Metazoa; phylum Chordata; class Chondrichthyes; order Squaliformes; family Somniosidae; genus Somniosus; species Somniosus microcephalus. The sequence continues at coordinate 901,582 of NW_028225243.1, read as the reverse complement.
TGTCATTCTGTCCTCTTCTGTCATCTTCTGTCATCTTCTGTCATTCTGTCCTCTTCTGTCATCTTCTGTCATCTTCTGTCATCTTCTGTCATTCTGTCCTCTTTTGTCATCTTCTGTCATCTTCTGTCCTCTTCTGTCATCTTCTGTCTTCTTCTGTCATCTTCTGTCATCTTCTGTCATCTTCTGTCATCTTCTGACATCTTCTGCCATCTTCTGTCATCCTCTGTCCTCTTCTGTCCTCTTCTGTCATCTTCTGTCATCTTCTGTCATCTTCTGTCCTCTTCTGTCATATTCTGTCATATTCTGTCATCTTCTGTCATCTTCTGTCATCGTCTGCCATTCTGTCCTCTTCTGTCATCTTCTGTCATCTTCTGTCATTTTCTGTCATCTTCTGTCATCTTCTGTCATCTTCTGTCATTCTGTCCTCTTCTGTCATCTTCTGTCATCTTCTGTCATCTTCTGTCATTCTGTCCTCTTCTGTCATTCTGTCCTCTTCTGTCATCCTCTTTCATCTTCTGTCATCTTCTGTCATTTTCTGTCCTCTTCTGTCATCTTCTGACAATCTGTCCTCTTCTGTCATCTTCTGCCACCTTCTGTCATTATGTCCTCTTCTGTCATCTTCTGTCATCTTCTGTCCTCTTCTGTCATTCTGTCATCTTCTGTCATTCTGTCCTCTTCTGTCATTTTGTCATCTTCTGTCATTCTGTCCTCTTCTGTCATTTTGTCATCTTCTGTCATTCTGTCCTCTTCTGTCATTCTGTCAACTTCTGTCATCTTCTGTCCTCTTCTGTCATTCTGTCATCTTCTGTCCTCTTCTGTCATCTTCTGTCATTCTGTCCTCTTCTGTCATCCTCTTTCATCTTCTGTCATCTTCTGTCATTTTCTGTCCTCTTCTGTCATCTTCTGACAATCTGTCCTCTTCTGTCATCTTCTGCCACCTTCTGTCATTCTGTCCTCTTCTGTCCTCTTCTTTCATCTTCTGTCATCTTCTGTCATCTTCTGTCCTCTTCTGTCATTCTGTCATCTTCTGTCATTCTGTCCTCTTCTGTCATTTTGTCATCTTCTGTCATTCTGTCCTCTTCTGTCATTTTGTCATCTTCTGTCATTCTGTCCTCTTCTGTCATTCTGTCATCTTCTGTCATCTTCTGTCCTCTTCTGTCATTCTGTCATCTTCTGTCCTCTTCTGTCATTCTGTGATCTTCTGTCATCTTCTGTCCTATTCTGTCATTCTGTCATCTTCTGTCCTCTTCTGTAATTCTGTCATCTTCTGTCATCTTCTGTCATCTTCTGTCCTCTTCTGTCATCTTCTGTCATCTTCTGTCATTCTGTCCTCTTCTGTCATCTTCTGTCATTCTATCATCTTCTGTCATCTTCTGTCATCTTCTGTCATTCTGTCATCTTCTGTCATTCTGTCCTCTTCTGTCATTCTGTCATCTTCTATCATCTACTGTCCTCTTCTGTCATTCTGTCATCTTCTGTCATTCTGTCATCTTCTGTCATCTTCTGTCATCTTCTGTCCTCTTCTGTCATCTTCTGTCCTCTTCTGTCATTCTGTCATCTTCTGTCATCTTCTGTCATCTTCTGTCATCTTCTGTCCTCTTCTGTCATCTTCTGTCATCTTCTGTCCTCTTCTGTCATTCTGTCATCTTCTGTCATTCTGTCCTCTTCTGGCATTCTGTCATCTTCTGTCATTCGGACCTCTTCTGTCATTCTGTCATCTTCTGTCATCTTCTGTCCTATTCTGTCATTCTGTCATCTTCCGTCATTTCTGTCATCTTCTGTCCTCTTCTGTCATCTTCTGTCCTCTTCTGTCATTCTGTCATCTTCTGTCATCTTCTGTCATCTTCTGTCGTCTTCTGTCCTCTTCTGTCATCTTCTGTCATCTTCTGTCCTCTTCTGTCATTCTGTCATCTTCTGTCATTCTGTCCTCTTCTGGCATTCTGTCATCTTCTGTCATTCGGACCTCTTCTGTCATTCTGTCATCTTCTGTCATCTTCTGTCCTATTCTGTCATTCTGTCATCTTCTGTCATTCTGTCATCTTCGGTCCTCTTCTGTCATCTTCTGTCATTCTGTCCTCTACTGTCATCTTCTGTCATCTTCTGTCATCTTCTGTCATTCTGTCATCTTCTGTCATTCTGTCCTCTTCTTTCATTCTGTCAACTTCTGTCATCTTCTGTCCTTTTCTGTCATTCTGTCATCTTCTGTCACTCTGTCCTCTTCTGTCATTCTGTCAGCTTCTGTCATCTTCTGTCATCTTCTGTCCTCTTCTGTCATTCTGTCATCTTCTGTCCTCTTCTGTCATTCTGTCATCTTCTGTCATCTTCTGTCCTATTCTGTCATTCTGTCATCTTCTGTCATCTTCCGTCATTCTGTCATCTTCTGTCCTCTTCTGTCATTCTGTTATCTTCTGTCATCTTCTGTCATCTTCTGTCATCTTCTGTCCTCTTCTGTCATCTTCTGTCATCTTCTGTCATTCTGTCCTCTTCTGTCATCTTCTGTCATCTTCTGTCATTCTGTCCTCTTCTGTCATTCTGTCATCTTCTGTCATCTTCTGTCATCTTCTGTCCTCTTCTGTCATCTTCTGTCCTCTTCTGTCATTCTGTCATCTTCTGTCATCTTCTGTCATCTTCTGTCATCTTCTGTCCTCTTCTGTCATCTTCTGTCATCTTCTGTCCTCTTCTGTCATTCTGTCATCTTCTGTCATTCTGTCCTCTTCTGGCATTCTGTCATCTTCTGTCATTCGGACCTCTTCTGTCATTCTGTCATCTTCTGTCATCTTCTGTCATCTTCTGTCCTATTCTGTCATTCTGTCATCTTCCGTCATCTTCTGTCATCTTCTGTCATTCTGTCATCTTCTGCCCTCTTCTGTCATTCTGTCATCTTCGGTCCTCTTCTGTCATCTTCTGTCATCTTCTGTCATTCTGTCCTCTACTGTCATCTTCTGTCATCTTCTGTCATTCTGTCATCTTCTGTCATTCTGTCCTCTTCTTTCATTCTGTCAACTTCTGTCATCTTCTGTCCTTTTCTGTCATTCTGTCATCTTCTGTCACTCTGTCCTCTTCTGTCATTCTGTCAGCTTCTGTCATCTTCTGTCATCTTCTGTCCTCTTCTGTCATTCTGTCATCTTCTGTCCTCTTCTGTCATTCTGTCATCTTCTGTCATCTTCTGTCCTATTCTGTCATTCTGTCATCTTCTGTCATCTTCCGTCATTCTGTCATCTTCTGTCCTCTTCTGTCATTCTGTTATCTTCTGTCATCTTCTGTCATCTTCTGTCATCTTCTGTCCTCTTCTGTCCTCTTCTGTCATCTTCTGTCATCTTCTGTCATTCTGTCCTCTTCTGTCATCTTCTGTCATCTTCTGTCATTCTGTCCTCTTCTGTCATCTTCTGTCATCTTCTGTCATCTTCTGTCATTCTGTCCTCTTTTGTCATCTTCTGTCATCTTCTGTCCTCTTCTGTCATCTTCTGTCTTCTTCTGTCATCTTCTGTCATCTTCTGTCATCTTCTGTCATCTTCTGACATCTTCTGCCATCTTCTGTCATCCTCTGTCCTCTTCTGTCCTCTTCTGTCATCTTCTGTCATCTTCTGTCATCTTCTGTCCTCTTCTGTCATATTCTGTCATATTCTGTCATCTTCTGTCATCTTCTGTCCTCTTCTGTCATCTTCTGTCATCGTCTGCCATTCTGTCCTCTTCTGTCATCTTCTGTCATCTTCTGTCATTTTCTGTCATCTTCTGTCATCTTCTGTCATTCTGTCCTCTTCTGTCATCTTCTGTCATCTTCTGTCATTCTGTCATCTTCTGTCATTCTGTCCTCTTCTGTCATCTTCTGTCATCTTCTGTCATCTTCTGTCATTCTGTCATCTTCTGTCATTCTGTCCTCTTCTGTCATTCTGTCATCTTCTGTCATTCTGTCATCTTCTGTCATCTTCTGTCCTATTCTGTCATTCTGTCCTCTTCTGTCATCTTCTGTCATCTTCTGTCATTCTGTCCTCTTCTGTCATCTTCTGTCATCTTCTGTCATTCTGTCCTCTTCTGTCATCTTCTGTCATCTTCTGTCATTCTGTCCTCTTCTGTCATCTTCTGTCATCTTCTGTCCTCTTCTGTCATCATCTCTCATCTTCTGTCATTCTGTCATCTTTTGTCATCTTCTGTCATCTTCTGTCCTCTTCTGTCATCTTCTGTCATCTTCTGTCCTCTTCTGTCATTCTGTCATCTTCTATCATTCTGTCCTCTTCTGGCATTCTGTCTTCTTCTGTCATTCGGACCTCTTCTGTCATTCTGTCATCTTCTGTCATCTTCTGTCATCTTCTGCCCTATTCTGTCATTCTGTCATCTTCTGTCATCTTCTGTCATTCTGTCATCTTCTGCCCTCTTCTGTCATTCTGTCTTCTTCGGTCCTCTTCTGTCATCTTCTGTCATCTTCTGTCATCTTCTGTCATCTTCTGTCATTCTGTCCTCTTCTGCCATCTTCTGTCATCTTCTGTCATTCTGTCCTCTTCTTTCATCTTCTGTCATCTTCTGTCATTCTGTCATCTTCTGTCATTCTGTCCTCTTCTGAAATTCTGTCATCTTCTGTCATTATGTCCTCTTCTGTCATTCTGTCATCTTCTGTCATTCTGTCATCTTCTGTCATCTTCTGTCCTCTTCTGCCATTCTGTCATTTTCTGTCCTCTTCTGTCATCCTCTTTCATCTTCTGTCATCTTCTGTCATTTTCTGTCCTCTTCTGTCATCTTCTGACAATCTGTCCTCTTCTGTCATCTTCTGCCACCTTCTGTCATTCTGTCCTCTTCTGTCATCTTCTGTCATCTTCTGTCATTCTGTCATCTTCTGTCATCTTCTGTCATTCTGTCATCTTCTGTCATCTTCTGTCATCTTCTGTCATTCTGTCCTCTTCTGTCATCCTCTTTCATCTTCTGTCATCTTCTGTCATTCTGTCATCTTCTGTCATTCTGTCCTCTTCTTTCATTCTGTCAACTTCTGTCATCTTCTGACTATCTGTCCTCTTCTGTCATCTTCTGCCACCTTCTGTCATTATGTCCTCTTCTGTCATCTTCTGTCATCTTCTGTCATCTTCTGTCATCTTCTGTTCTCTTCTGTCCTCTTCTGTCATTCTGTCATCTTCTGTCATCTTCTGTCATCTTCTGTCATCTTCTGTCCTCTTCTGTCATCTTCTGTCATCTTCTGTCCTCTTCTGTCATTCTGTCATCTTCTGTCATTCTGTCCTCTTCTGGCATTCTGTCATCTTCTGTCATTCGGACCTCTTCTGTCATTCTGTCATCTTCTGTCATCTTCTGTCATCTTCTGTCCTATTCTGTCATTCTGTCATCTTCCGTCATCTTCTGTCATCTTCTGTCATTCTGTCATCTTCTGCCCTCTTCTGTCATTCTGTCATCTTCGGTCCTCTTCTGTCATCTTCTGTCATCTTCTGTCATTCTGTCCTCTACTGTCATCTTCTGTCATCTTCTGTCATCTTCTGTCATTCTGTCATCTTCTGTCATTCTGTCCTCTTCTTTCATTCTGTCAACTTCTGTCATCTTCTGTCCTTTTCTGTCATTCTGTCATCTTCTGTCACTCTGTCCTCTTCTGTCATTCTGTCAGCTTCTGTCATCTTCTGTCATCTTCTGTCATTCTGTCATCTTCTGTCATCTTCTGTCCTATTCTGTCATTCTGTCATCTTCTGTCATCTTCCGTCATTCTGTCATCTTCTGTCCTCTTCTGTCATTCTGTTATCTTCTGTCATCTTCTGTCATCTTCTGTCATCTTCTGTCATCTTCTGTCCTCTTCTGTCATCTTCTGTCATCTTCTGTCATTCTGTCCTCTTCTGTCATCTTCTGTCATCTTCTGTCATTCTGTCCTCTTCTGTCATCTTCTGTCATCTTCTGTCATCTTCTGTCATTCTGTCCTCTTTTGTCATCTTCTGTCATCTTCTGTCCTCTTCTGTCATCTTCTGTCTTCTTCTGTCATCTTCTGTCATCTTCTGTCATCTTCTGTCATCTTCTGACATCTTCTGCCATCTTCTGTCATCCTCTGTCCTCTTCTGTCCTCTTCTGTCATCTTCTGTCATCTTCTGTCATCTTCTGTCCTCTTCTGTCATATTCTGTCATATTCTGTCATCTTCTGTCATCTTCTGTCATCGTCTGCCATTCTGTCCTCTTCTGTCATCTTCTGTCATCTTCTGTCATTTTCTGTCATCTTCTGTCATCTTCTGTCATCTTCTGTCATTCTGTCCTCTTCTGTCATCTTCTGTCATCTTCTGTCATCTTCTGTCATTCTGTCATCTTCTGTCATTCTGTCCTCTTCTTTCATCTTCTGTCATCTTCTGTCATCTTCTGTCATTCTGTCATCTTCTGTCATTCTGTCCTCTTCTGTCATTCTGTCATCTTCTGTCATTCTGTCATCTTCTGTCATCTTCTGTCCTATTCTGTCATTCTGTCCTCTTCTGTCATCTTCTGTCATCTTCTGTCATTCTGTCCTCTTCTGTCATCTTCTGTCATCTTCTGTCATTCTGTCCTCTTCTGTCATCTTCTGTCATCTTCTGTCATTCTGTCCTCTTCTGTCATCTTCTGTCATCTTCTGTCCTCTTCTGTCATCATCTGTCATCTTCTCTCATTCTGTCATCTTCTGTCATCTTCTGTCATCTTCTGTCCTCTTCTGTCATCTTCTGTCATCTTCTGTCCTCTTCTGTCATTCTGTCATCTTCTGTCATTCTGTCCTCTTCTGGCATTCTGTCATCTTCTGTCATTCGGACCTCTTCTGTCATTCTGTCATCTTCTGTCATCTTCTGTCATCTTCTGCCCTATTCTGTCATTCTGTCATCTTCTGTCATCTTCTGTCATCTTCTGTCATTCTGTCATCTTCTGCCCTCTTCTGTCATTCTGTCTTCTTCGGTCCTCTTCTGTCATCTTCTGTCATCTTCTGTCATCTTCTGTCATCTTCTGTCATTCTGTCCTCTTCTGCCATCTTCTGTCATCTTCTGTCATTCTGTCCTCTTCTTTCATCTTCTGTCATCTTCTGTCATTCTGTCATCTTCTGTCATTCTGTCCTCTTCTGAAATTCTGTCATCTTCTGTCATTATGTCCTCTTCTGTCATTCTGTCATCTTCTGTCATTCTGTCATCTTCTGTCATCTTCTGTCATCTTCTGTCCTCTTCTGCCATTCTGTCATTTTCTGTCCTCTTCTGTCATCCTCTTTCATCTTCTGTCATCTTCTGTCATTTTCTGTCCTCTTCTGTCATCTTCTGACAATCTGTCCTCTTCTGTCATCTTCTGCCACCTTCTGTCATTCTGTCCTCTTCTGTCATCTTCTGTCATCTTCTGTCATTCTGTCATCTTCTGTCATCTTCTGTCATTCTGTCATCTTCTGTCATCTTCTGTCATTCTGTCATCTTCTGTCATCTTCTGTCATTCTGTTCTCTTCTGTCATCCTCTTTCATCTTCTGTCATCTTCTGTCATTCTGTCATCTTCTGTCATTCTGTCCTCTTCTTTCATTCTGTCAACTTCTGTCATCTTCTGACTATCTGTCCTCTTCTGTCATCTTCTGCCACCTTCTGTCATTATGTCCTCTTCTGTCATCTTCTGTCATCTTCTGTCATCTTCTGTCATCTTCTGTTCTCTTCTGTCATTCTGTCATCTTCTGTCATTCTGTCCTCTTCTGTCATTTTGTCATCTTCTGTCATTCTGTCCTCTTCTGTCATTTTGTCATCTTCTGTCATTCTGTCCTCTTCTGTCATTCTGTCATCTTCTGTCCTCTTCTGTCATCTTCTGTCATTCTGTCCTCTTCTGTCATCCTCTTTCATCTTCTGTCATCTTCTGTCATTTTCTGTCCTCTTCTGTCATCTTCTGACAATCTGTCCTCTTCTGTCATCTTCTGCCACCTTCTGTCATTCTGTCCTCTTCTGTCCTCTTCTGTCATCTTCTGTCATCTTCTGTCATCTTCTGTCCTCTTCTGTCATTCTGTCATCTTCTGTCATTCTGTCCTCTTCTGTCATTTTGTCATCTTCTGTCATTCTGTCCTCTTCTGTCATTTTGTCATCTTCTGTCATTCTGTCCTCTTCTGTCATTCTGTCATGTTCTGTCATCTTCTGTCCTATTCTGTCATTCTGTCATCTTCTGTCCTCTTCTGTAATTCTGTCATCTTCTGTCATCTTCTGTCATCTTCTGTCATCTTCTGTCCTCTTCTGTCATCTTCTGTCATCTTCTGTCATTCTGTCCTCTTCTGTCATCTTCTGTCATTCTATCATCTTCTGTCATCTTCTGTCATCTTCTGTCATTCTGTCATCTTCTGTCATTCTGTCCTCTTCTGTCATTCTGTCATCTTCTATCATCTACTGTCCTCTTCTGTCATTCTGTCATCTTCTGTCATTCTGTCATCTTCTGTCATCTTCTGTCATCTTCTGTCCTCTTCTGTCATCTTCTGTCCTCTTCTGTCATTCTGTCATCTTCTGTCATCTTCTGTCCTCTTCTGTCATTCTGTCATCTTCTGTCATTCTGTCCTCTTCTGGCATTCTGTCATCTTCTGTCATTCGGACCTCTTCTGTCATTCTGTCATCTTCTGTCATCTTCTGTCATCTTCTGTCCTATTCTGTCATTCTGTCATCTTCTGTCATTCTGTCCTCTTCTGTCATCTTCTGTCATCTTCTGTCATCTTCTGTCATTCTGTCATCTTCGGTCCTCTTCTTTCATCTTCTGTCATCTTCTGTCATTCTGTCCTCTACTGTCATCTTCTGTCATCTTCTGTCATCTTCTGTCATTCTGTCATCTTCTGTCATTCTGTCCTCTTCTTTCATTCTGTCAACTTCTGTCATCTTCTGTCCTTTTCTGTCATTCTGTCATCTTCTGTCACTCTGTCCTCTTCTTTCATTCTGTCAGCTTCTGTCATCTTCTGTCATCTTCTGTCCTCTTCCGTCATTCTGTCATCTTCTGTCCTCTTCTGTCATTCTGTCATCTTCTGTCATCTTCTGTCCTATTCTGTCATTCTGTCATCTTCTGTCATCTTCCGTCATTCTGTCATCTTCTGTCCTCTTCTGTCATTCTGTTATCTTCTGTCATCTTCTGTCATCTTCTGTCATCTTCTGTCCTCTTCTGTCATCTTCTGTCATCTTCTGTCATTCTGTCCTCTTCTGTCATCTTCTGTCATTCTGTCCTCTTCTGTCATCTTTTGTCATCTTCTGTCATCTTCTGTCATTCTGTCCTCTTTTGTCATCTTCTGTCATCTTCTGTCCTCTTCTGTCATCTTCTGTCTTCTTCTGTCATCTTCTGTCATCTTCTGTCATCTTCTGTCATCTTCTGACATCTTCTGCCATCTTCTGTCATCCTCTGTCCTCTTCTGTCATCTTCTGTCATCTTCTGTCATCTTCTGTCATCTTCTGTCCTCTTCTGTCATATTCTGTCATATTCTGTCATCTTCTGTCATCTTCTGTCCTCTTCTGTCATCTTCTGTCATCGTCTGCCATTCTGTCCTCTTCTGTCATCTTCTGTCATCTTCTGTCATTTTCTGTCATCTTCTGTCATCTTCTGTCATCTTCTGTCATTCTGTCCTCTTCTGTCATCTTCTGTCATCTTCTGTCATCTTCTGTCATTCTGTCATCTTCTGTCATTCTGTCCTCTTCTGTCATCTTCTGTCATCTTCTGTCATCTTCTGTCATTCTGTCATCTTCCGTCATTCTGTCCTCTTCTGTCATTCTGTCATCTTCTGTCATTCTGTCATCTTCTGTCATCTTCTGTCCTATTCTGTCATTCTGTCCTCTTCTGTCATCTTCTGTCATCTTCTGTCATTCTGTCCTCTTCTGTCATCTTCTGTCATCTTCTGTCATTCTGTCCTGTCATCTTCTGTCATCTTCTGTCATTCTGTCCTCTTCTGTCATCTTCTGTCATCTTCTGTCCTCTTCTGTCATCATCTGTCATCTTCTGTCATTCTGTCATCTTCTGTCATCTTCTGTCATCTTCTGTCCTCTTCTGTCATCTTCTATCATCTTCTGTCCTCTTCTGTCATTCTGTCATCTTCTGTCATTCTGTCCTCTTCTGGCATTCTGTCATCTTCTGTCATTCGGACCTCTTCTGTCATTCTGTCATCTTCTGTCGTCTTCTGTCATCTTCTGCCCTATTCTGTCATTCTGTCATCTTCTGTCATCTTCTGTCATTCTGTCATCTTCTGCCCTCTTCTGTCATTCTGTCTTCTTCGGTCCTCTTCTGTCATCTTCTGTCATCTTCTGTCATCTTCTGTCATTCTGTCCTCTTCTGCCATCTTCTGTCATCTTCTGTCATTCTGTCCTCTTCTTTCATCTTCTGTCATCTTCTGTCATTCTGTCATCTTCTGTCATTCTGTCCTCTTCTGAAATTCTGTCATCTTCTGTCATTATGTCCTCTTCTGTCATTCTGTCATCTTCTGTCATCTTCTGTCATCTTCTGTCCTCTTCTGCCATTCTGTCATTTTCTGTCCTCTTCTGTCATCCTCTTTCATCTTCTGTCATCTTCTGTCATTTTCTGTCCTCTTCTGTCATCTTCTGACAATCTGTCCTCTTCTGTCATCTTCTGCCACCTTCTGTCATTCTGTCCTCTTCTGTCATCTTCTGTCATCTTCTGTCATTCTGTCATCTTCTGTCATCTTCTGTCATTCTGTCATCTTCTGTCATCTTCTGTCATTCTGTCATCTTCTGTCATCTTCTGTCATTCTGTCCTCTTCTGTCATCCTCTTTCATCTTCTGTCATCTTCTGTCATTCTGTCATCTTCTGTCATTCTGTCCTCTTCTTTCATTCTGTCAACTTCTGTCATCTTCTGACTATCTGTCCTCTTCTGTCATCTTCTGCCACCTTCTGTCATTATGTCCTCTTCTGTCATCTTCTGTCATCTTCTGTCATCTTCTGTCATCTTCTGTTCTCTTCTGTCATTCTGTCATCTTCTGTCATTCTGTCCTCTTCTGTCATTTTGTCATCTTCTGTCATTCTGTCCTCTTCTGTCATTTTGTCATCTTCTGTCATTCTGTCCTCTTCCGTCATTCTGTCATCTTCTGTCCTCTTCTGTCATCTTCTGTCATTCTGTTATCTTCTGTCATCCTCTTTCATCTTCTGTCATCTTCTGTCATTTTCTGTCCTCTTCTGTCATCTTCTGACAATCTGTCCTCTTCTGTCATCTTCTGCCACCTTCTGTCATTCTGTCCTCTTCTGTCATCTTCTGTCATCTTCTGTCATTCTGTCATCTTCTGTCATCTTCTGTCATTCTGTCATCTTCTATCATCTTCTGTCATTCTGTCCTCTTCTGTCCTCTTCTGTCATCTTCTGTCATCTTCTGTCCTCTTCTGTCATCTTCTGTGATCTTCTGTCATTCAGTCCTCTTCTGTCATCTTCTGTCATCTTCTGTCATTCTGTCCTCTTCTGTCATCTTCTGTCATCTTCTGTCATCTTCTGTCATTCTGTCATCTTCTGTCATTCTGTCCTCTTCTGTCATTCTGTCAACTTCTGTCATCTTCTGTCCTTTTCTTTCATTCTGTCATCTTCTGTCACTCTGTCCTCTTCTGTCATTCTGTCATCTTCTGTCATCTTTTGTCATCTTCTGTCATCTTCTGTCATTCTGTCCTCTTCTGTCATCTTCTGTCATTCTATCATCTTCTGTCATCTTCTGTCATCTTCTGTCATTCTGTCATCTTCTGTCATTCTGTCCTCTTCTGTCATTCTGTCATCTTCTATCATCTACTGTCCTCTTCTGTCATTCTGTCATCTTCTGTCATTCTGTCATCTTCTGTCCTCTTCTGTCATCTTCTGTCCTCTTCTGTCATTCTGTCATCTTCTGTCATCTTCTGTCATCTTCTGTCATCTTCTGTCCTCTTCTGTCATCTTCTGTCATCTTCTGTCCTCTTCTGTCATTCTGTCATCTTCTGTCATTCTGTCCTCTTCTGGCATTCTGTCATCTTCTGTCATTCGGACCTCTTCTGTCATTCTGTCATCTTCTGTCATCTTCTGTCCTATTCTGTCATTCTGTCATCTTCCGTCATCTTCTGTCATCTTCTGTCATTCTGTCATCTTCTGCCCTCTTCTGTCATTCTGTCATCTTCGGTCCTCTTCTGTCATCTTCTGTCATCTTCTGTCATTCTGTCCTCTACTGTCATCTTCTGTCATCTTCTGTCATTCTGTCATCTTCTGTCATTCTGTCCTCTTCTTTCATTCTGTCAACTTCTGTCATCTTCTGTCCTTTTCTGTCATTCTGTCATCTTCTGTCACTCTGTCCTCTTCTGTCATTCTGTCAGCTTCAGTCATCTTCTGTCATCTTCTGTCCTCTTCTGTCATTCTGTCATCTTCTGTCCTCTTCTGTCATTCTGTCATCTTCTGTCATCTTCTGTCCTATTCTGTCATTCTGTCATCTTCTGTCATCTTCCGTCATTCTGTCATCTTCTGTCCTCTTCTGTCATTCTGTTATCTTCTGTCATCTTCTGTCATCTTCTGTCATCTTCTGTCATCTTCTGTCCTCTTCTGTCATCTTCTGTCATCTTCTGTCATTCTGTCCTCTTCTGTCATCTTCTGTCATCTTCTGTCATTCTGTCCTCTTCTGTCATTCTGTCATCTTCTGTCATCTTCTGTCATCTTCTGTCCTCTTCTTTCATCTTCTGTCCTCTTCTGTCATTCTGTCATCTTCTGTCATCTTCTGTCATCTTCTGTCATCTTCTGTCCTCTTCTGTCATCTTCTGTCGTCTTCTGTCATTCTGTCCTCTTCTGGCATTCTGTCATCTTCTGTCATTCGGACCTCTTCTGTCATTCTGTCATCTTCTGTCATCTTCTGTCATCTTCTGTCCTATTCTGTCATTCTGTCATCTTCCGTCATCTTCTGTCATCTTCTGTCATTCTGTCATCTTCTGCCCTCTTCTGTCATTCTGTCATCTTCGGTCCTCTTCTGTCATCTTCTGTCATCTTCTGTCATTCTGTCCTCTACTGTCATCTTCTGTCATCTTCTGTCATCTTCTGTCATTCTGTCATCTTCTGTCATTCTGTCCTCTTCTTTCATTCTGTCAACTTCTGTCATCTTCTGTCCCTTTCTGTCATTCTGTCATCTTCTGTCACTCTGTCCTCTTCTGTCATTCTGTCAGCTTCTGTCATCTTCTGTCATCTTCTGTCCTCTTCTGTCATTCTGTCATCTTCTGTCCTCTTCTGTCATTCTGTCATCTTCTGTCCTATTCTGTCATTCTTTCATCTTCTGTCATTCTGTCATCTTCTGTCATCTTCTGTCCTATTCTGTCATTCTGTCATCTTCTGTCATGTTCCGTCATCTTCTGTCCTCTTCTGTCATTTTTTCATTTTCTGTCATCTTCTTTCATCTTCTGTCATCTTCTGTCCTCTTCTTTCATCCTCTGTCATCTTCTGTCATTCTGACCTCTTCTGCCATCTTCTATCATCTTCTGTCATTCTGTCCTCTTCTGTCATCTTCTGTCATCTTCTGTCATCTTCTGTCATTCTGTCATCTTCTGTCATTCTGTCATATTCTGTCATCTTCTGTCATCTTCTGCCCTCTTCTGTCATCTTCTGTCATCTTCTGTCATCTTCTGTCTTTTTCTGTCCTCTTCTGTCATCTTCTGTCATCTTCTGTCATCTTCTGTCCTCTTCTGTCATCTTCTGTCATCTTCTGTCATTCTGTCCTCTTCTGTCATCTTCTGTCCTCTTCTGTCATTCTGTCCTCTTCTGTCCTCTTCTGTCATCTTCTGTCATCTTCTGTCATTCTGTCATCTTCTGTCATTCTGTCACCTTCTGTCATCTTCCGTCATCTTCTGTCATCTTCTGTCCTCTTCTGTCAGCTTCTGTCATCTTCTGTCATCTTCTGTCCTCTTCTGTCATCTTCTGTCATCTTCTGTCATTCTGTCCTCTTCTGTCATCTTCTGTCCTCTTCTGTCATTCTGTCCTCTTCTGTCATCTTCTGTCATCTTCTGTCATTCTGTCATCTTCTGTCATTCTGTCACCTTCTGTCATCTTCCGTCATCTTCTGTCATCTTCTGTCCTCTTCTGTCAGCTTCTGTCATCTTCCGTCATCTTCTGTCATCTTCTGTCCTCTTCTGTCAGCTTCTGTCATCTTCTGTCATCTTCTGTCCTCTTCTGTCATCTTCTGTCCTCTTCTGTCATCTTCTGTCAGCTTCTGTCATTTTCTGTCATCTTGTGTCATTCTGTCCTCTTTTGTCATCTTCTGTCATTCTGTCATCTTCTGTCATTCAGTCCTCTTCTGTCATTCTGTCATCTTCTGTCCTCTTCTGTCCTCTTCTGTCATTCTGTCATCTTCTGTCATTCTGTCCTCTTCTGTCATTTTGTCATCTTCTGTCATTCTGTCCTCTTCTGTCATTCTGTCATCTTCTGTCATCTTCTGTCCTCTTCTGTCATTCTGTCATCTTCTGTCCTCTTCTGTCATTCTGTGATCTTCTGTCATCTTCTGTCCTATTCTGTCATTCTGTCATCTTCTGTCCTCTTCTGTAATTCTGTCATCTTCTGTCATCTTCTGTCATCTTCTGTCCTCTTCTGTCATCTTCTGTCATCTTCTGTCATTCTGTCCTCTTCTATCATCTTCTGTCATTCTGTCATCTTCTGTCATCTTCTGTCATCTTCTGTCATTCTGTCATCTTCTGTCATTCTGTCCTCTTCTGTCATTCTGTCATCTTCTATCATCTTTTGTCCTCTTCTGTCATTCTGTCATCTTCTGTCATTCTGTCATCTTCTGTCATCTTCTGTCCTCTTCTGTCCTCTTCTGTCATCTTCTGTCCTCTTCTGTCATTCTGTCATCTTCTGTCATCTTCTGTCATCTTCTGTCATCTTCTGTCCTCTTCTGTCCTCTTCTGTCATCTTCTGTCATCTTCTGTCCTCTTCTGTCATTCTGTCATCTTCTGTCATTCTGTCCTCTTCTGGCATTCTGTCATCTTCTGTCATTCGGACCTCTTCTGTCATTCTGTCATCTTCTGTCATCTTCTGTCATCTTCTTTCCTATTCTGTCATTCTGTCATCTTCTGTCATCTTCTGTCATCTTCTGTCATTCTGTCATCTTCTGTCCTCTTCTGTCATTCTGTCATCTTCGGTCCTCTTCTATCATCTTCTGTCATCTTCTGTCATCTTCTGTCATCTTCTGTCATTCTGTCCTCTTCTGCCATCTTCTGTCATCTTCTGTCATTCTGTCCTCTTCTTTCATCTTCTGTCATCTTCTGTCATTCTGTCATCTTCTGTCATTCTGTCCTCTTCTGAAATTCTGTCATCTTCTGTCATCTTCTGTCCTCTTCTGTCATTCTGTCATCTTCTGTCATCTTCTGTCATCTTCTGTCCTCTTCTGCCATTCTGTCATCTTCTGTCCTCTTCTGTCATCCTCTTTCATCTTCTGTCATCTTCTGTCATTTTCTGTCCTCTTCTGTCATCTTCTGTCAATCTGTCCTCTTCTGTCATCTTCTGCCACCTTCTGTCATTCTGTCCTCTTCTGTCATCTTCTGTCATCTTCTGTCATTCTGTCATCTTCTGTCATCTTCTGTCATTCTGTCATCTTCTGTCATCTTCTGTCATTCTGTCATCTTCTCTCAT
Source organism: Somniosus microcephalus (assembly GCF_052327205.1). Taxonomy (NCBI): domain Eukaryota; kingdom Metazoa; phylum Chordata; class Chondrichthyes; order Squaliformes; family Somniosidae; genus Somniosus; species Somniosus microcephalus. The sequence goes on along the minus strand of NW_028225243.1, from coordinate 886,056 downwards.
CTTTTGTCATTCTGTCCTCTTCTGTCATCTTCTGTCATCTTCTGTCATTCTGTCTTCTTCTGTCATCTTCTGTCATCTTCTGTTATCTTCTGTCATCTTCTGTCCTCTTATGTCATCTTCTGTGATCTTCTGTCATTCAGTCCTCTTCTGTCATCTTCTGTCATTCTGTCCTCTTCTGTCATCTTCTGTCATCTTCTGTCATCTTCTGTCATTCTGTCATCTTCTGTCACTTTGTCCTCTTCTGTCATTCTGTCAGCTTCTGTCATCTTCTGTCATCTTCTGTCCTCTTCTGTCATTCTGTCATCTTCTGTCCTCTTCTGTCATTCTGTCATCTTCTGTCATCTTCTGTCCTATTCTGTCATTCTTTCATCTTCTGTCATTCTGTCATCTTCTGTCATCTTCTGTCCTATTCTGTCATTCTGTCATCTTCTGTCATGTTCCGTCATCTTCTGTCCTCTTCTGTCATTTTTTCATTTTCTGTCATCTTCTTTCATCTTCTGTCATCTTCTGTCCTCTTCTTTCATCCTCTGTCATCTTCTGTCATTCTGACCTCTTCTGCCATCTTCTATCATCTTCTGTCATTCTGTCCTCTTCTGTCATCTTCTGTCATCTTCTGTCATCTTCTGTCATTCTGTCATCTTCTGTCAGTCTGTCATATTCTGTCATCTTCTGTCATCTTCTGCCCTCTTCTGTCATCTTCTGTCATCTTCTGTCATCTTCTGTCCTCTTCTGTCCTCTTCTGTCATCTTCTGTCATCTTCTGTCATCTTCTGTCCTCTTCTGTCATCTTCTGTCATCTTCTGTCATTCTGTCCTCTTCTGTCATCTTCTGTCCTCTTCTGTCATTCTGTCCTCTTCTGTCCTCTTCTGTCATCTTCTGTCATCTTCTGTCATTCTGTCATCTTCTGTCATTCTGTCACCTTCTGTCATCTTCCGTCATCTTCTGTCATCTTCTGTCCTCTTCTGTCAGCTTCTGTCATCTTCTGTCATCTTCTGTCCTCTTCTGTCATCTTCTGTCATCTTCTGTCATTCTGTCCTCTTCTGTCATCTTCTGTCCTCTTCTGTCATTCTGTCCTCTTCTGTCATCTTCTGTCATCTTCTGTCATCTTCTGCCATTCTGTCATCTTCTGTCATTCTGTCACCTTCTGTCATCTTCCGTCATCTTCTGTCATCTTCTGTCCTCTTCTGTCAGCTTCTGTCATCTTCCGTCATCTTCTGTCATCTTCTGTCCTCTTCTGTCAGCTTCTGTCATCTTCTGTCATCTTCTGTCCTCTTCTGTCATCTTCTGTCCTCTTCTGTCATCTTCTGTCAGCTTCTGTCATTTTCTGTCATCTTGTGTCATTCTGTCCTCTTTTGTCATCTTCTGTCATTCTGTCATCTTCTGTCATTCAGTCCTCTTCTGTCATTCTGTCATCTTCTGTCCTCTTCTGTCCTCTTCTGTCATTCTGTCATCTTCTGTCATTCTCTCCTCTTCTGTCATTTTGTCATCTTCTGTCATTCTGTCCTCTTCTGTCATTCTGTCATCTTCTGTCATCTTCTGTCCTCTTCTGTCATTCTGTCATCTTCTGTCCTCTTCTGTCATTCTGTGATCTTCTGTCATCTTCTGTCCTATTCTGTCATTCTGTCATCTTCTGTCCTCTTCTGTAATTCTGTCATCTTCTGTCATCTTCTGTCATCTTCTGTCCTCTTCTGTCATCTTCTGTCATCTTCTGTCATTCTGTCCTCTTCTATCATCTTCTGTCATTCTGTCATCTTCTGTCATCTTCTGTCATCTTCTGTCATTCTGTCATCTTCTGTCATTCTGTCCTCTCCTGTCATTCTGTCATCTTCTATCATCTTTTGTCCTCTTCTGTCATTCTGTCATCTTCTGTCATTCTGTCATCTTCTGTCATCTTCTGTCCTCTTCTGTCCTCTTCTGTCATCTTCTGTCCTCTTCTGTCATTCTGTCATCTTCTGTCATCTTCTGTCATCTTCTGTCATCTTCTGTCCTCTTCTGTCCTCTTCTGTCATCTTCTGTCATCTTCTGTCCTCTTCTGTCATTCTGTCATCTTCTGTCATTCTGTCCTCTTCTGGCATTCTGTCATCTTCTGTCATTCGGACCTCTTCTGTCATTCTGTCATCTTCTGTCATCTTCTGTCATCTTCTTTCCTATTCTGTCATTCTGTCATCTTCTGTCATCTTCTGTCATCTTCTGTCATTCTGTCATCTTCTGTCCTCTTCTGTCATTCTGTCATCTTCGGTCCTCTTCTATCATCTTCTGTCATCTTCTGTCATCTTCTGTCATCTTCTGTCATTCTGTCCTCTTCTGCCATCTTCTGTCATCTTCTGTCATTCTGTCCTCTTCTTTCATCTTCTGTCATCTTCTGTCATTCTGTCATCTTCTGTCATTCTGTCCTCTTCTGAAATTCTGTCATCTTCTGTCATCTTCTGTCCTCTTCTGTCATTCTGTCATCTTCTGTCATCTTCTGTCCTCTTCTGCCATTCTGTCATCTTCTGTCCTCTTCTGTCATCCTCTTTCATCTTCTGTCATCTTCTGTCATTTTCTGTCCTCTTCTGTCATCTTCTGTCAATCTGTCCTCTTCTGTCATCTTCTGCCACCTTCTGTCATTCTGTCCACTTCTGTCATCTTCTGTCATCTTCTGTCATTCTGTCATCTTCTGTCATCTTCTGTCATTCTGTCATCTTCTGACATCTTCTGTCATTCTGTCATCTTCTCTCATCTTTTGTCATTCTGTCCTCTTCTGTCATCTTCTGTCATCTTCTGTCATTCTGTCTTCTTCTGTCATCTTCTGTCATCTTCTGTTATCTTCTGTCATCTTCTGTCCTCTTCTGTCATCTTCTGTGATCTTCTGTCATTCAGTCCTCTTCTGTCATCTTCTGTCATTCTGTCCTCTTCTGTCATCTTCTGTCATCTTCTGTCATCTTCTGTCATTCTGTCATCTTCTGTCATTCTGTCCTCTTCTGTCATTCTGTCAACTTCTGTCATCTTCTGTCCTTTTCTGTCATTCTGTCATCTCCTGTCACTCTGTCCTCTTCTGTCATTCTGTCATCTTCTGTCATCTTCTGTCATCTTCTGTCCTCTTCTGTCCTCTTCTGTCATCTTCTGTCATCTTCTGTCCTCTTCTGTCATTCTGCCATCTTCTGTCATTCTGTCCTCTTCTGGCATTCTGTCATCTTCTGTCATTCGGACCTCTTCTGTCATTCTGTCATCTTCTGTCATCTTCTGTCATCTTCTTTCCTATTCTGTCATTCTGTCATCTTCTGTCATCTTCTGTCATCTTCTGTCATTCTGTCATCTTCTGTCCTCTTCTGTCATTCTGTCATCTTCGGACATCTTCTCTCATCTTCTGTCATCTTCTGTCATCTTCTGTCATCTTCTGTCATTCTGTCCTCTTCTGCCATCTTCTGTCATCTTCTGTCATTCTGTCCTCTTCTTTCATCTTCTGTCATCTTCTGTCATTCTGTCATCTTCTGTCATTCTGTCCTCTTCTGAAATTCTGTCATCTTCTGTCATCTTCTGTCCTCTTCTGTCATTCTGTCATCTTCTGTCATCTTCTGTCCTCTTCTGCCATTCTGTCATCTTCTGTCCTCTTCTGTCATCCTCTTTCATCTTCTGTCATCTTCTGTCATTTTCTGTCCTCTTCTGTCATCTTCTGTCAATCTGTCCTCTTCTGTCATCTTCTGCCACCTTCTGTCATTCTGTCCTCTTCTGTCATCTTCTGTCATCTTCTGTCATTCTGTCATCTTCTGTCATCTTCTGTCATTCTGTCATCTTCTGTCATCTTCTGTCATTCTGTCATCTTCTGTCATCTTCTGTCATTCTGTCCTCTTCTGTCATCTTCTGTCATCTTCTGTCATTCTGTCTTCTTCTGTCATCTTCTGTCATCTTCTCTTATCTTCTGTCATCTTCTGTCATCTTCTGTGATCTTCTGTCATTCAGTCCTCTTCTGTCATCTTCTGTCATCTTCTGTCATTCTGTCCTCTTCTGTCATCTTCTGTCATCTTCTGTCATTCTGTCATCTTCTGTCATTCTGTCCTCTTCTGTCATTCTGTCAACTTCTGTCATCTTCTGTCCTTTTCTGTCATTCTGTCATCTTCTGTCACTCTGTCCTCTTCTGTCATTCTGTCAGCTTCTGTCATCTTCTGTCATCTTCTGTCCTCTTCTGTCATTCTGTCATCTTCTGTCCTCTTCTGTCATTCTGTCATCTTCTGTCATCTTCTGTCCTATTCTGTCATTCTGTCATCTTCTGTCATCTTCTGTCATCTTCTGTCATTCTGTCATCTTCTGTCCTCTTCTGTCATCTTCTGTCATTCTGTCCTCTTCTGTCATCTTCTGTCATTCTGTCCTCTTCTGTCATCTTCTGTCATCTTCTGTCATCTTCTGTCATCCTCTGTCATTCTGTCCTCTTTTGTCATCTTCTGTCATCTTCTGTCCTCTTCTGTCATCTTCTGTCATCTTCTGTCTTCTTCTGTCATCTTCTGTCATCTTCTTTCCTCTTCTGTCATCTTCTGTCATCTTCTGTCATCTTCTGACATCTTCTGCCATCTTCTGTCATCCTCTGTCCTCTTCTGTCATCTTCTGTCATCTTCTGTCATCTTCTGTCCTCTTCTGTCATATTCTGTCATATTCTGTCATCTTCTGTCATCTTCTGTCCTCTTCTGTCATCTTCTGTCATTCTGTCCTCTTCTGTCATCTTCTGTCATCTTCTGTCATCTTCTGTCATTCTGTCATCTTCTGTCATTCTGTCACCTTCTGTCATCTTCCGTCATCTTCTGTCATCTTCTGTCCTCTTCTGTCAGCTTCTGTCATCTTCTGTCATCTTCTGTCCTCTTCTGTCATCTTCTGTCCTCTTCTGTCATCTTCTGTCAGCTTCTGTCATTTTCTGTCATCTTGTGTCATTCTGTCCTCTTTTGTCATCTTCTGTCATTCTGTCATCTTCTGTCATTCAGTCCTCTTCTGTCATTCTGTCATCTTCTGTCCTCTTATGCCCTCTTCTGTCATTCTGTCATCTTCTGTCATTCTGTCCTCTTCTGTCATTTTGTCATCTTCTGTCATTCTGTCCTCTTCTGTCATTCTGTCATCTTCTGTCATTCTGTCCTCTTCTGTCATTCTGTCATCTTCTGTCATCTTCTGTCAGCTTCTGTCATTTTCTGTCATCTTGTGTCATTCTGTCCTCTTTTGTCATCTTCTGTCATTCTGTCCTCTTCTGTCATTTTGTCATCTTCTGTCATTCTGTCCTCTTCTGTCATTTTGTCATCTTCTGTCATTCTGTCCTCTTCTGTCATTCTGTCATCTTCTGTCATCTTCTGTCAGCTTCTGTCATTTTCTGTCATCTTGTGTCATTCTGTCCTCTTTTGTCATCTTCTGTCATTCTGTCATCTTCTGTCATTCAGTCCTCTTCTGTCATTCTGTCATCTTCTGTCCTCTTATGTCCTCTTCTGTCATTCTGTCATCTTCTGTCATTCTGTCCTCTTCTGTCATTTTGTCATCTTCTGTCATTCTGTCCTCTTCTGTCATTCTGTCATCTTCTGTCATCTTCTGTCCTCTTCTGTCATTCTGTCATCTTCTGTCCTCTTCTGTCATTCTGTGATCTTCTGTCATCTTCTGTCCTATTCTGTCATTCTGTCATCTTCTGTCCTCTTCTGTAATTCTGTCATCTTCTGTCATCTTCTGTCATCTTCTGTCCTCTTCTGTCATCTTCTGTCATCTTCTGTCATTCTGTCCTCTTCTGTCATCTTCTGTCATTCTGTCATCATCTGTCATCTTCTGTCATCTTCTGTCATTCTGTCATCTTCTGTCATTCTGTCCTCTTCTGTCATTCTGTCATCTTCTATCATCTTTTGTCCTCTTCTGTCATTCTGTCATCTTCTGTCATTCTGTCATCTTCTGTCATCTTCTGTCCTCTTCTGTCCTCTTCTGTCATCTTCTGTCGTCTTCTGTCATTCTGTCATCTTCTGTCATCTTCTGTCATCTTCTGTCATCTTCTGTCCTCTTCTGTCCTCTTCTGTCATCTTCTGTCATCTTCTGTCCTCTTCTGTCATTCTGTCATCTTCTGTCATTCTGTCCTCTTCTGGCATTCTGTCATCTTCTGTCATTCGGACCTCTTCTGTCATTCTGTCATCTTCTGTCATCTTCTGTCATCTTCTTTCCTATTCTGTCTTTCTGTCATCTTCTGTCATCTTCTGTCATTCTGTCATCTTCTGTCCTCTTCTGTCATTCTGTCATCTTCGGTCCTCTTCTGTCATCTTCTGTCATCTTCTGTCATCTTCTGTCATCTTCTGTCATTCTGTCCTCTTCTGCCATCTTCTGTCATCTTCTGTCATTCTGTCCTCTTCTTTCATCTTCTGTCATCTTCTGTCATTCTGTCATCTTCTGTCATTCTGTCCTCTTCTGTCACTCTGTCATCTTCTGTCATCTTCTGTCATCTTCTGTCCTCTTCTGCCATTCTGTCATCTTCTGTCCTCTTCTGTCATCCTCTTTCATCTTCTGTCATCTTCTGTCATTTTCTGTCCTCTTCTGTCATCTTCTGTCAATCTGTCCTCTTCTGTCATCTTCTGCCACCTTCTGTCATTCTGTCCTCTTCTGTCATCTTCTGTCATCTTCTGTCATTCTGTCATCTTCTGTCATCTTCTGTCATTCTGTCATCTTCTGTCATCTTCTGTCATTCTGTCATCTTCTGTCATCTTCTGTCATTCTGTCCTCTTCTGTCATCTTCTGTCATCTTCTGTCATTCTGTCTTCTTCCGTCATCTTCTGTCATCTTCTGTTATCTTCTGTCATCTTCTGTCCTCTTCTGTCATCTTCTGTGATCTTCTGTCATTCAGTCCTCTTCTGTCATCTTCTCTCATCTTCTGTCATTCTGTCCTCTTCTGTCATCTTCTGTCATCTTCTGTCATCTTCTGTCATTCTGTCATCTTCTGTCATTCTGTCCTCTTCTGTCATTCTGTCAACTTCTGTCATCTTCTGTCCTTTTCTGTCATTCTGTCATCTTCTGTCACTCTGTCCTCTTCTGTCATTCTGTCAGCTTCTGTCATCTTCTGTCATCTTCTGTCCTCTTCTGTCATTCTGTCATCTTCTGTCCTCTTCTGTCATTCTGTCATCTTCTGTCATCTTCTGTCCTATTCTGTCATTCTGTCATCTTCTGCCATCTTCTGTCATTCTGTCATCTTCTGTCCTCTTCTGTCATTCTGTTATCTTCTGTCATCTTCTGTCATCTTCTGTCATCTTCTGTCCTCTTCTGTCATCTTCTGTCATCTTCTGTCATTCTGTCCTCTTCTGTCATCTTCTGTCATTCTGTCCTCTTCTGTCATCTTCTGTCATCTTCTGTCATCTTCTGTCATTCTGTCCTCTTTTGTCATCTTCTGTCATCTTCTGTCCTCTTCTGTCATCTTCTGTCATCTTCTGTCTTCTTCTGTCATCTTCTGTCATCTTCTGTCCTCTTCTGTCATCTTCTGTCATCTTCTTTCATCTTCTGACATCTTCTGCCATCTTCTGTCATCCTCTGTCCTCTTCTGTCATCTTCTGTCATCTTCTGTCATCTTCTGTCCTCTTCTGTCCTATTCTGTCATATTCTGTCATCTTCTGTCATCTTCTGTCCTCTTCTGTCATCTTCTGTCATCTTCTGCCATTCTGTCCTCTTCTGTCATCTTCTGTCATGTTCTGTCATTTTCTGTCATCTTCTGTCATTCTGTCATCTTCTGTCATTCTGTCCTCTTCTGTCATCTTCTGACATATTCTGTCATCATCTGTCATCTTCTGTCCTCTTCTGTCATTCTGTCATCTTCTGTCCTCTTCTGTCATTCTGTTATCTTCTGTCATCTTCTGTCATCTTCTGTCCTCTTCTGTCATCTTCTGTCATCTTCTGTCATTCTGTCCTCTTCTGTCATCTTCTGTCATTCTGTCCTCTTCTGTCATCTTCTGTCATCTTCTGTCATCTTCTGTCATTCTGTCCTCTTTTGTCATCTTCTGTCATCTTCTGTCCTCTTCTGTCATCTTCTGTCATCTTCTGTCTTCTTCTGTCATCTTCTGTCATCTTCTGTCCTCTTCTGTCATCTTCTGTCATCTTCTGTCATTTTCTGCCATCTTCTGCCATCTTCTGTCATCCTCTGTCCTCTTCTGTCATCTTCTGTCATCTTCTGTCATCTTCTGTCCTCTTCTGTCCTATTCTGTCATATTCTGTCATCTTCTGTCATCTTCTGTCCTCTTCTGTCATCTTCTGTCATCTTCTGCCATTCTGTCCTCTTCTGTCATCTTCTGTCATGTTCTGTCATTTTCTGTCATCTTCTGTCATTCTGTCATCTTCTGTCATTCTGTCCTCTTCTGTCATCTTCTGACATATTCTGTCATCATCTGTCATCTTCTGTCCTCTTCTGTCATTCTGTCATCTTCTGTCATCTTCTGTCATTCTGTCCTCTTCTGTCATTCTGTCATCTTCTGTCATCGTCTATCATCTTCTGTCCTCTTCAGTCATTCTGTCATCTTCTGTCCTCTTCTGTCCTCTTCTGTCCTCTTCTGTCATCTTCTGTGAGCTTCTGTTATCTTCTGTCATCTTCTGTCATCTTCTGTCATTCTGTCCTCTTCTGTCATCTTCTGTCATCTTCTGTCATTCTGTCATCGTCTGTCATTCTGTGCTCTTCTGTCATTCTGTCATCTTCTGCCATCTTCTGTCCTCTTCTGTCATTCTGTCATCTTCTGTCATTCTGTCCTCTTCTGTCATTCTGTCATCTTCTGTCATTCTGTCCTCTTCTGTTATTCTGTCATCTTCTGTCATCTTCTGTCATCTTCTGTCCTCTTCTGTCATTCTGTCATCTTCTGTCCTCTTCTGTCATTCTGTCATTCTGTCATCTTCCATCATCTTCTGTCATCTTCTGTCATCTTCTGTCCTCTTCTGTCATCTTCTGTCATCTTCTGTCATTCTGTCCTCTTCTGTCATCTTCTTTCATCTTCTGTCATTCTGTCCTCTTCTGTCATCTTCTGTCATCTTCTTTCATTCTGTCATCCTCTGTCATTCTGTCATCTTCTGTGATCTTCTGCCCTCTTCTGTCATTCTGTCATCTTCTGTCATTCTGTCCTCTTCTGTCATTCTGTCATGTTCTGTCATTCTGTCCTCTTCTGTCATTCTGTCATCTTCTGTCATCTTCTGTCTTCTTCTGTGATCTTCTAACATTCTGTAATCTTCTGTCCTCCTTTGTCATTCTGTCCACTTCTGTCATCTTCTGTCATCTTCTGTCCTCTTCTGTCATCTTCTGTCATTCTGTCATCTTCTGTCATCTTCTGTCATTTTGTCCTCTTCTGTCATCTTCTGTCATCTTCTGTCATCTTCTGTCATTCTGTCCTCTTTTGTCATCTTCAGTCATCTTCTGTCCTCTTCTGTCATCTTCTGTCATCTTCTGTCATGTTCTGTCATCTTCTGCCCTCTTCTGTCATTCTTTCATCTTCTGTCATCTTCTGTCATCTTCTGTATTCTTCTGTCCTCTTCTGTCATCCTCTGTCATCTTCTGTCATTCTGACCTCTTCTGTCATCTTCTGTCATCTTCTGTCATTCTGTCCTCTTCTGTCATCTTCTGTCATCTTCTGTCATCTTCTGTCATCTTCTGTCATTCTGTCATCTTCTGTCATTCTGTCAACTTCTGTCATCTTCTGTCATCTTCTGCCCTCTTCTGTCATCTTCTGTCATCTTCTGTCCTCTTCTGTCATCTTCTGTCCTCTTCTGTTATTTTCTGTCATCTTCTGTCATCTTCTGTCCTCTTCTGTCATCTTCTGTCATCTTCTGTCATTCTGTCCTCTTCTGTCATCTTCTGTCCTCTTCTGTCATTCTGTCCTCTTCTGTCATCTTCTGTCATCTTCTGTCATTCTGTCATCTTCTGTCATTCTGTCATCTTCTGTCATCTTCCGTCATCTTCTGTCATCTTCTGTCCTCTTCTGTCAGCTTCTGTCATCTTCTGTCATCTTCTGTCCTCTTCTGTCATCTTCTGTCCTCTTCTGTCATCTTCTGTCAGCTTCTGTCATCTTCTTTCATCTTCTGTCATTCTGTCCTCTTCTGTCATCTTCTGTCATTCGGTCATCTTCTGTCATTCAGTCCTCTTCTGTCATCTTCTGTCATCTTCTGTCCTCTTCTGTCATTCTGTCCTCTTCTGTCATTCTGTCATCTTCTGTCATTCTGTCCTCTTCTGTCATTCTGTCAACTTCGGTCATCTTCTGTCATCTTCTGTCCTCTTCTGTCATTCTGTCATCTTCTATCCTCTTCTGCCATTCTGTCATCTTCTGTCCTCTTCTGTCAACTTCTCTCATCTTCTGTCCGCTTCTGTCATTCTGCAATCTTCTGTCATTCTGTCATCTTCTGTCATTCTGTCATCTTCTGTCATTCTGTCATTCTGTCATTCTGTCATCTTCTGTCATTCTGTGCCCTTCTGTCATTCTGTCATCTTCTGTCATCTTCTCTCATCTTATGTCCTCTTCTGTCATTCTGTTATCTTCTGTCCTCTTCTGTCATTCTGTCATCTTCTGTCATCTTCTGTCCTATTCTGTCATTCTGTCATCTTCTGTCATGTTCTGTCATCTTCTGTCCTCTTCTGTCATTCTTTCATCTTCTGTCATTCTGTCATCTTCTGTCATTGTGTCATCTTCTCTCATTCTGTCCTCTTCTGTCATTCTGTCATCTTCTGTCATTCAGTCATCTTCTGTCATTCTGTCATTCTGTCATCTTCTGTCATTCTGTACCCCTCTGTCATTCTGTCATCTTCTGTCATCTTCTGTCATCTTATGTCCTCTTCTGTCATTCTGTTATCTTCTGTCCTCTTCTGTCATTCTGTCATCTTCTGTCATCTTCTGTCCTATTCTGTCATTCTGTCATCTTCTGTCATGTTCTGTTATCTTCTGTCCTCTTCTGTCATTCTTTCATCTTCTGTCATCTTCTTTCATCTTCTGTCATCTTCTGTCATCTTCTGTCATTCTGTCATCTTCTGTCATCTTCCGTCATCTTCTGTCATCTTCTGTCCTCTTCTGTCAGCGTCTGTCATCTTCTGTCATCTTCTGTCCTCTTCTGTCATCTTCTGTCCTCTTCCGTCATCTTCTGTCACCTTCTGTCATCTTCTGTCATCTTCTGTCATCTTCTGTCCTCTTCCGTCATCTTCTGTCACCTTCTTTCATCTTCTGTCATCTTCTGTCATTCAGTCCTCTTCTGTCATTCTGTCATCTTCTGTCATCTTCTGTCCTCTTCTGTCATTCTGTCATCTTCTGTCATTCTGTCCTCTTCTGTCATTTTGTCATCTTCTGTCATTCTGTCCTCTTCTGTCATTCTGTCATCTTCTGTCATCTTCTGTCCTCTTCTGTCATTCTGTCATCTTCTGTCCTCTTCTGTCAATCTGTGATCTTCTGTCATCTTCTGTCCTATTCTGTCATTCTGTCATCTTCTGTCATCTTCTGTCATCTTCTGTCATTCTGTCATCTTCTGTCCTCTTCTGTCATTCTGTCATCTTCTGTCATCTTCTGTCCTCTTCTGTCATCTTCTGTCATCTTCTGTCATTCTATCCTCTTCTGTCATCTTCTGTCATCTTCTGTCATTCTGTCGTCTTCTGTCATCTTCTGTCATCTTTTGTCATCTTCTGTCATTCTGTCATCTTCTGTCATTCTGTCCTCTTCTGTCATTCTGTCATCTTCTATCATCTTCTGTCCTCTTCTGTCATTCTGTCATCTTCTGCCATTCTGTCCTCTTCTGTCATTCTGTCCTCTTCTGTCATTCTGTCATCTTCTGTCATCTTCTGTCAACTTCTGTCCTCTTCTGTCATCTTCTGTCCTCTTCTGTCATTCTTTCATCTTCTGTCATCCTCTGTCATTCTGTCCTCTTCTGTCATTCTGTCATCTTCTGTCAACTTCTGTCCTCTTCTGTCATCTTCTGTCCTCTTCTGTCATTCTGTCATCTTCTGTCATCTTCTGTCATTCGGTCCTCTTCTGTCATTCTGTCATCTTCTGTCATCTTCTGTCCTATTTTGTCATTCTGTCATCTTCTGTCATCTTCTGTCATTCTGTCATCTTCTGTCCTCTTCTGACATTCTGTCATCTTCTGTCATCTTCTGTCCTCTTCTGTCATCTTCTGTCATCTCCTGTCATTCTGTCCTCTTCTTTCATCTTCTGTCATCTTCTGTCATCTTCTGTCATTCTGTCATCTTCTGTCATTCTGTCCTCTTCTGTCATTATGTCCTCTTCTGTCACTCTGTCAATTTCTGTCATTCTGTCATCTTCTGTCATCTGCTGTCATCTTCTGTCATCTTCTGTCATTTTCTGTCATCTTCTGTCATTCTGTCCTCTTCTGTCATCTTCTGTCATCTTCTGTCATTCTGTCCTCTTCTGTCATCTTCTGTCATCTTCTGTCATCTTCTGTCATTCTGTCATCTTCTCTCCTCTTCTGTCATTCTGTCATCTTCTGTCATCTTCTGTCATCTTCTGTCATTCTGTCCTCTTCTGTCAACTTCTGTCACTCTGTCCTCTTCTGTCATCTTCTGTCATTCTGTCATCTTCTGTCATTCTGTCCTCTTCTGTCATTCTGTCATCTTCTGTCATCTTCTGCCCTCTTCTGTCATTCTGTCATTTCTGTCATTCAGTCCTCTTCTGTCATTCTTTCATCTTCTGTCATTCTGTCCTCTTCTGTCATTCTGTCATCCTCTGTCATCTTCTGTCATCTTCTGTCATTCTGTCATCTTCTGTCCTCTTCCGTCATCTTCTGTCACCTTCTTTCATCTTCTGTCATCTTCTGTCATTCAGTCCTCTTCTGTCATTCTGTCATCTTCTGTCATCTTCTGTCCTCTTCTGTCATTCTGTCATCTTCTGTCATTCTGTCCTCTTCTGTCATTTTGTCATCTTCTGTCATTCTGTCCTCTTCTGTCATTCTGTCATCTTCTGTCATCTTCTGTCCTCTTCTGTCATTCTGTCATCTTCTGTCCTCTTCTGTCAATCTGTGATCTTCTGTCATCTTCTGTCCTATTCTGTCATTCTGTCATCTTCTGTCATCTTCTGTCATCTTCTGTCATTCTGTCATCTTCTGTCCTCTTCTGTCATTCTGTCATCTTCTGTCATCTTCTGTCCTCTTCTGTCATCTTCTGTCATCTTCTGTCATTCTATCCTCTTCTGTCATCTTCTGTCATCTTCTGTCATTCTGTCGTCTTCTGTCATCTTCTGTCATCTTTTGTCATCTTCTGTCATTCTGTCATCTTCTGTCATTCTGTCCTCTTCTGTCATTCTGTCATCTTCTATCATCTTCTGTCCTCTTCTGTCATTCTGTCATCTTCTGCCATTCTGTCCTCTTCTGTCATTCTGTCCTCTTCTGTCATTCTGTCATCCTCTGTCATCTTCTGTCATCTTCTGTCATTCTGTCATCTTCTGTCCTCTTCCGTCATCTTCTGTCACCTTCTTTCATCTTCTGTCATCTTCTGTCATTCAGTCCTCTTCTGTCATTCTGTCATCTTCTGTCATCTTCTGTCCTCTTCTGTCATTCTGTCATCTTCTGTCATTCTGTCCTCTTCTGTCATTTTGTCATCTTCTGTCATTCTGTCCTCTTCTGTCATTCTGTCATCTTCTGTCATCTTCTGTCCTCTTCTGTCATTCTGTCATCTTCTGTCCTCTTCTGTCAATCTGTGATCTTCTGTCATCTTCTGTCCTATTCTGTCATTCTGTCATCTTCTGTCATCTTCTGTCATCTTCTGTCATTCTGTCATCTTCTGTCCTCTTCTGTCATTCTGTCATCTTCTGTCATCTTCTGTCCTCTTCTGTCATCTTCTGTCATCTTCTGTCATTCTATCCTCTTCTGTCATCTTCTGTCATCTTCTGTCATTCTGTCGTCTTCTGTCATCTTCTGTCATCTTTTGTCATCTTCTGTCATTCTGTCATCTTCTGTCATTCTGTCCTCTTCTGTCATTCTGTCATCTTCTATCATCTTCTGTCCTCTTCTGTCATTCTGTCATCTTCTGCCATTCTGTCCTCTTCTGTCATTCTGTCCTCTTCTGTCATTCTGTCATCTTCTGTCATCTTCTGTCAACTTCTGTCCTCTTCTGTCATCTTCTGTCCTCTTCTGTCATTCTTTCATCTTCTGTCATCCTCTGTCATTCTGTCCTCTTCTGTCATTCTGTCATCTTCTGTCAACTTCTGTCCTCTTCTGTCATCTTCTGTCCTCTTCTGTCATTCTGTCATCTTCTGTCATCTTCTGTCATTCGGTCCTCTTCTGTCATTCTGTCATCTTCTGTCATCTTCTGTCCTATTTTGTCATTCTGTCATCTTCTGTCATCTTCTGTCATTCTGTCATCTTCTGTCCTCTTCTGACATTCTGTCATCTTCTGTCATCTTCTGTCCTCTTCTGTCATCTTCTGTCATCTCCTGTCATTCTGTCCTCTTCTTTCATCTTCTGTCATCTTCTGTCATCTTCTGTCATTCTGTCATCTTCTGTCATTCTGTCCTCTTCTGTCATTATGTCCTCTTCTGTCACTCTGTCAATTTCTGTCATTCTGTCATCTTCTGTCATCTGCTGTCATCTTCTGTCATCTTCTGTCATTTTCTGTCATCTTCTGTCATTCTGTCCTCTTCTGTCATCTTCTGTCATCTTCTGTCATTCTGTCCTCTTCTGTCATCTTCTGTCATCTTCTGTCATCTTCTGTCATTCTGTCATCTTCTCTCCTCTTCTGTCATTCTGTCATCTTCTGTCATCTTCTGTCATCTTCTGTCATTCTGTCCTCTTCTGTCAACTTCTGTCACTCTGTCCTCTTCTGTCATCTTCTGTCATTCTGTCATCTTCTGTCATTCTGTCCTCTTCTGTCATTCTGTCATCTTCTGTCATCTTCTGCCCTCTTCTGTCATTCTGTCATTTCTGTCATTCAGTCCTCTTCTGTCATTCTTTCATCTTCTGTCATTCTGTCCTCTTCTGTCATTCTGTCATCCTCTGTCATCTTCTGTCATCTTCTGTCATTCTGTCATCTTCTGTCCTCTTCTGTCATTCTGTCATCTTCTGTCATTCTATCCTATTCTGTCATTCTGTCATCTTCTGTCATCTTCTGTCATCTTCTGTCATTCTGTCATCTTCTGTCCTCTTCTGTCATTCTGTCATCTTCTGTCATCTTCTGTCATCTTCTGTCATCTTCTGTCATTCTGTCCTCTTCTGTCATTCTGTCATCTTCTGTCATTCTGTCCTCTTCTGTCATTCTGTCATCTTCTGTCATCTTCTGTCATCTTCTGTCATTCTATCATCTTCTGTCCTCTTCTGTCATTCTGTCATCTTCTGTCATTCTATCCTATTCCGTCATTCTGTCATCTTCTGTCATCTTCTGTCATTCTGTTATCTTCTGTCCTCTTCTGTCATCTTCTGTCATCTTCTGTCATCTTCTGTCATCTTCTGTCATTCTGTCCTCTTCTGTCATCTTCTGTCATCTTCTGTCACTCTGTCCTCTTCTGTCATTCTGTCATCTTCTGTCATTCTGTCCTCTTCTGTCATTCTGTCATCTTCTGTTATCTTCTGTCCTCTTCTGTCATTCTGTCATCTTCTGTCATTCTGTCCTCTTCTGTCATTCTGTCAACTTCTGTCATCTTCTGTCATCTTCTGTCCTCTTCTGTCATTCTGTCATCTTCTGTCCTCTTCTGCCATTCTGTCATCTTCTGTCCTCTTCTGTCAACTTCTCTCATCTTCTGTCCGCTTCTGTCATTCTGCAATCTTCTGTCATTCTGTCATCTTCTGTCATTCTGTCATCCCCTGTCATTCTGCCATCTTCTGTCATTCTGTCCTCTTCTGTCATTCTGTCATCTTCTGTCATTCAGTCATCTTCTGTCATTCTGTCATCTTCTGTCATCTTCTGTCATCTTATGTCCTCTTCTGTCATTCTGTCATCTTCTGTCATCTTCTGTCCTATTCTGTCATTCTGTCATCTTCTGTCATGTTCTGTCATCTTCTGTCCTCTTCTGTCATTCTTTCATCTTCTGTCATCTTCTGTCATCTTCTGTCATTTTCTGTCCTCTTCTGTCATCCTCTGTCATCTTCTGTCATTCTGACCTCTTCTGTCATCTTCTGTCATTCTGCCCTCTTCTGTCATCTTCTGTCATCTTCTGTCATCTTCTTTCATTCTGTCATCTTCTGTCATTCTGTCAAATTCTGTCATCTTCTGCTATCTTCTGCCCTCTTCTGTCATCTTCTGTCATCTTCTGTCATCTTCTGTCCTCTTCTGTCATCTTCTGTCCTCTTCTGCTTTTCTGTCATCTTCTGTCATCTTCTGTCCTCTTCTGTCATTTTCTGTCATCTTCTGTCATTCTGTCCTCTTCTGTCATCTTCTGTCATCTTCTGTCATTTTCTGTCCTCTTCTGTCATCTTCTGTCCTCTTCTGTCATCTTCTGTCAGCTTCTGTCATCTTCTGTCATCTTCTGTCATTCTGTCCTCTTATGTCATCTTCTGTCATTCTGTCATCTTCTGTCATCTTCTGTCCTCTTCTGTCATTCTGTCATCGTCTGTCATTCTGTCATCTTCTGTCATCTTCCGTCATCTTCTGTCATCTTCTGTCCTCTTCTGTCAGCTTCTGTCATCTTCTGTCATCTTCTGTCATCTTCTGTCATCTTCTGTCCTCTTCTGTCATCTTCTGTCAGCTTCTGTCATCTTCTGTCATCTTCTGTCATACTGTCCTCTTCTGTCATCTTCTGTCATTCTGTCATCTTCTGTCATTCAGTCCTCTTCTGTCATTCTGTCATCTTTTGTCATCTTCTGTCCTCTTCTGTCATTCTGTCATCTTCTGTCATTCTGTCCTCTTCTGTCATTTTGTCATCTTCTGTCATTCTGTCCTCTTCTGTCATTCTGTCATCTTCTCTCATCTTCTGTCATCTTCTGTCATTCTGTCCTCTTCTGTCATCTTCTGTCATCTTCTTTCAGCTTCTGTCATCTTCTGTCATATTCTGTCCTCTTCTGTCATCTTCTGTCCTCTTCTGTCATCTTCTGTAAGCTTCTGTCATCTTCTGTCATCTTCTGTCATTCTGTCCTCTTCTGTCATCTTCTGTCATTCTGTCATCTTCTGTCATTCAGTCCTCTTCTGTCATTCTGTCATCTTCTGTCATCTTCTGTCCTCTTCTGTCATTCTGTCATCTTCTGTCATTCTGTCATCTTCTGTCATTCAGTCCTCTTCTGTCATTCTGTCATCTTCTGTCATCTTCTGTCCTCTTCTGTCATTCTGTCATCTTCTGTCATTCTGTCCTCTTCTGTCATTTTGTCATCTTCTGTCATTCTGTCCTCTTCTGTCATTCTGTCATCTTCTCTCATCTTCTGTCATCTTCTGTCCTCTTCTGTCATTCTTTCATCTTCTGTCATTCTGTCATCTTCTGTCATCTTCTGTCCTCTTCTGTCATTCTTTCATCTTCTGTCATTCTGTCATCTTCTGTCATCTTCTGTCATCTTCTGTCCTCTTCTGTCATTCTTTCATCTTCTGTCATTCTGTCATCTTCTGTCATCTTCTGTCCTATTCTGTCATTCTGTCATCTTCTGTCATGTTCCGTCATCTTCTGTCCTCTTCTGCCATTCTTTCATCTTCTGTCATCTTCTTTCATCTTCTGTCATCTTCTGTCCTCTTCTGTCATCCTCTGTCATCTTCTGTCATTCTGACCTCTTCTGCCATTCTGTCATCTTATGTCATCTTCTGTCATCTTCTGTCCTCTTCTGCCATTCTGTCATCTTCTGTCCTCTTCTGTCATCCTCTTTCATCTTCTGTCATCTTCTGTCATTTTCTGTCCTCTTCTGTCATCTTCTGTCAATCTGTCCTCTTCTGTCATCTTCTGCCACCTTCTGTCATTCTGTCCTCTTCTGTCATCTTCTGTCATCTTCTGTCATTCTGTCATCTTCTGTCATCTTCTGTCATTCTGTCATCTTCTGTCATCTTCTGTCATTCTGTCATCTTCTCTCATCTTCTGTCATTCTGTCCTCTTCTGTCATCTTCTGTCATCTTCTGTCATTCTGTCTTCTTCTGTCATCTTCTGTCATCTTCTGTTATCTTCTGTCATCTTCTGTCCTCTTCTGTCATCTTCTGTGATCTTCTGTCATTCAGTCCTCTTCTGTCATCTTCTGTCATCTTCTGTCATTCTGTCCTCTTCTGTCATCTTCTGTCATCTTCTGTCATCTTCTGTCATTCTGTCATCTTCTGTCATTCTGTCCTCTTCTGTCATTCTGTCAACTTCTGTCATCTTCTGTCCTTTTCTGTCATTCTGTCATCTTCTGTCACTCTGTCCTCTTCTGTCATTCTGTCATCTTCTGTCATCTTCTGTCATCTTCTGTCCTCTTCTGTCCTCTTCTGTCATCTTCTGTCATCTTCTGTCCTCTTCTGTCATTCTGTCATCTTCTGTCATTCTGTCCTCTTCTGGCATTCTGTCATCTTCTGTCATTCGGACCTCTTCTGTCATTCTGTCATCTTCTGTCATCTTCTGTCATCTTCTTTCCTATTCTGTCATTCTGTCATCTTCTGTCATCTTCTGTCATCTTCTGTCATTCTGTCATCTTCTGTCCTCTTCTGTCATTCTGTCATCTTCGGTCCTCTTCTCTCATCTTCTGTCATCTTCTGTCATCTTCTGTCATCTTCTGTCATTCTGTCCTCTTCTGCCATCTTCTGTCATCTTCTGTCATTCTGTCCTCTTCTTTCATCTTCTGTCCTCTTCTGTCATTCTGTCATCTTCTGTCATTCTGTCCTCTTCTGAAATTCTGTCATCTTCTGTCATCTTCTGTCCTCTTCTGTCATTCTGTCATCTTCTGTCATCTTCTGTCATCTTCTGTCCTCTTCTGCCATTCTGTCATCTTCTGTCCTCTTCTGTCATCCTCTTTCATCTTCTGTCATCTTCTGTCATTTTCTGTCCTCTTCTGTCAATCTGTCCTCTTCTGTCATCTTCTGCCACCTTCTGTCATTCTGTCCTCTTCTGTCATCTTCTGTCATCTTCTGTCATTCTGTCATCTTCTGTCATCTTCTGTCATTCTGTCATCTTCTGTCATCTTCTGTCATTCTGTCATCTTCTGTCATCTTCTGTCATTCTGTCCTCTTCTGTCATCTTCTGTCATCTTCTGTCATTCTGTCTTCTTCTGTCATCTTCTGTCATCTTCTCTTATCTTCTGTCATCTTCTGTCCTCTTCTGTCATCTTCTGTGATCTTCTGTCATTCAGTCCTCTTCTGTCATCTTCTGTAATCTTCTGTCATTCTGTCCTCTTCTGTCATCTTCTGTCCTCTTCTGTCATTCTGTCATCTTCTGTCCTCTTCTGTCATTCTGTCATCTTCTGTCATCTTCTGTCCTATTCTGTCATTCTGTCATCTTCTGTCATCTTCTGTCATTCTGTCATCTTCTGTCCTCTTCTGTCATCTTCTGTCATTCTGTCCTCTTCTGTCATCTTCTGTCATTCTGTCCTCTTCTGTCATCTTCTGTCATCTTCTGTCATCTTCTGTCATCTTCTGTCATTCTGTCCTCTTTTGTCATCTTCTGTCATCTTCTGTCCTCTTCTGTCATCTTCTGTCATCTTCTGTCTTCTTCTGTCATCTTCTGTCATCTTCTGTCCTCTTCTGTCATCTTCTGTCATCTTCTGTCATCTTCTGCCATCTTCTGCCATCTTCTGTCATCCTCTGTCCTCTTCTGTCATCTTCTGTCATCTTCTGTCATCTTCTGTCATCTTCTGTCCTCTTCTGTCATATTCTGTCATATTCTGTCATCTTCTGTCATCTTCTGTCCTCTTCTGTCATCTTCTGTCATTCTGTCCTCTTCTGTCATCTTCTGTCATCTTCTGTCATCTTCTGTCATTCTGTCATCTTCTGTCATTCTGTCACCTTCTGTCATCTTCCGTCATCTTCTGTCATCTTCTGTCCTCTTCTGTCAGCTTCTGTCATCTTCTGTCATCTTCTGTCCTCTTCTGTCATCTTCTGTCCTCTTCTTTCATCTTCTGTCAGCTTCTGTCATTTTCTGTCATCTTGTGTCATTCTGTCCTCTTTTGTCATCTTCTGTCATTCTGTCATCTTCTGTCATTCAGTCCTCTTCTGTCATTCTGTCATCTTCTGTCCTCTTCTGTCCTCTTCTGTCATTCTGTCATCTTCTGTCATTCTGTCCTCTTCTGTCATTTTGTCATCTTCTGTCATTCTGTCCTCTTCTGTCATTCTGTCATCTTCTGTCATCTTCTGTCCTCTTCTGTCATTCTGTCATCTTCTGTCCTCTTCTGTCATTCTGTGATCTTCTGTCATCTTCTGTCCTATTCTGTCATTCTGTCATCTTCTGTCCTCTTCTATAATTCTGTCATCTTCTGTCATCTTCTGTCATCTTCTGTCCTCTTCTGTCATCTTCTGTCATCTTCTGTCATTCTGTCCTCTTCTGTCATCTTCTGTCATTCTGTCATCTTCTGTCATCTTCTGTCATCTTCTGTCATTCTGTCATCTTCTGTCATTCTGTCCTCTTCTGTCATTCTGTCATCTTCTATCATCTTTTGTCCTCTTCTGTCATTCTGTCATCTTCTGTCATTCTGTCATCTTCTGTCATCATCTGTCCTCTTCTGTCCTCTTCTGTCCTCTTCTGTCATTCTGTCATCTTCTGTCATCTTCTGTCATCTTCTGTCATCTTCTGTCCTCTTCTGTCCTCTTCTGTCATCTTCTGTCATCTTCTGTCCTCTTCTGTCATTCTGTCATCTTCTGTCATTCTGTCCTCTTCTGGCATTCTGTCATCTTCTGTCATTCGGACCTCTTCTGTCATTCTGTCATCTTCTGTCATCTTCTGTCATCTTCTTTCCTATTCTGTCATTCTGTCATCTTCTGTCATCTTCTGTCATTCTGTCATCTTCTGTCCTCTTCTGTCATTCTGTCATCTTCGGTCCTCTTCTGTCATCTTCTGTCATCTTCTGTCATCTTCTGTCATCTTCTGTCATTCTGTCCTCTTCTGCCATCTTCTGTCACCTTCTGTCATTCTGTCCTCTTCTTTCATCTTCTGTCATCTTCTGTCATTCTGTCATCTTCTGTCATTCTGTCCTCTTCTGTCATTCTGTCATCTTCTATCATCTTCTGTCATCTTCTGTCCTCTTCTGCCATTCTGTCATCTTCTGTCCTCTTCTGTCATCCTCTTTCATCTTCTGTCATCTTCTGTCATTTTCTGTCCTCTTCTGTCATCTTCTGTCAATCTGTCCTCTTCTGTCATCTTCTGCCACCTTCTGTCATTCTGTCCTCTTCTGTCATCTTCTGTCATCTTCTGTCATTCTGTCATCTTCTGTCATCTTCTGTCATTCTGTCATCTTCTGTCATCTTCTGTCATTCTGTCATCTTCTGTCATCTTCTGTCATTCTGTCCTCTTCTGTCATCTTCTGTCATTCTGTCTTCTTCCGTCATCTTCTGTCATCTTCTGTTATCTTCTGTCATCTTCTGTCCTCTTCTGTCATCTTCTGTGATCTTCTGTCATTCAGTCCTCTTCTGTCATCTTCTCTCATCTTCTGTCATTCTGTCCTCTTCTGTCATCTTCTGTCATCTTCTGTCATCTTCTGTCATTCTGTCATCTTCTGTCATTCTGTCCTCTTCTGTCATTCTGTCAACTTCTGTCATCTTCTGTCCTTTTCTGTCATTCTGTCATCTTCTGTCACTCTGTCCTCTTCTCTCATTCTGTCAGCTTCTGTCATCTTCTGTCATCTTCTGTCCTCTTCTGTCATTCTGTCATCTTCTGTCCTCTTCTGTCATTCTGTCATCTTCTGTCATCTTCTGTCCTATTCTGTCATTCTGTCATCTTCTGTCATCTTCTGTCATTCTGTCATCTTCTGTCCTCTTCTGTCATTCTGTTATCTTCTGTCATCTTCTGTCATCTTCTGTCATCTTCTGTCCTCTTCTGTCATCTTCTGTCATCTTCTGTCATTCTGTCCTCTTCTGTCATCTTCTGTCATTCTGTCCTCTTCTGTCATCTTCTGTCATCTTCTGTCATCTTCTGTCATTCTGTCCTCTTTTGTCATCTTCTGTCATCTTCTGTCCTCTTCTGTCATCTTCTGTCATCTTCTGTCTTCTTCTGTCATCTTCTGTCATCTTCTGTCCTCTTCTGTCATCTTCTGTCATCTTCTGTCATCTTCTGACATCTTCTGCCATCTTCTGTCATCCTCTGTCCTCTTCTGTCATCTTCTGTCATCTTCTGTCATCTTCTGTCCTCTTCTGTCCTATTCTGTCATATTCTGTCATCTTCTGTCATCTTCTGTCCTCTTCTGTCATCTTCTGTCATCTTCTGCCATTCTGTCCTCTTCTGTCATCTTCTGTCATGTTCTGTCATTTTCTGTCATCTTCTGTCATTCTGTCATCTTCTGTCATTCTGTCCTCTTCTGTCATCTTCTGACATATTCTGTCGTCATCTGTCATCTTCTGTCCTCTTCTGTCATTCTGTCATCTTCTGTCATCTTCTGTCATTCTGTCCTCTTCTGTCATTCTGTCATATTCTGTCATCGTCTATCATCTTCTGTCCTCTTCTGTCCTCTTCTGTCATCTTCTGTGAGCTTCTGTTATCTTCTGTCATCTTCTGTCACCTTCTGTCATTCTGTCCTCTTCTGTCATCTTCTGTCATCTTCTGTCATTCTGTCATCGTCTGTCATTCTGTGCTCTTCTGTCATTCTGTCATCTTCAGCCATCTTCTGTCCTCTTCTGTCATTCTGTCATCTTCTGTCATTCTGTCCTCTTCTGTCATTCTGTCATCTTCTGTCATTCTGTCCTCTTCTGTTATTCTGTCATCTTCTGTCATCTTCTGTCATCTTCTGTCCTCTTCTGTCATTCTGTCATCTTCTGTCCTCTTCTGTCATTCTGTCATTCTGTCATCTTCCGTCATCTTCTGTCATCTTCTGTCATCTTCTGTCCTCTTCTGTCATCTTCTGTCATCTTCTGTCATTCTGTCCTCTTCTGTCATCTTCTTTCATCTTCTGTCATTCTGTCCTCTTCTGTCATCTTCTGTCATCTTCTTTCAT
Source organism: Somniosus microcephalus (assembly GCF_052327205.1). Classification (NCBI taxonomy): domain Eukaryota; kingdom Metazoa; phylum Chordata; class Chondrichthyes; order Squaliformes; family Somniosidae; genus Somniosus; species Somniosus microcephalus. The sequence goes on along the minus strand of NW_028225243.1, from coordinate 863,122 downwards.
TCTGTCATCCTCTGTCATTCTGTCATCTTCTGTGATCTTCTGCCCTCTTCTGTCATTCTGTCATCTTCTGTCATTCTGTCCTCTTCTGTCATTCTGTCATGTTCTGTCATTCTGTCCTCTTCTGTCATTCTGTCATCTTCTGTCATCTTCTGTCTTCTTCTGTGATCTTCTAACATTCTGTAATCTTCTGTCCTCCTTTGTCATTCTGTCCACTTCTGTCATCTTCTGTCATCTTCTGTCCTCTTCTGTCATCTTCTGTCATTCTGTCATCTTCTGTCATCTTCTGTCATTCTGTCCTCTTCTGTCATCTTCTGTCATCTTCTGTCATTCTGTCATCTTCTGTCATTTTGTCCTCTTCTGTCATCTTCTGTCATCTTCTGTCATCTTCTGTCATTCTGTCCTCTTTTGTCATCTTCAGTCATCTTCTGTCCTCTTCTGTCATCTTCTGTCATCTTCTGTCATGTTCTTTCATCTTCTGCCATCTTCTGTCATTCTTTCATCTTCTGTCATCTTCTGTCATCTTCTGTCATCTTCTGTCCTCTTCTGTCATCCTCTGTCATCTTCTGTCATTCTGACCTCTTCTGTCATCTTCTGTCATCTTCTGTCATTCTGTCCTCTTCTGTCATCTTCTGTCATCTTCTGTCATCTTCTGTCATCTTCTGTCATTCTGTCATCTTCTGTCATTCTGTCAACTTCTGTCATCTTCTGTCATCTTCTGCCCTCTTCTGTCATCTTCTGTCATCTTCTGTCCTCTTCTGTCATCTTCTGTCCTCTGTTATTTTCTGTCATCTTCTGTCATCTTCTGTCCTCTTCTGTCATCTTCTGTCATCTTCTGTCATTCTTTCCTCTTCTGTCATCTTCTGTCCTCTTCTGTCATTCTGTCCTCTTCTGTCATCTTCTGTCATCTTCTGTCATTCTGTCATCTTCTGTCATTCTGTCATCTTCTGTCATCTTCCGTCATCTTCTGTCATCTTCTGTCCTCTTCTGTCAGCTTCTGTCATCTTCTGTCATCTTCTGTCCTCTTCTGTCATCTTCTGTCCTCTTCTGTCATCTTCTGTCAGCTTCTGTCATCTTCTTTCATCTTCTGTCATTCTGTCCTCTTCTGTCATCTTCTGTCATTCGGTCATCTTCTGTCATTCAGTCCTCTTCTGTCATTCTGTCATCTTCTGTCATCTTCTGTCCTCTTCTGTCATTCTGTCATCTTCTGTCATTCTGTCATCTTCTGTCATCTTCTGTCATCTTCTGTCCTCTTCTGTCAGCTTCTGTCATCTTCTGTCCTCTTCTGTCATCTTCTGTCCTCTTCTGTCATCTTCTGTCAGCTTCTGTCATCTTCTGTCATCTTCTGTCATTCTGTCACCTTCTGTCATCTTCTCTCATCTTCTGTCATCTTCTGCCATCTTCTATCACTCTGTCCTCTTCTGTCACCTTCTGTCATTCTGTCATCTTCTGTCATTCTGTCCTCTTCTGTCATTCTGTCATCTTCTGTCATCTTCTGTCCTCTTCTGTCATTCTGTCATTTCTGTCATTCTGTCCTCTTCTGTCATTCTTTCATCTTCTGTCATTCTGTCCTCTTCTGTCATTCTGTCAACTTCGGTCATCTTCTGTCATCTTCTGTCCTCTTCTGTCATTCTGTCATCTTCTATCCTCTTCTGCCATTCTGTCATCTTCTGTCCTCTTCTGTCAACTTCTCTCATCTTCTGTCCGCTTCTGTCATTCTGCAATCTTCTGTCATTCTGTCATCTTCTGTCATTCTGTCATCTTCTGTCATTCTGTCATTCTGTCATTCTGTCATCTTCTGTCATTCTGTGCCCTTCTGTCATTCTGTCATCTTCTGTCATCTTCTCTCATCTTATGTCCTCTTCTGTCATTCTGTTATCTTCTGTCCTCTTCTGTCATTCTGCCATCTTCTGTCATCTTCTGTCCTATTCTGTCATTCTGTCATCTTCTGTCATGTTCTGTCATCTTCTGTCCTCTTCTGTCATTCTTTCATCTTCTGTCATTCTGTCATCTTCTGTCATTCTGTCATCTTCTCTCATTCTGTCCTCTTCTGTCATTCTGTCATCTTCTGTCATTCAGTCATCTTCTGTCATTCTGTCATCTTCTGTCATTCTGTACCCCTCTGTCATTCTGTCATCTTCTGTCATCTTCTGTCATCTTATGTCCTCTTCTGTCATTCTGTTATCTTCTGTCCTCTTCTGTCATTCTGTCATCTTCTGTCATCTTCTGTCCTATTCTGTCATTCTGTCATCTTCTGTCATGTTCTGTTATCTTCTGTCCTCTTCTGTCATTCTTTCATCTTCTGTCATCTTCTTTCATCTTCTGTCATCTTCTGTCATCTTCTGTCATTCTGTCATCTTCTGTCATCTTCCGTCATCTTCTGTCATCTTCTGTCCTCTTCTGTCAGCGTCTGTCATCTTCTGTCATCTTCTGTCCTCTTCTGTCATCTTCTGTCCTCTTCCGTCATCTTCTGTCACCTTCTGTCATCTTCTGTCCTCTTCTGTCATCTTCTGTCCTCTTCCGTCATCTTCTGTCACCTTCTGTCATCTTCTGTCATCTTCTGTCATTCAGTCATCTTCTGTCATTCTGTCATCTTCTGTCATCTTCTGTCCTCTTCTGTCATTCTGTCATCTTCTGTCATTCTGTCCTCTTCTGTCATTTTGTCATCTTCTGTCATTCTGTCCTCTTCTGTCATTCTGTCATCTTCTGTCATCTTCTGTCCTCTTCTGTCATTCTGTCATCTTCTGTCCTCTTCTGTCATTCTGTGATCTTCTGTCATCTTCTGTCCTATTCTGTCATTCTGTCATCTTCTGTCAGCTTCTGTCATTCTGTCATCTTCTGTCCTCTTCTGTCATTCTGTCATCTTCTGTCATCTTCTGTCCTCTTCTGTCATCTTCTGTCATCTTCTGTCATTCTGTCCTCTTCTGTCATCTTCTGTCTTCTTCTGTGATCTTCTAACATTCTGTAATCTTCTGTCCTCCTTTGTCATTCTGTCCACTTCTGTCATCTTCTGTCATCTTCTGTCCTCTTCTGTCATCTTCTGTCATTCTGTCATCTTCTGTCATCTTCTGTCATTCTGTCCTCTTCTGTCATCTTCTGTCATCTTCTGTCATTCTGTCATCTTCTGTCATTTTGTCCTCTTCTGTCATCTTCTGTCATCTTCTGTCATCTTCTGTCATTCTGTCCTCTTTTGTCATCTTCAGTCATCTTCTGTCCTCTTCTGTCATCTTCTGTCATCTTCTGTCATGTTCTTTCATCTTCTGCCATCTTCTGTCATTCTTTCATCTTCTGTCATCTTCTGTCATCTTCTGTCATCTTCTGTCCTCTTCTGTCATCCTCTGTCATCTTCTGTCATTCTGACCTCTTCTGTCATCTTCTGTCATCTTCTGTCATTCTGTCCTCTTCTGTCATCTTCTGTCATCTTCTGTCATCTTCTGTCATCTTCTGTCATTCTGTCATCTTCTGTCATTCTGTCAACTTCTGTCATCTTCTGTCATCTTCTGCCCTCTTCTGTCATCTTCTGTCATCTTCTGTCCTCTTCTGTCATCTTCTGTCCTCTGTTATTTTCTGTCATCTTCTGTCATCTTCTGTCCTCTTCTGTCATCTTCTGTCATCTTCTGTCATTCTTTCCTCTTCTGTCATCTTCTGTCCTCTTCTGTCATTCTGTCCTCTTCTGTCATCTTCTGTCATCTTCTGTCATTCTGTCATCTTCTGTCATTCTGTCATCTTCTGTCATCTTCCGTCATCTTCTGTCATCTTCTGTCCTCTTCTGTCAGCTTCTGTCATCTTCTGTCATCTTCTGTCCTCTTCTGTCATCTTCTGTCCTCTTCTGTCATCTTCTGTCAGCTTCTGTCATCTTCTTTCATCTTCTGTCATTCTGTCCTCTTCTGTCATCTTCTGTCATTCGGTCATCTTCTGTCATTCAGTCCTCTTCTGTCATTCTGTCATCTTCTGTCATCTTCTGTCCTCTTCTGTCATTCTGTCATCTTCTGTCATTCTGTCATCTTCTGTCATCTTCTGTCATCTTCTGTCCTCTTCTGTCAGCTTCTGTCATCTTCTGTCCTCTTCTGTCATCTTCTGTCCTCTTCTGTCATCTTCTGTCAGCTTCTGTCATCTTCTGTCATCTTCTGTCATTCTGTCACCTTCTGTCATCTTCTCTCATCTTCTGTCATCTTCTGCCATCTTCTATCACTCTGTCCTCTTCTGTCACCTTCTGTCATTCTGTCATCTTCTGTCATTCTGTCCTCTTCTGTCATTCTGTCATCTTCTGTCATCTTCTGTCCTCTTCTGTCATTCTGTCATTTCTGTCATTCTGTCCTCTTCTGTCATTCTTTCATCTTCTGTCATTCTGTCCTCTTCTGTCATTCTGTCAACTTCGGTCATCTTCTGTCATCTTCTGTCCTCTTCTGTCATTCTGTCATCTTCTATCCTCTTCTGCCATTCTGTCATCTTCTGTCCTCTTCTGTCAACTTCTCTCATCTTCTGTCCGCTTCTGTCATTCTGCAATCTTCTGTCATTCTGTCATCTTCTGTCATTCTGTCATCTTCTGTCATTCTGTCATTCTGTCATTCTGTCATCTTCTGTCATTCTGTGCCCTTCTGTCATTCTGTCATCTTCTGTCATCTTCTCTCATCTTATGTCCTCTTCTGTCATTCTGTTATCTTCTGTCCTCTTCTGTCATTCTGCCATCTTCTGTCATCTTCTGTCCTATTCTGTCATTCTGTCATCTTCTGTCATGTTCTGTCATCTTCTGTCCTCTTCTGTCATTCTTTCATCTTCTGTCATTCTGTCATCTTCTGTCATTCTGTCATCTTCTCTCATTCTGTCCTCTTCTGTCATTCTGTCATCTTCTGTCATTCAGTCATCTTCTGTCATTCTGTCATCTTCTGTCATTCTGTACCCCTCTGTCATTCTGTCATCTTCTGTCATCTTCTGTCATCTTATGTCCTCTTCTGTCATTCTGTTATCTTCTGTCCTCTTCTGTCATTCTGTCATCTTCTGTCATCTTCTGTCCTATTCTGTCATTCTGTCATCTTCTGTCATGTTCTGTTATCTTCTGTCCTCTTCTGTCATTCTTTCATCTTCTGTCATCTTCTTTCATCTTCTGTCATCTTCTGTCATCTTCTGTCATTCTGTCATCTTCTGTCATCTTCCGTCATCTTCTGTCATCTTCTGTCCTCTTCTGTCAGCGTCTGTCATCTTCTGTCATCTTCTGTCCTCTTCTGTCATCTTCTGTCCTCTTCCGTCATCTTCTGTCACCTTCTGTCATCTTCTGTCCTCTTCTGTCATCTTCTGTCCTCTTCCGTCATCTTCTGTCACCTTCTGTCATCTTCTGTCATCTTCTGTCATTCAGTCATCTTCTGTCATTCTGTCATCTTCTGTCATCTTCTGTCCTCTTCTGTCATTCTGTCATCTTCTGTCATTCTGTCCTCTTCTGTCATTTTGTCATCTTCTGTCATTCTGTCCTCTTCTGTCATTCTGTCATCTTCTGTCATCTTCTGTCCTCTTCTGTCATTCTGTCATCTTCTGTCCTCTTCTGTCATTCTGTGATCTTCTGTCATCTTCTGTCCTATTCTGTCATTCTGTCATCTTCTGTCAGCTTCTGTCATTCTGTCATCTTCTGTCCTCTTCTGTCATTCTGTCATCTTCTGTCATCTTCTGTCCTCTTCTGTCATCTTCTGTCATCTTCTGTCATTCTGTCCTCTTCTGTCATCTTCTGTCATCTTCTGTCATTCTGTCCTCTTCTGGCATTCTGTCATCTTCTGTCATTCGGACCTCTTCTGTCATTCTGTCATCTTCTGTCATCTTCTGTCCTATTCTGTCATTCTGTCATCTTCCGTCATCTTCTGTCATCTTCTGTCATTCTGTCATCTTCTGCCCTCTTCTGTCATTCTGTCATCTTCGGTCCTCTTCTGTCATCTTCTGTCATCTTCTGTCATTCTGTCAGCTTCTGTCATCTTCTGTCCTCTTCTGTCATCTTCTGTCCTCTTCTGTCATCTTCTGTCAGCTTCTGTCATCTTCTGTCATCTTCTGTCATTCTGTCCTCTTCTGTCATCTTCTGTCATTCTGTCACCTTCTGTCATTCAGTCCTCTTCTGTCATTCTGTCATCTTCTGTCATCTTCTGTCCTCTTCTGTCATTCTGTCATCTTCTGTCATTCTGTCCTCTTCTGTCATTTTGTCATCCTCTGTCATCTTCTGTCCTCTTCTGTCATTCTGTCATCTTCTGTCATCTTCTCTCATCTTCTGTCATCTTCTGCCATCTTCTATCACTCTGTCCTCTTCTGTCACCTTCTGTCATTCTGTCATCTTCTGTCATTCTGTCCTCTTCTGTCATTCTGTCATCTTCTGTCATCTTCTGTCCTCTTCTGTCATTCTGTCATTTCTGTCATTCTGTCCTCTTCTGTCATTCTGTCATCTTCTGTCATTCTGTGCTCTTCTGTCATTCTGTCAACTTCGGTCATCTTCTGTCATCTTCTGTCCTCTTCTGTCATTCTGTCATATTCTATCCTCTTCTGCCATTCTGTCATCTTCTGTCCTCTTCTGTCAACTTCTCTCATCTTCTGTCCGCTTCTGTCATTCTGCAATCTTCTGTCATTCTGTCATCTTCTGTCATTCTGTCATCTTCTGTCATTCTGTCATTCTGTCATCTTCTGTCATTCTGTGCCCTTCTGTCATTCTGTCATCTTCTGTCATCTTCTCTCATCTTATGTCCTCTTCTGTCATTCTGTTATCTTCTGTCCTCTTCTGTCATTCTGCCATCTTCTGTCATCTTCTGTCCTATTCTGTCATTCTGTCATCTTCTGTCATGTTCTGTCATCTTCTGTCCTCTTCTGTCATTCTTTCATCTTCTGTCATTCTGTCATCTTCTGTCATTCTGTCATCTTCTCTCATTCTGTCCTCTTCTGTCATTCTGTCATCTTCTGTCATTCAGTCATCTTCTGTCATTCTGTCATTCTGTCATCTTCTGTCATTCTGTACCCCTCTGTCATTCTGTCATCTTCTGTCATCTTCTGTCATCTTATGTCCTCTTCTGTCATTCTGTTATCTTCTGTCCTCTTCTGTCATTCTGTCATCTTCTGTCATCTTCTGTCCTATTCTGTCATTCTGTCATCTTCTGTCATGTTCTGTTATCTTCTGTCCTCTTCTGTCATTCTTTCATCTTCTGTCATCTTCTTTCATCTTCTGTCATCTTCTGTCATCTTCTGTCATTCTGTCATCTTCTGTCATCTTCCGTCATCTTCTGTCATCTTCTGTCCTCTTCTGTCAGCGTCTGTCATCTTCTGTCATCTTCTGTCCTCTTCTGTCATCTTCTGTCCTCTTCCGTCATCTTCTGTCACCTTCTGTCATCTTCTGTCCTCTTCTGTCATCTTCTGTCCTCTTCCGTCATCTTCTGTCACCTTCTGTCATCTTCTGTCATCTTCTGTCATTCAGTCATCTTCTGTCATTCTGTCATCTTCTGTCATCTTCTGTCCTCTTCTGTCATTCTGTCATCTTCTGTCATTCTGTCCTCTTCTGTCATTTTGTCATCTTCTGTCATTCTGTCCTCTTCTGTCATTCTGTCATCTTCTGTCATCTTCTGTCCTCTTCTGTCATTCTTTCATCTTCTGTCCTCTTCTGTCATTCTGTGATCTTCTGTCATCTTCTGTCCTATTCTGTCATTCTGTCATCTTCTGTCAGCTTCTGTCATTCTGTCATCTTCTGTCCTCTTCTTTCATTCTGTCATCTTCTGTCATCTTCTGTCCTCTTCTGTCATCTTCTGTCATCTTCTGTCATTCTGTCCTCTTCTGTCATCTTCTGTCATCTTCTGTCATTCTGTCCTCTTCTGGCATTCTGTCATCTTCTGTCATCTTCTGTCCTATTCTGTCATTCTGTCATCTTCTGTCATGTTCTGTCATCTTCTGTCCTCTTCTGTCATTCTTTCATCTTCTGTCATTCTGTCATCTTCTGTCATTCTGTCATCTTCTCTCATTCTGTCCTCTTCTGTCATTCTGTCATCTTCTGTCATTCAGTCATCTTCTGTCATTCTGTCATCTTCTGTCATTCTGTACCCCTCTGTCATTCTGTCATCTTCTGTCATCTTCTGTCATCTTATGTCCGCTTCTGTCATTCTGTTATCTTCTGTCCTCTTCTGTCATTCTGTCATCTTCTGTCATCTTCTGTCCTATTCTGTCATTCTGTCATCTTCTGTCATGTTCTGTTATCTTCTGTCCTCTTCTGTCATTCTTTCATCTTCTGTCATCTTCTTTCATCTTCTGTCATCTTCTGTCATTCTGTCATCTTCTGTCATCTTCCGTCATCTTCTGTCATCTTCTGTCCTCTTCTGTCAGCGTCTGTCATCTTCTGTCATCTGCTGTCCTCTTCTGTCATCTTCTGTCCTCTTCCGTCATCTTCTGTCACCTTCTGTCATCTTCTGTCCTCTTCTGTCATCTTCTGTCCTCTTCCGTCATCTTCTGTCACCTTCTGTCATCTTCTGTCATCTTCTGTCATTCAGTCATCTTCTGTCATTCTGTCATCTTCTGTCATCTTCTGTCCTCTTCTGTCATTCTGTCATCTTCTGTCATTCTATCCTCTTCTGTCATTTTGTCATCTTCTGTCATTCTGTCCTCTTCTGTCATTCTGTCATCTTCTGTCATCTTCTGTCCTCTTCTGTCATTCTGTCATCTTCTGTCCTCTTCTGTCATTCTGTGATCTTCTGTCATCTTCTGTCCTATTCTGTCATTCTGTCATCTTTTGTCAGCTTCTGTCATTCTGTCATCTTCTGTCCTCTTCTGTCATTCTGTCATCTTCTGTCATCTTCTGTCCTCTTCTGTCATCTTCTGTCATCTTCTGTCATTCTGTCCTCTTCTGTCATCTTCTGTCATCTTCTGTCATTCTGTCCTCTTCTGGCATTCTGTCATCTTCTGTCATTCGGACCTCTTCTGTCATTCTGTCATCTTCTGTCATCTTCTTTCCTATTCTGTCATTCTGTCATCTTCTGTCATCTTCTGTCATCTTCTGTCATTCTGTCATCTTCTGCCCTCTTCTGTCATTCTGTCATCTTCGGTCCTCTTCTGTCATCTTCTGTCATCTTCTGTCATTCTGTCAGCTTCTGTCATCTTCTGTCCTCTTCTGTCATCTTCTGTCCTCTTCTGTCATCTTCTGTCAGCTTCTGTCATCTTCTGTCATCTTCTGTCATTCTGTCCTCTTCTGTCATCTTCTGTCATTCTGTCACCTTCTGTCATTCAGTCCTCTTCTGTCATTCTGTCATCTTCTGTCATCTTCTGTCCTCTTCTGTCATTCTGTCATCTTCTGTCATTCTGTCCTCTTCTGTCATTTTGTCATCCTCTGTCATCTTCTGTCCTCTTCTGTCATTCTGTCATCTTCTGTCATCTTCTCTCATCTTCTGTCATCTTCTGCCATCTTCTATCACTCTGTCCTCTTCTGTCACCTTCTGTCATTCTGTCATCTTCTGTCATTCTGTCCTCTTCTGTCATTCTGTCATCTTCTGTCATCTTCTGTCCTCTTCTGTCATTCTGTCATTTCTGTCATTCTGTCCTCTTCTGTCATTCTGTCATCTTCTGTCATTCTGTGCTCTTCTGTCATTCTGTCAACTTCGGTCATCTTCTGTCATCTTCTGTCCTCTTCTGTCATTCTGTCATATTCTATCCTCTTCTGCCATTCTGTCATCTTCTGTCCTCTTCTGTCAACTTCTCTCATCTTCTGTCCGCTTCTGTCATTCTGCAATCTTCTGTCATTCTGTCATCTTCTGTCATTCTGTCATCTTCTGTCATTCTGTCATTCTGTCATTCTGTCATCTTCTGTCATTCTGTGCCCTTCTGTCATTCTGTCATCTTCTGTCATCTTCTCTCATCTTATGTCCTCTTCTGTCATTCTGTTATCTTCTGTCCTCTTCTGTCATTCTGCCATCTTCTGTCATCTTCTGTCCTATTCTGTCATTCTGTCATCTTCTGTCATGTTCTGTCATCTTCTGTCCTCTTCTGTCATTCTTTCATCTTCTGTCATTCTGTCATCTTCTGTCATTCCGTCATCTTCTCTCATTCTGTCCTCTTCTGTCATTCTGTCATCTTCTGTCATTCAGTCATCTTCTGTCATTCTGTCATTCTGTCATCTTCTGTCATTCTGTACCCCTCTGTCATTCTGTCATCTTCTGTCATCTTCTGTCATCTTATGTCCTCTTCTGTCATTCTGTTATCTTCTGTCCTCTTCTGTCATTCTGTCATCTTCTGTCATCTTCTGTCCTATTCTGTCATTCTGTCATCTTCTGTCATGTTCTGTTATCTTCTGTCCTCTTCTGTCATTCTTTCATCTTCTGTCATCTTCTTTCATCTTCTGTCATCTTCTGTCATCTTCTGTCATTCTGTCATCTTCTGTCATCTTCCGTCATCTTCTGTCATCTTCTGTCCTCTTCTGTCAGCGTCTGTCATCTTCTGTCATCTTCTGTCCTCTTCTGTCATCTTCTGTCCTCTTCCGTCATCTTCTGTCACCTTCTGTCATCTTCTGTCCTCTTCTGTCATCTTCTGTCCTCTTCCGTCATCTTCTGTCACCTTCTGTCATCTTCTGTCATCTTCTGTCATTCAGTCATCTTCTGTCATTCTGTCATCTTCTGTCATCTTCTGTCCTCTTCTGTCATTCTGTCATCTTCTGTCATTCTGTCCTCTTCTGTCATTTTGTCATCTTCTGTCATTCTGTCCTCTTCTGTCATTCTGTCATCTTCTGTCATCTTCTGTCCTCTTCTGTCATTCTGTCATCTTCTGTCCTCTTCTGTCATTCTGTGATCTTCTGTCATCTTCTGTCCTATTCTGTCATTCTGTCATCTTCTGTCAGCTTCTGTCATTCTGTCATCTTCTGTCCTCTTCTGTCATTCTGTCATCTTCTGTCATCTTCTGTCCTCTTCTGTCATCTTCTGTCATCTTCTGTCATTCTGTCCTCTTCTGTCATCTTCTGTCATCTTCTGTCATTCTGTCGTCTTCTGTCATCTTCTGTCATCTTTTGTCATCTTCTGTCATTCTGTCATCTTCTGTCATTCTGTCCTCTTCTGTCATTCTGTCATCTTCTATCATCTTCTGTCCTCTTCTGTCATTCTGTCATCTTCTGCCATTCTGTCCTCTTCTGTCATTCTGTCCTCTTCTGTCATTCTGTCATCTTCTGTCATCTTCTGTCAACTTCTGTCCTCTTCTGTCATCTTCTGTCCTCTTCTGTCATTCTTTCATCTTCTGTCATCCTCTGTCATTCTGTCCTCTTCTGTCATTCTGTCATCTTCTGTCAACTTCTGTCCTCTTCTGTCATCTTCTGTCCTCTTCTGTCATTCTGTCATCTTCTGTCATCTTCTGTCATTCGGTCCTCTTCTGTCATTCTGTCATCTTCTGTCATCTTCTGTCCTATTTTGTCATTCTGTCATCTTCTGTCATCTTCTGTCATTCTGTCATCTTCTGTCCTCTTCTGACATTCTGTCATCTTCTGTCATCTTCTGTCCTCTTCTGTCATCTTCTGTCATCTTCTGTCATTCTGTCCTCTTCTTTCATCTTCTGTCATCTTCTGTCATCTTCTGTCATTCTGTCATCTTCTGTCATTCTGTCCTCTTCTGTCATTATGTCCTCTTCTGTCATTCTGTCAATTTCTGTCATTCTGTCATCTTCTGTCATCTGCTGTCATCTTCTGTCATCTTCTGTCATTTTCTGTCATCTTCTGTCATTCTGTCCTCTTCTGTCATCTTCTGTCATCTTCTGTCATTCTGTCCTCTTCTGTCATCTTCTGTCATCTTCTGTCATCTTCTGTCATACTGTCATCTTCTCTCCTCTTCTGTCATTCTGTCATCTTCTGTCATCTTCTGTCATCTTCTGTCATTCTGTCCTCTTCTGTCTTCTTCTGTCACTCTGTCCTCTTCTGTCATCTTCTGTCATTCTGTCATCTTCTGTCATTCTGTCCTCTTCTGTCATTCTGTCATCTTCTGCCATCTTCTGCCCTCTTCTGTCATTCTGTCATTTCTGTCATTCAGTCCTCTTCTGTCATTCTTTCATCTTCTGTCATTCTGTCCTCTTCTGTCATTCTGTCATCTTCTGTCATCTTCTGTCATCTTCTGTCATTCTGTCATCTTCTGTCCTCTTCTGTCATTCTGTCATCTTCTGTCATTCTATCCTATTCTGTCATTCTGTCATCTTCTGTCATCTTCTGTCATCTTCTGTCATTCTGTCATCTTCTGTCCTCTTCTGTCATTCTGTCATCTTCTGTCATCTTCTGTCATCTTCTGTCATTCTGTCCTCTTCTGTCATTCTGTCATCTTCTGTCATTCTGTCCTCTTCTGTCATTCTGTCATCTTCTGTCATCTTCTGTCATCTTCTGTCATTCTATCATCTTCTGTCCTCTTCTGTCATTCTGTCATCTTCTGTCATTCTATCCTTTTCCGTCATTCTGTCATCTTCTGTCATCTTCTGTCATCTTCTGTCATTCTATCCTATTCCGTCATTCTGTCATCTTCTGTCCTCTTCTGTCATCTTCTGTCATCTTCTGTCATCTTCTGTCACTCTGTCCTCTTCTGTCATTCTGTCATCTTCTGTCATTCTGTCCTCTTCTGTCATTCTGTCATCTTCTGTTATCTTCTGTCCTCTTCTGTCATTCTGTCATCTTCTGTCATTCTGTCCTCTTCTGTCATTCTGTCAACTTCTGTCATCTTCTGTCATCTTCTGTCCTCTTCTGTCATTCTGTCATCTTCTGTCCTCTTCTGCCATTCTGTCATCTTCAGTCCTCTTCTGTCAACTTCTCTCATCTTCTGTCCGCTTCTGTCATTCTGCAATCTTCTGTCATTCTGTCATCTTCTGTCATTCTGTCATCCCCTGTCATTCTGCCATCTTCTGTCATTCTGTCCTCTTCTGTCATTCTGTCATCTTCTGTCATTCAGTCATCTTCTGTCATTCTGTCATTCTGTCATCTTCTGTCATTTTGTACCCTTCTGTCATTCTGTCATCTTCTGTCATCTTCTGTCATCTTATGTCCTCTTCTGTCATTCTGTCATCTTCTGTCATCTTCTGTCCTATTCTGTCATTCTGTCATCTTCTGTCATGTTCTGTCATCTTCTGTCCTCTTCTGTCATTCTTTCATCTTCTGTCATCTTCTGTCATCTTCTGTCATTTTCTGTCATCCTCTGTCATCTTCTGTCATTCTGACCTCTTCTGTCATCTTCTGTCATTCTGCCCTCTTCTGTCATCTTCTGTCATCTTCTGTCATCTTCTTTCATTCTGTCATCTTCTGTCATTCTGTCAACTTCTGTCATCTTCTGCCATCTTCTGCCCTCTTCTGTCATCTTCTGTCATCTTCTGTCATCTTCTGTCCTCTTCTGTCATCTTCTGTCCTCTTCTGTTATTTTCTGTCATCTTCTGTCATCTTCTGTCCTCTTCTGTCATTTTCTGTCATCTTCTGTCATTCTGTCCTCTTCTGTCATCTTCTGTCATCTTCTGTCATCTTCTGTCCTCTTCTGTCATCTTCTGTCCTCTTCTGTCATCTTCTGTCAGCTTCTGTCATCTTCTGTCATCTTCTGTCATTCTGTCCTCTTATGTCATCTTCTGTCATTCTGTCATCTTCTGTCATCTTCTGTCCTCTTCTGTCATTCTGTCATCGTCTGTCATTCTGTCATCTTCTGTCATCTTCCGTCATCTTCTGTCATCTTCTGTCCTCTTCTGTCATCTTCTGTCATCTTCTGTCATCTTCTGTCATCTTCTGTCCTCTTCTGTCATCTTCTGTCAGCTTCTGTCATCTTCTGTCATCTTCTGTCATACTGTCCTCTTCTGTCATCTTCTGTCATTCTGTCATCTTCTGTCATTCAGTCCTCTTCTGTCATTCTGTCATCTTCTGTCATCTTCTGTCCTCTTCTGTCATTCTGTCATCTTCTGTCATTCTGTCCTCTTCTGTCATTTTGTCATCTTCTGTCATTCTGTCCTCTTCTGTCATTCTGTCATCTTCTCTCATCTTCTGTCATCTTCTGTCATTCTGTCCTCTTCTGTCATCTTCTGTCATCTTCTATCAGCTTCTGTCATCTTCTGTCATCTTCTGTCCTCTTCTGTCATCTTCTGTCCTCTTCTGTCATCTTCTGTCAGCTTCTGTCATCTTCTGTCATCTTCTGTCATTCTGTCCTCCTTTGTCATCTTCTGTCATTCTGTCATCTTCTGTCATTCAGTCCTCTTCTGTCATTCTGTCATCTTCTGTCATCTTCTGTCCTCTTCTGTCATTCTGTCATCTTCTGTCATTCTGTCATCTTCTGTCATTCAGTCCTCTTCTGTCATTCTGTCATCTTCTGTCATCTTCTGTCCTCTTCTGTCATTCTGTCATCTTCTGTCATTCTGTCCTCTTCTGTCATTTTGTCATCTTCTGTCATTCTGTCCTCTTCTGTCATTCTGTCATCTTCTCTCATCTTCTGTCCTCTTCTGTCATTCTTTCATCTTCTGTCATTCTGTCATCTTCTGTCATCTTCTGTCATCTTCTGTCCTCTTCTGTCATTCTTTCATCTTCTGTCATTCTGTCATCTTCTGTCATCTTCTGTCCTATTCTGTCATTCTGTCATCTTCTGTCATGTTCCATCATCTTCTGTCCTCTTCTGTCATTCTTTCATCTTCTGTCATCTTCTTTCATCTTCTGTCATCTTCTGTCCTCTTCTGTCATCCTCTGTCATCTTCTGTCATTCTGACCTCTTCTGCCATCTTCTATCATCTTCTGTCATTCTGTCCTCTTCTGTCATCTTCTGTCATCTTCTGTCATTCTGTCATCTTCTGTCATTCTGTCATCTTCTGTCATCTTCTGTCATCTTCTGCCCTCTTCTGTCATCTTCTGTCATCTTCTGTCATCTTCTGTCCTTTTCTGTCATCTTCTGTCCTCTTCTGTCATCTTCTGTCATCTTCTGTCATCTTCTGTCATCTTATGTCCTCTTCTGTCATTCTGTCATCTTCTGTCATCTTCTGTCCTATTCTGTCATTCTGTCATCTTCTGTCATGTTCTGTCATCTTCTGTCCTCTTCTGTCATTCTTTCATCTTCTGTCATCTTCTGTCATCTTCTGTCATTTTCTGTCATCCTCTGTCATCTTCTGTCATTCTGACCTCTTCTGTCATCTTCTGTCATTCTGCCCTCTTCTGTCATCTTCTGTCATCTTCTGTCATCTTCTTTCATTCTGTCATCTTCTGTCATTCTGTCAACTTCTGTCATCTTCTGCCATCTTCTGCCCTCTTCTGTCATCTTCTGTCATCTTCTGTCATCTTCTGTCCTCTTCTGTCATCTTCTGTCCTCTTCTGTTATTTTCTGTCATCTTCTGTCATCTTCTGTCCTCTTCTGTCATTTTCTGTCATCTTCTGTCATTCTGTCCTCTTCTGTCATCTTCTGTCATCTTCTGTCATCTTCTGTCCTCTTCTGTCATCTTCTGTCCTCTTCTGTCATCTTCTGTCAGCTTCTGTCATCTTCTGTCATCTTCTGTCATTCTGTCCTCTTATGTCATCTTCTGTCATTCTGTCATCTTCTGTCATCTTCTGTCCTCTTCTGTCATTCTGTCATCGTCTGTCATTCTGTCATCTTCTGTCATCTTCCGTCATCTTCTGTCATCTTCTGTCCTCTTCTGTCATCTTCTGTCATCTTCTGTCATCTTCTGTCATCTTCTGTCCTCTTCTGTCATCTTCTGTCAGCTTCTGTCATCTTCTGTCATCTTCTGTCATACTGTCCTCTTCTGTCATCTTCTGTCATTCTGTCATCTTCTGTCATTCAGTCCTCTTCTGTCATTCTGTCATCTTCTGTCATCTTCTGTCCTCTTCTGTCATTCTGTCATCTTCTGTCATTCTGTCCTCTTCTGTCATTTTGTCATCTTCTGTCATTCTGTCCTCTTCTGTCATTCTGTCATCTTCTCTCATCTTCTGTCATCTTCTGTCATTCTGTCCTCTTCTGTCATCTTCTGTCATCTTCTATCAGCTTCTGTCATCTTCTGTCATCTTCTGTCCTCTTCTGTCATCTTCTGTCCTCTTCTGTCATCTTCTGTCAGCTTCTGTCATCTTCTGTCATCTTCTGTCATTCTGTCCTCCTTTGTCATCTTCTGTCATTCTGTCATCTTCTGTCATTCAGTCCTCTTCTGTCATTCTGTCATCTTCTGTCATCTTCTGTCCTCTTCTGTCATTCTGTCATCTTCTGTCATTCTGTCATCTTCTGTCATTCAGTCCTCTTCTGTCATTCTGTCATCTTCTGTCATCTTCTGTCCTCTTCTGTCATTCTGTCATCTTCTGTCATTCTGTCCTCTTCTGTCATTTTGTCATCTTCTGTCATTCTGTCCTCTTCTGTCATTCTGTCATCTTCTCTCATCTTCTGTCCTCTTCTGTCATTCTTTCATCTTCTGTCATTCTGTCATCTTCTGTCATCTTCTGTCATCTTCTGTCCTCTTCTGTCATTCTTTCATCTTCTGTCATTCTGTCATCTTCTGTCATCTTCTGTCCTATTCTGTCATTCTGTCATCTTCTGTCATGTTCCATCATCTTCTGTCCTCTTCTGTCATTCTTTCATCTTCTGTCATCTTCTTTCATCTTCTGTCATCTTCTGTCCTCTTCTGTCATCCTCTGTCATCTTCTGTCATTCTGACCTCTTCTGCCATCTTCTATCATCTTCTGTCATTCTGTCCTCTTCTGTCATCTTCTGTCATCTTCTGTCATTCTGTCATCTTCTGTCATTCTGTCATCTTCTGTCATCTTCTGTCATCTTCTGCCCTCTTCTGTCATCTTCTGTCATCTTCTGTCATCTTCTGTCCTTTTCTGTCATCTTCTGTCCTCTTCTGTCATCTTCTGTCATCTTCTGTCATCTTCTGTCCTCTTCTGTCATCTTCTGTCATCTTCTGTCATTCTGTCCTCTTCTGTCATCTTCTGTCCTCTTCTGTCATCTTCTGTCATCTTCTGTCATTCTGTCATCTTCTGTCATTCTGTCACCTTCTGTCATCTTCCGTCATCTTCTGTCATCTTCTGTCCTCTTCTGTCAGCTTCTGTCATCTTCTGTCATCTTCTGTCCTCTTCTGTCATCTTCTGTCCTCTTCTGTCATCTTCTGTCAGCTTCTGTCATTTTCTGTCATCTTGTGTCATTCTGTCCTCTTTTGTCATCTTCTGTCATTCTGTCATCTTCTGTCATTCAGTCCTCTTCTGTCATTCTGTCATCTTCTGTCCTCTTCTGTCCTCTTCTGTCATTCTGTCATCTTCTGTCATTCTGTCCTCTTCTGTCATTTTGTCATCTTCTGTCATTCTGTCCTCTTCTGTCATTCTGTCATCTTCTGTCATCTTCTGTCCTCTTCTGTCATTCTGTCATCTTCTGTCCTCTTCTGTCATTCTGTGATCTTCTGTCATCTTCTGTCCTATTCTGTCATTCTGTCATCTTCTGTCCTCTTCTGTAATTCTGTCATGTTCTGTCATCTTCTGTCATCTTCTGTCCTCTTCTGTCATCTTCTGTCATCTTCTGTCATTCTGTCCTCTTCTGTCATCTTCTGTCATTCTGTCATCTTCTGTCATCTTCTGTCATCTTCTGTCATTCTGTCATCTTCTGTCATTCTGTCCTCTTCTGTCATTCTGTCATCTTCTATCATCTTTTGTCCTCTTCTGTCATTCTGTCATCTTCTGTCATTCTGTCATCTTCTGTCATCTTCTGTCCTCTTCTGTCCTCTTCTGTCATCTTCTGTCCTCTTCTGTCATTCTGTCATCTTCTGTCATCTTCTGTCATCTTCTGTCATCTTCTGTCCTCTTCTGTCATCTTCTGTCCTCTTCTGTCATTCTGTCATCATCTGTCATTCTGTCCTCTTCTGGCATTCTGTCATCTTCTGTCATTCGGACCTCTTCTGTCATTCTGTCATCTTCTGTCATCTTCTGTCATCTTCTTTCCTATTCTGTCATTCTGTCATCTTCTGTCATCTTCTGTCATCTTCTGTCATTCTGTCATCTTCTGCCCTCTTCTGTCATTCTGTCATCTTCGGTCCTCTTCTGTCATCTTCTGTCATCTTCTGTCATCTTCTGTCATTCTGTCCTCTTCTGTCATTCTGTCATCTTCTGTCATCTTCTGTCATCTTCTGTCATTCTATCATCTTCTGTCCTCTTCTGTCATTCTGTCATCTTCTGTCATTCTATCCTATTCCGTCATTCTGTCATCTTCTGTCATCTTCTGTCATCTTCTGTCATTCTATCCTATTCCGTCATTCTGTCATCTTCTGTCCTCTTCTGTCATCTTCTGTCATCTTCTGTCATCTTCTGTCACTCTGTCCTCTTCTGTCATTCTGCCATCTTCTGTCATTCTGTCCTCTTCTCTCATTCTGTCATCTTCTGTTATCTTCTGTCCTCTTCTGTCATTCTGTCATCTTCTGTCATTCTGTCCTCTTCTGTCATTCTGTCAACTTCTGTCATCTTCTGTCATCTTCTGTCCTCTTCTGTCAACTTCTCTCATCTTCTGTCCGCTTCTGTCATTCTGCAATCTTCTGTCATTCTGTCATCTTCTGTCATTCTGTCATCCCCTGTCATTCTGCCATCTTCTGTCATTCTGTCCTCTTCTGTCATTCTGTCATCTTCTGTCATTCAGTCATCTTCTGTCATTCTGTCATTCTGTCATCTTCTGTCATTTTGTACCCTTCTGTCATTCTGTCATCTTCTGTCATCTTCTGTCATCTTATGTCCTCTTCTGTCATTCTGTCATCTTCTGTCATCTTCTGTCCTATTCTGTCATTCTGTCATCTTCTGTCATGTTCTGTCATCTTCTGTCCTCTTCTGTCATTCTTTCATCTTCTGTCATCTTCTGTCATCTTCTGTCATTTTCTGTCCTCTTCTGTCATCCTCTGTCATCTTCTGTCATTCTGACCTCTTCTGTCATCTTCTGTCATTCTGCCCTCTTCTGTCATCTTCTGTCATCTTCTGTCATCTTCTTTCATTCTGTCATCTTCTGTCATTCTGTCAACTTCTGTCATCTTCTGCCATCTTCTGCCCTCTTCTGTCATCTTCTGTCATCTTCTGTCATCTTCTGTCCTCTTCTGTCATCTTCTGTCCTCTTCTGTTATTTTCTGTCATCTTCTGTCATCTTCTGTCCTCTTCTGTCATTCTGTCCTCTTCTGTCATTCTGTCATCTTCTGTCATTCTGTCCTCTTCTGTCATTCTGTCATCTTCTGTCATCTTCTGTCATCTTCTGTCATTCTATCATCTTCTGTCCTCTTCTGTCATTCTGTCATCTTCTGTCATTCTATCCTATTCCGTCATTCTGTCATCTTCTGTCATCTTCTGTCACCTTCTGTCATTCTATCCTATTCCGTCATTCTGTCATCTTCTGTCCTCTTCTGTCATCTTCTGTCATCTTCTGTCATCTTCTGTCACTCTGTCCTCTTCTGTCATTCTGTCATCTTCTGTCATTCTGTCCTCTTCTGTCATTCTGTCATCTTCTGTTATCTTCTGTCCTCTTCTGTCATTCTGTCATCTTCTGTCATTCTGTCCTCTTCTGTCATTCTGTCAACTTCTGTCATCTTCTGTCATCTTCTGTCCTCTTCTGTCATTCTGTCATCTTCTGTCCTCTTCTGCCATTCTGTCATCTTCTGTCCTCTTCTGTCAACTTCTCTCATCTTCTGTCCGCTTCTGTCATTCTGCAATCTTCTGTCATTCTGTCATCTTCTGTCATTCTGTCATCCCCTGTCATTCTGCCATCTTCTGTCATTCTGTCCTCTTCTGTCATTCTGTCATCTTCTGTCATTCAGTCATCTTCTGTCATTCTGTCATTCTGTCATCTTCTGTCATTTTGTACCCTTCTGTCATTCTGTCATCTTCTGTCATCTTCTGTCATCTTATGTCCTCTTCTGTCATTCTGTCATCTTCTGTCATCTTCTGTCCTATTCTGTCATTCTGTCATCTTCTGTCATGTTCTGTCATCTTCTGTCCTCTTCTGTCATTCTTTCATCTTCTGTCATCTTCTGTCATCTTCTGTCATTTTCTGTCCTCTTCTGTCATCCTCTGTCATCTTCTGTCATTCTGACCTCTTCTGTCATCTTCTGTCATTCTGCCCTCTTCTGTCATCTTCTGTCATCTTCTGTCATCTTCTTTCATTCTGTCATCTTCTGTCATTCTGTCAACTTCTGTCATCTTCTGCCATCTTCTGCCCTCTTCTGTCCTCTTCTGTCATCTTCTGTCATCATCTGTCCTCTTCTGTCATCTTCTGTCCTCTTCTGTTATTTTCTGTCATCTTCTGTCATCTTCTGTCCTCTTCTGTCATTTTCTGTCATCTTCTGTCATTCTGTCCTCTTCTGTCATCTTCTGTCATCTTCTGTCATCTTCTGTCCTCTTCTGTCATCTTCTGTCCTCTTCTGTCATCTTCTGTCAGCTTCTGTCATCTTCTGTCATTCTGTCCTCTTATGTCATCTTCTGTCATTCTGTCATCTTCTGTCATCTTCTGTCCTCTTCTGTCATTCTGTCATCGTCTGTCATTCTGTCATCTTCTGTCATCTTCCGTCATCTTCTGTCATCTTCTGTCCTCTTCTGTCAGCTTCTGTCATCTTCTGTCATCTTCTGTCATCTTCTGTCATCTTCTGTCCTCTTCTGTCATCTTCTGTCAGCTTCTGTCATCTTCTGTCATCTTCTGTCATACTGTCCTCTTCTGTCATCTTCTGTCATTCTGTCATCTTCTGTCATTCAGTCCTCTTCTGTCATTCTGTCATCCTCTTTCATCTTCTGTCATTCTGACCTCTTCTGTCATCTTCTGTCATCTTCTGTCATTCTGCCCTCTTCTGTCATCTTCTGTCATCTTCTGTCATCTTCTTTCATTCTGTCATCTTCTGTCATTCTGTCAACTTCTGTCATCATCTGCCATCTTCTGCCCTCTTCTGTCATCTTCTGTCATCTTCTGTCATCTTCTGTCCTCTTCTGTCATCTTCTGTCCTCTTCTGTCATTTTCTGTCATCTTCTGTCATTCTGTCCTCTTCTGTCATCTTCTGTCATCTTCTGTCATCTTCTGTCCTCTTCTGTCATCTTCTGTCCTCTTCTGTCATCTTCTGTCATCTTCTGTCATTCTGTCCTCTTATGTCATCTTCTGTCATTCTGTCATCTTCTGTCATCTTCTGTCCTCTTCTGTCATTCTGTCATCGTCTGTCATTCTGTCATCTTCTGTCATCTTCCGTCATCTTCTGTCATCTTCTGTCCTCTTCTGTCAGCTTCTGTCATCTTCTGTCATCTTCTGTCATCTTCTGTCATCTTCTGTCCTCTTCTGTCATCTTCTGTCAGCTTCTGTCATCTTCTGTCATCTTCTGTCATACTGTCCTCTTCTGTCATCTTCTGTCATTCTGTCATCTTCTGTCATTCAGTCCTCTTCTGTCATTCTGTCATCTTCTGTCATCTTCTGTCCTCTTCTGTCATTCTGTCATCTTCTGTCATTCTGTCCTCTTCTGTCATTTTGTCATCTTCTGTCATTCTGTCCTCTTCTGTCATTCTGTCATCTTCTCTCATCTTCTGTCATCTTCTGTCATTCTGTCCACTTCTGTCATCTTCTGTCATCTTCTATCAGCTTCTGTCATCTTCTGTCATCTTCTGTCCTCTTCTGTCATCTTCTGTCCTCTTCTGTCATCTTCTGTCAGCTTCTGTCATCTTCTGTCATCTTCTGTCATTCTGTCCTCCTCTGTCATCTTCTGTCATTCTGTCATCTTCTGTCATTCAGTCCTCTTCTGTCATTCTGTCATCTTCTGTCATCTTCTGTCCTCTTCTGTCATTCTGTCATCTTCTGTCATTCTGTCATCTTCTGTCATTCAGTCCTCTTCTGTCATTCTGTCATCTTCTGTCATCTTCTGTCCTCTTCTGTCATTCTGTCATCTTCTGTCATTCTGTCCTCTTCTGTCATTTTGTCATCTTATGTCATTCTGTCCTCTTCTGTCATTCTGTCATCTTCTCTCATCTTCTGTCATCTTCTGTCCTCTTCTGTCATTCTTTCATCTTCTGTCATTCTGTCATCTTCTGTCATCTTCTGTCCTCTTCTGTCATTCTTTCATCTTCTGTCATTCTGTCATCTTCTGTCATCTTCTGTCATCTTCTGTCCTCTTCTGTCATTCTTTCATCTTCTGTCATTCTGTCATCTTCTGTCATCTTCTGTCCTATTCTGTCATTCTGTCATCTTCTGTCATGTTCCGTCATCTTCTGTCCTCTTCTGTCATTCTTTCATCTTCTGTCATCTTCTTTCATCTTCTGTCATCTTCTGTCCTCTTCTGTCATCCTCTGTCATCTTCTGTCATTCTGACCTCTTCTGCCATCTTCTATCATCTTCTGTCATTCTGTCCTCTTCTGTCATCTTCTGTCATCTTCTGTCATCTTCTGTCATTCTGTCATCTTCTGTCATTCTGTCATCTTCTGTCATCTTCTGTCATCTTCTGCCCTCTTCTGTCATCTTCTGTCATCTTCTGTCATCTTCTGTCCTTTTCTGTCATCTTCTGTCCTCTTCTGTCATCTTCTGTCATCTTCTGTCATCTTCTGTCCTCTTCTGTCATCTTCTGTCATCTTCTGTCATTCTGTCCTCTTCTGTCATCTTCTGTCCTCTTCTGTCATCTTCTGTCATCTTCTGTCATTCTGTCATCTTCTGTCATTCTGTCACCTTCTGTCATCTTCCGTCATCTTCTGTCATCTTCTGTCCTCTTCTGTCAGCTTCTGTCATCTTCTGCCATCTTCTGTCCTCTTCTGTCATCTTCTGTCCTCTTCTGTCATCTTCTGTCAGCTTCTGTCATTTTCTGTCATCTTGTGTCATTCTGTACTCTTTTGTCATCTTCTGTCATTCTGTCATCTTCTGTCATTCAGTCCTCTTCTGTCATTCTGTCATCTTCTGTCCTCTTCTGTCCTCTTCTGTCATTCTGTCATCTTCTGTCATTCTGTCCTCTTCTGTCATTTTGTCATCTTCTGTCATTCTGTCCTCTTCTGTCATTCTGTCATCTTCTGTCATCTTCTGTCCTCTTCTGTCATTCTGTGATCTTCTGTCATCTTCTGTCCTATTCTGTCATTCTGTCATCTTCTGTCCTCTTCTGTAATTCTGTCATGTTCTGTCATCTTCTGTCATCTTCTGTCCTCTTCTGTCATCTTCTGTCATCTTCTGTCATTCTGTCCTCTTCTGTCATCTTCTGTCATTCTGTCATCTTCTGTCATCTTCTGTCATCTTCTGTCATTCTGTCATCTTCTGTCATTCTGTCCTCTTCTGTCATTCTGTCATCTTCTATCATCTTTTGTCCTCTTCTGTCATTCTGTCATCTTCTGTCATTCTGTCATCTTCTGTCATCTTCTGTCCTCTTCTGTCCTCTTCTGTCATCTTCTGTCCTCTTCTGTCATTCTGTCATCTTCTGTCATCTTCTGTCATCTTCTGTCATCTTCTGTCCTCTTCTGTCATCTTCTGTCATCTTCTGTCCTCTTCTGTCATTCTGTCATCATCTGTCATTCTGTCCTCTTCTGGCATTCTGTCATCTTCTGTCATTCGGACCTCTTCTGTCATTCTGTCATCTTCTGTCATCTTCTGTCATCTTCTTTCCTATTCTGTCATTCTGTCATCTTCTGTCATCTTCTGTCATCTTCTGTCATTCTGTCATCTTCTGTCCTCTTCTGTCATTCTGTCATCTTCGGTCCTCTTCTGTCATCTTCTGTCATCTTCTGTCATTCTGTCCTCTTCTGCCATCTTCTGTCATCTTCTGTCATTCTGTCCTCTTCTTTCATCTTCTGTCATCTTCTGTCATTCTGTCATCTTCTGTCATTCTGTCCTCTTCTGAAATTCTGTCATCTTCTGTCATCTTCTGTCCTCTTCTGTCATTCTGTCATCTTCTGTCATCTTCTGTCATCTTCTGTCCTCTTCTACCATTCTGTCATCTTCTGTCCTCTTCTGTCATTTTCTGTCCTCTTCTGTCATCTTCTGACAATCTGTCCTCTTCTGTCATCTTCTGCCACCTTCTGTCATTCTGTCCTCTTCTGTCATCTTCTGTCATCTTCTGTCATTCTGTCATCTTCTGTCATCTTCTGTCATTCTGTCATCTTCTGTCATCTTCTGTCATTCTGTCATCTTCTGTCATCTTCTGTCATTCTGTCCTCTTCTGTCATCTTCTGTCATTCTGTCTTCTTCTGTCATCTTCTGTCATCTTCTGTTATCTTCTGTCATCTGTCCTCTTCTGTCATCTTCTGTGATCTTCTGTCATTCAGTCCTCTTCTGTCATCTTCTGTCATCTTCTGTCATTCTGTCCTCTTCTGTCATCTTCTGTCATCTTCTGTCATCTTCTGTCATTCTGTCATCTTCTGTCATTCTGTCCTCTTCTGTCATTCTGTCAACTTCTGTCATCTTCTGTCCTTTTCTGTCATTCTGTCATCTTCTGTCACTCTGTCCTCTTCTGTCATTCTGTCAGCTTCTGTCATCTTCTGTCATCTTCTGTCCTCTTCTGTCATTCTGTCATCTTCTGTCCTCTTCTGTCATTCTGTCATCTTCTGTCATCTTCTGTCATCTTCTGTCATTCTGTCATCTTCTGTCCTCTTCTGTCATTCTGTTATCTTCTGTCATCTTCTGTCATCTTCTGTCCTCTTCTGTCATCTTCTGTCATCTTCTGTCATTCTGTCCTCTTCTGTCATCTTCTGTCATTCTGTCCTCTTCTGTCATCTTCTGTCATCTTCTGTCATCTTCTGTCATTCTGTCCTCTTTTGTCATCTTCTGTCATCTTCTGTCCTCTTCTGTCATCTTCTGTCATCTTCTGTCTTCTTCTGTCATCTTCTGTCATCTTCTGTCCTCTTCTGTCATCTTCTGTCATCTTCTGTCATCTTCTGACATCTTCTGCCATCTTCTGTCATCCTCTGTCCTCTTCTGTCATCTTCTGTCATCTTCTGTCATCTTCTGTCATCTTCTGTCCTCTTCTGTCATATTCTGTCATATTCTGTCATCTTCTGTCATCTTCTGTCCTCTTCTGTCATCTTCTGTCATCTTCTGCCATTCTGTCCTCTTCTGTCATCTTCTGTAATCTTCTGTCATTTTCTGTCATCTTCTGTCATCTTCTGTCATCTTCTGTCATTCTATCCTCTTCTGTCATCTTCTGTCATCTTCTGTCATTCTGTCATCTTCTGTCATTCTGTCCTCTTCTGTCATCTTCTGACATCTTCTGTCATCTTCTGTCATTCTGTCATCTTCTGTCATTCTGTCCTCTTCTGTCATTCTGTCATCTTCTGTCATTCTGTCATCTTCTGTCATCTTCTGTCCTATTCTGTCATTCTGTCCTCTTCTGTCACCTTCTGTCATCTTCTGTCATTCTGTCCTCTTCTGTCATCTTCTGTCATCTTCTGTCATTCTGTCCTCTTCTGTCATCTTCTGTCATCTTCTGTCCTCTTCGGTCATCTTCTGTCATCTTCTGTCATTCTGTCATCTTCTGTCATCTTCTGTCATCTTCTGTCATTCTGTCCTCTTCTGTCATCTTCTGTCATTCTGTCCTCTTCTGTCATTCTGTCAACTTCTGTCATCTTCTGTCCTCTTCTGTCATTCTGTCATCTTCTGTCACTCTGGCCTCTTCTGTCATTCTGTTATCTTCTGTCATCTTCTGTCCTCTTCTGTCATTCTGTCATCTTCTGTCCTCTTCTGTCATTCTGTCATCTTCTGTCATCTTCTGTCCTATTCTGTCATTCTGTCATCTTCTGTCATTCTGTCATCTTCTGTCCTCTTCTGTCATTCTGTCATCTTCTGTCATCTTCTGTCATCTTCTGTCATCTTCTGTCCTCTTCTGTCATCTTCTGTCACCTTCTGTCATTCTGTCATCTTCTGTCATCTTCTGTCATCTTCTGTCCTCTTCTGTCATCTTCTGTCATCTTCTGTCATTCTGTCCTCTTTTGTGATCTTCTGTCATCTTCTGTTCTCTTCTGTCATCTTCTGTCATCTTCTGTCTTCTTCTGTCATCTTCTGTCATCTTCTGTCATCTTCTGTCCTCTTCTGTCATCTTCTGTCATCTTCTGTCATTCTGACCTCTTCGGTCATCTTCTGTCATCTTCTGTCGTTCTGTCATCTTCTGTCATTCTGTCCTCTTCTGTCATTCTGTCATCTTCTGTCCTTCTGTCCTCTTCTGTCATTCTGCCATCTTCTGTCATTTTGTCCTCTTCTGTCATTCTGTCATCTTCTGTCATCTTCTGTCATCTTCTGTCCTCCTCTGTCATTCTGCCATCTTCTGTCCTCTTCTGTCATTCTGTCATCTTCTGTCCTATTCTGTCATTCTGTCATCTTCTGTCATCTTCTGTCATCTTCTGTCATTCTGTCATCTTCTGTCCTCTTCTGTCATTCTGTCATCTCCTGTCATCTTCTGTCATCTTCTGTCATCTTCTGTCGTCTTCTGTCATCTTCTGTCATCTTCTGTCCTCTTCTGTCACCTTCTGTCATCTTCTGCCATTCTGTCCTCTTCTGTCATCTTCTGTCATCTTCTGTCATTTTGTCCTCTTCTGTCATCTTCTGTCATCTTCTGTCATTCTGTCATCTTCTGTCATTCTGTGCTCTTCTGTCATTCTGTCATCTTCTGCCATCTTCTGTCCTCTTCTGTCATTCTGTCATCTTCTGTCATTCTGTCCTCTTCTGTCATTCTGTCATCTTCTGTCATTCTGTCCTCTTCTGTCATTCTGTCATCGTCTGTCATCTTCTGTCATCTTCTGTCCTCTTCTGTCATTCTGTCATCTTCCGTCATCTTCTGTCATCTTCTGTCCTCTTCTGCCCTCTTCTGTCATCTTCTGTCATCTTCTGTCGTTCTGTCCTCTTCTGTCATCTTCTTTCATCTTCTGTCATTCTGTCCTCTTCTGTCATCTTCTGTCATCTTCTGTCATTCTGTCATCTTCTGTCATTCTGTCATCTTCTGTCATCTTCTGCCCTCTTCTGTCATTCTGTCATCTTCTGTCATTCTGTCCCCTTCTGTCATTCTGTCATCTTCTGTCATCTTCTGCCCTCTTCTGTCATTCTGTCATCTTCTGTCATTCTGTCCCCTTCTGTCATTCTGTCATCTTCTGTCACCTTCTGTCATTCTGTCCTCTTCTGTCATCTTCTGTCATCTTCTGTCATCTTCTGTCATTCTGTCATCTTCTGTCATTCTGTGCTCTTCTGTCATTCTGTCATCTACTGTCATTCTGTCCTCTTCTGTCATTCTGTGATCTTCTGTCATCTTCTGTCCTATTCTGTCATTCTGTCATCTTCTGTCATCTTCTGTCATTCTGTCATCTTCTGTCCTCTTCTGTCATTCTGTGATCTTCTGTCATCTTCTGTCATCTTCTTTCATCTTCTGTCCTCTTCTGTCACCTTCTGTCATCTTCTGTCATTCTGTCCTCTTCTGACATCTTCTGTCATCTTCTGTCATTCTGTCGTCTTCTGTCATCTTCTGTCATCTTCTGTCAGCTTCTGTCCTCTTCTGTCATTCTGTCATCTCCTGTCATTCTGTCCTCTTCTGTCATTCTGTCATCTTCTGTCATTCTGTCCTCTTCTGTCATTCTGTCATCTTCTGTCATCTTCCATCATCTTCTGTCATTCTGTCATCTTCTGTCCTCTTCTGTCATCTTCTGTCAGCTTCTGTCATCTTCTGTCATCTTCTGTCATCTTCTGTCATTCTGTCCTCTTCTGTCATCTTCTGTCATCTTCTGTCATCGTCTGGCATCATCTGTCATCTTCTGTCCTTCTGTCATCTTCTGTCATCTTCTGTCCTCAACTGTCATTCTGTCATCTGCTGTCATTCTGTCCTCTTCTGTTATCTTCTGTCATCTTCTGCCCTCTTCTGTCATTCTGTCATCTTCTGTCATTCTGTTCTCTTCTGTCATTCTGCCATCTTCTGCCATCTTCTGTCATCTTCTGTCCTCTTCTGTCACTCTGTCATCTTCTGTCATCTTCAGTCATTCTGTCATCTTCTGTCCTCTTCTGTCATCTTCTTTCATCTTCTGTCATTCTGTCCTCTTCTGTCATCTTCTGTCATCTTCTGTCATCCTCTGACATCTTCTGTCATCTTCTGGCATCTTCTGTCATCTTCTGTCATTCTGTCCTCTTCTGTCATCTTCTGTCATCTTCTGTCATCTTCTGTCATTCTGTCATCTTCTGTCCTCTTCTGTCATTCTGTCATCTTCTGTCATTCTCTCCTCTTCTGTCATTCTGTCATCTTCTGTCATCTTCTGTCATCTTCTGTCATCTTCTGTCCTCTTCTGTCATTCTGTCATCTTCTGTCATCTTCTGTCATTCTGTCCTCTTCTTTCATTCTGTCATCTGTCATCGTCTATCATCTTCTGTCCTCTTCTGTCATTCTGTCATCTTCTGTCCTCTTCTGTCCTCTTCTGTCCTCTTCTGTCATCTTCTGTGAGCTTCTGTTATCTTCTGTCATCTTCTGTCATCTTCTGTCATTCTGTCCTCTTCTGTCATCTTCTGTCGTCTTCTGTCATCTTCTGTCCTCTTCTGTCATTCTGTCATCTTCTGTCATTCTGTCCTCTTCTGTCATTCTGTCATCTTCTGTCATTCTGTCCTCTTCTGTTATTCTGTCATCTTCTGTCATCTTCTGTCCTCTTCTGTCATTCTGTCATCTTCTGTCCTCTTCTGTCATTCTGTCATTCTGTCATCTTCCGTCATCTTCTGTCATCTTCTGTCATCTTCTGTCCTCTTCTGTCATCTTCTGTCATCTTCTGTCATTCTGTCCTCTTCTGTCATCTTTTTTCATCTTCTGTCATTCTGTCCTCTTCTGTCATCTTCTGTCATCTTCTTTCATTCTGTCATCCTCTGTCATTCTGTCATCTTCTGTGATCTTCTGCCCTCTTCTGTCATTCTGTCATCTTCTGTCATTCTGTCCTCTTCTGTCATTCTGTCATGTTCTGTCATTCTGTCCTCTTCTGTCATTCTGTCATCTTCTGTCATCTTCTTTCTTCTTCTGTGATCTTCTAACATTCTGTAATCTTCTGTCCTCCTTTGTCATTCTGTCCACTTCTGTCATCTTCTGTCATCTTCTGTTCTCTTCTGTCATCTTCTGTCATTCTGTCATCTTCTGTCATCTTCTGTCATTCTGTCCTCTTCTGTCATCTTCTGTCATCTTCTGTCATTCTGTCATCTTCTGTCATTCTGTCCTCTTCTGTCATCTTCTGTCATCTTCTGTCATCTTCTGTCATTCTGTCCTCTTTTGTCATCTTCAGTCATCTTCTGTCCTCTTCTGTCATCGTCTGTCATCTTCTGTCATGTTCTGTCATCTTCTGCCCTCTTCTGTCATTCTTTCATCTTCTGTCATCTTCTGTCATCTTCTGTCATCTTCTGTCCTCTTCTGTCATCCTCTGTCATCTTCTGTCATTCTGACCTCTTCTATCATCTTCTGTCATCTTCTGTCATTCTGTTCTCTTCTGTCATCTTCTGTCATCTTCTGTCATCTTATGTCATTCTGTCATCTTCTGTCATTCTGTCAACTTCTGTCATCATCTGTCATCTTCTGCCCTCTTCTGTCATCTTCTGTCATCTTCTGTCCTCTTCTGTCATCTTCTGCCTCTTCTGTTATTTTCTGTCATCTTCTGTCATCTTCTGTCCTCTTCTGTCATCTTCTGTCATCTTCTGTCATTCTGTCCTCTTCTGTCATCTTCTGTCCTCTTCTGTCATTCTGTCATCTTCTGTCATCTTCTGTCATCTTCTGTCATTCTGTCATCTTCTGTCCTCTTCTGTCATCTTCTGTCCTCTTCTGTCATCTTCTGTCAGCTTCTGTCATCTTCTGTCATCTTCTGTCATTATGTCCTCTTCTGTCATTCTGTCATCTTCTGTCATCTTCTGTCCTCTTCTGTCATTCTGTCATCTTCTTTCATTCTGTCATCTTCTGTCATCTTCCGTCATCTTCTGTCATCTTCTGTCCTCTTCTGTCAGCTTCTGTCATCTTCTGTCCTCTTCTGTCATCTTCTGTCCTCTTCTGTCATCTTCTGTCAGCTTCTGTCATCTTCTGTCATCTTCTGTCATTCTGTCCTCTTCTGTCATCTTCTGTCATTCTGTCACCTTCTGTCATTCAGTCCTCTTCTGTCATTCTGTCATCTTCTGTCATCTTCTGTCCTCTTCTGTCATTCTGTCATCTTCTGTCATTCTGTCCTCTTCTGTCATTTTGTCATCTTCTGTCATCTTCTGTCCTCTTCTGTCATCTTCTGTCCTCTTCTGTTATTTTCTGTCATCTTCTGTCATCTTCTGTCCTCTTCTGTCATCTTCTGTCATTCTGTCCTCTTCTGTCATTTTGTCATCTTCTGTCATCTTCTGTCCTCTTCTGTCATCTTCTGTCCTCTTCTTTTATTTTCTGTCATCTTCTGTCATCTTCTGTTATTTTCTGTCATCTTCTGTCATCTTCTGTCATTCTGTCCTCTTCTGTCATCTTCTGTCCTCTTCTGTCATTCTGTCCTCTTCTGTCATCTTCTGTCATCTTCTGTCATTCTGTCATCTTCTGTCATTCTGTCATCTTCTGTCATCTTCCGTCATCTTCTGTCATCTTCTGTCCTCTTCTGTCAGCTTCTGTCATCTTCTGTCATCTTCTGTCCTCTTCTGTCATCTTCTGTCCTCTTCTGTCATCTTCTGTCAGCTTCTGTCATCTTCTGTCATCTTCTGTCATTCTGTCCTCTTCTGTCATTCGGTCATCTTCTGTCATTCAGTCCTCTTCTGTCATTCTGTCATCTTCTGTCATCTTCTGTCCTCTTCTGTCATTCTGTCATCTTCCGTCATTCTGTCATCTTCTGTCATCTTCCGTCATCTTCTGTCATCTTCTGTCCTCTTCTGTCAGCTTCTGTCATCTTCTGTCCTCTTCTGTCATCTTCTGTCCTCTTCTGTCATCTTCTGTCAGCTTCTGTCATCTTCTGTCATCTTCTGTCATTCTGTCCTCTTCTGTCATCTTCTGTCATTCTGTCACCTTCTGTCATTCAGTCCTCTTCTGTCATTCTGTCATCTTCTGTCATTCTGTCCTCTTCTGTCATTTTGTCATCTTCTGTCATCTTCTGTCCTCTTCTGTCATTCTGTCATCTTCTGTCATCTTCTGTCATCTTCTGTCATCTTCTGTCACCTTCTGTCATTCTGCCCTCTTCTGTCATCTTCTGCCATCTTCTATCACTCTGTCCTCTTCTGTCACCTTCTGTCATTCTGTCATCTTCTGTCATTCTCTCCTCTTCTGTCATTCTGTCATTTCTGTCATTCTGTCCTCTTCTGTCATTCTGTCATCTTCTGTCATTCTGTCCTCTTCTGTCATTCTGTCAACTTCGGTCATCTTCTGTCATCTTCTGTCCTCTTCTGTCATTTTGTCATCTTCTATCCTCTTCTGCCATTCTGTCATCTTCTGTCCTCTTCTGTCAACTTCTCTCATCTTCTGTCCGCTTCTGTCATTCTGCAATCTTCTGTCATTCTGTCATCTTCTGTCATTCTGTCATCTTCTGTCATTCTGTCATTCTGTCATTCTGTCATCTTCTGTCATTCTGTGCCCTTCTGTCATTCTGTCATCTTCTGTCATCTTCTCTCATCTTATGTCCTCTTCTGTCATTCTGTTATCTTCTGTCCTCTTCTGTCATTCTGTCATCTTCTGTCC
Source organism: Somniosus microcephalus (assembly GCF_052327205.1). Classification (NCBI taxonomy): domain Eukaryota; kingdom Metazoa; phylum Chordata; class Chondrichthyes; order Squaliformes; family Somniosidae; genus Somniosus; species Somniosus microcephalus. Next base: position 831,610 of record NW_028225243.1, on the reverse strand, counting down.
TCTTCTGTCATCTTCTGTCCTCTTCCGTCATCTTCTGTCACCTTCTGTCATCTTCTGTCATCTTCTGTCATTCAGTCCTCTTCTGTCATTATGTCATCTTCTGTCATCTTCTGTCCTCTTCTGTCATTCTGTCATCTCCTGTCATTCTGTCCTCTTCTGTCATTTTGTCATCTTCTGTCATTCTGTCCTCTTCTGTCATTCTGTCATCTTGTGTCATCTTCTGTCCTCTTCTGTCATTCTGTCATCTTCTGTCCTCTTCTGTCATTCTGTGATCTTCTGTCATCTTCTGTCCTATTCTGTCATTCTGTCATCTTCTGTCATCTTCTGTCATTCTGTCATCTTCTGTCCTCTTCTGTCATTCTGTCATCTTCTGTCATCTTCTGTCATATTCTGTCATCTTCTGTCATTCTGTCCTCTTCTGTCATTCTGTCATTTTCTGTCATCTTCTGTCCTCTTCTGTCATATTCTGTCATCTTCTGTCATCTTCTGTCATGTTCTGTCATTCGGTCATCTTCTGTCATTCAGTCCTCTTCTGTCATTCTGTCATCTTCTGTCATCTTCTGTCCTCTTCTGTCATTCTGTCATCTTCTGTCATTCTGTCATCTTCTGTCATCTTCCGTCATCTTCTGTCATCTTCTGTCCTCTTCTGTCAGCTTCTGCCATCTTCTGTCCTCTTCTGTCATCTTCTGTCCTCTTCTGTCATCTTCTGTCAGCTTCTGTCATCTTCTGTCATCTTCTGTCATTCTGTCCTCTTCTGTCATTCTGTCACCTTCTGTCATTCAGTCCTCTTCTGTCATTCTGTCATCTTCTGTCATCTTCTGTCCTCTTCTGTCATTCTGTCATCTTCTGTCATTCTGTCCTCTTCTGTCATTTTGTCATCTTCTGTCATCTTCTGTCCTCTTCTGTCATTCTGTCATCTTCTGTCATCTTCTGTCATCTTCTGTCATCTTCTGTCACCTTCTATCATTCCGTCCTCTTCTGTCATCTTCTGTCATTCTGTCATCTTCTGTCATTCTGTCCTCTTCTGTCATTCTATCATCTTCTGTCATCTTCTGTCCTCTTCTGTCATTCTGTCATTTCTGTCATTCTGTCCTCTTCTGTCATTCTGTCATCTTCTGTCATTCTGTCAACTTCGGTCATCTTCTGTCATCTTCTGTCCTCTTCTGTCATTTTGTCATCTTCTATCCTCTTCTGCCATTCTGTCATCTTCTGTCCTCTTCTGTCAACTTCTCTCATCTTCTGTCCGCTTCTGTCATTCTGCAATCTTCTGTCATTCTGTCATCCTCTGTCATTCTGTCATCTTCTGTCATTCTGTCATTCTGTCATTCTTTCATCTTCTGTCATTCTGTGCCCTTCTGTCATTCTGTCATCTTCTGTCATCTTCTCTCATCTTATGTCCTCTTCTGTCATTCTGTTATCTTCTGTCCTCTTCTGTCATTCTGTCATCTTCTGTCATCTTCTGTCCTATTCTGTCATTCTGTCATCTTCTGTCATGTTCTGTCATCTTCTGTCCTCTTCTGTCATTCTTTCATCTTCTGTCATTCTGTCATCTTCTGTCATTCTGTCCTCTTCTGTCATTCTGTCATCTTCTGTCATTCAGTCATCTTCTGTCATTCTGTACCCCTCTGTCATTCTGTCATCATCTGTCATCTTCTGTCATCTTATGTCCTCTTCTGTCATTCTGTTATCTTCTGTCCTCTTCTGTCATTCTGTCATCTTCTGTCCTATTCTGTCATTCTGTCATCTTCTGTCATGTTCTGTTATCTTCTGTCCTCTTCTGTCATTCTTTCATCTTCTGTCATCTTCTTTCATCTTCTGTCATCTTCTGTCATTCTGTCATCTTCTGTCATCTTCCGTCATCTTCTGTCATCTTCTGTCCTCTTCTGTCAGCGTCTGTCATCTTCTGTCATCTTCTGTCCTCTTCTGTCAACTTCTGTCCTCTTCCGTCATCTTCTGTCACCTTCTGTCATCTTCTGTCCTCTTCTGTCATCTTCTGTCCTCTTCCGTCATCTTCTGTCACCTTCTGTCATCTTCTGTCATCTTCTGTCATTCAGTCCTCTTCTGTCATTATGTCATCTTCTGTCATCTTCTGTCCTCTTCTGTCATTCTGTCATCTTCTGTCATTCTGTCCTCTTCTGTCATTTTGTCATCTTCTGTCATTCTGTCCTCTTCTGTCATTCTGTCATCTTCTGTCATCTTCTGTCCTCTTCTGTCATTCTGTCATCTTCTGTCCTCTTCTGTGATTCTGTGATCTTCTGTCATCTTCTGTCCTATTCTGTCATTCTGTCATCTTCTGTCATCTTCTGTCATTCTGTCATCTTCTGTCCTCTTCTGTCATTCTGTCATCTTCTGTCATCTTCTGTGATCTTCTGTCCTCTTCTGTCATCTTCTGTCATCTTCTGTCATTCTGTCCTCTTCTGTCATCTTCTGTCATCTTCTGTCATTCTGTCGTCTTCTGTCATCTTCTGTCATCTTTTGTCATCTTCTGTCATTCTGTCATCTTCTGTCATTCTGTCCTCTTCTGTCATTCTGTCATCTTCTATCATCTTCTGTCCTCTTCTGTCATTCTGTCATCTTCTGCCATTCTGTCCTCTTCTGTCATTCTGTCCTCTTCTGTCATTCTGTCATCTTCTGTCATCTTCTGTCAACTTCTGTCCTCTTCTGTCATCTTCTGTCCTCTTCTGTCATTCTTTCATCTTCTGTCATCCTCTGTCATTCTGTCCTCTTCTGTCATTCTGTCGTCTTCTGTCTACTTCTGTCCTCTTCTGTCATCTTCTGTCCTCTTCTGTCATTCTGTCATCTTCTGTCATCTTCTGTCATTCGGTCCTCTTCTGTCATTCTGTCATCTTCTGTCATCTTCTGTCATCTTCTGTCCTATTTTGTCATTCTGTCATCTTCTGTCATCTTCTGTCATCTTCTGTCATTCTGTCATCTTCTGTCCTCTTCTGTCATTCTGTCATCTTCTGTCCTCTTCTGTCATCTTCTGTCATCTTCTGTCATTCTGTCCTCTTCTTTCATCTTCTGTCATCTTCTGTCATCTTCTGTCATTCTGTCATCTTCTGTCATTCTGTCCTCTTCTGTCATTATGTCCTCTTCTGTCATTCTGTCAATTTCTGTCATTCTGTCATCTTCTGTCATCTGCTGTCATCTTCTGTCATCTTCTGTCATTTTCTGTCATCTTCTGTCATTCTGTCCTCTTCTGTCATCTTCTGTCATCTTCTGTCATTCTGTCCTCTTCTGTCATTCTGTCATCTTCTGTCATCTTCTGCCCTCTTCTGTCATTCTGTCATTTCTGTCATTCTGTCCTCTTCTGTCATTATTTCATCTTCTGTCATTCTGTCCTCTTCTGTCATTCTGTCATCTTCTGTCATCTTCTGTCATCTTCTGTCATTCTATCATCTTCTGTCCTCTTCTGTCATTCTGTCATCTTCTGTCATTCTATCCTATTCTGTCATTCTGTCATCTTCTGTCATCTTCTGTCATCTTCTGTCATTCTGTCATCTTCTGTCCTCTTCTGTCATTCTGTCATCTTCTGTCATCTTCTGTCATCTTCTGTCATCTTCTGTCATTCTGTCCTCTTCTGTCATCTTCTGTCATCTTCTGTCACTCTGTCCTCTTCTGTCATCTTCTGTCATTCTGTCATCTTCTGCCATCTTCTGTCATTTTCTGTCATCTTCTGTCATTCTGTCCTCTTCTGTCATCTTCTGTCATCTTCTGTCATTCTGTCCTCTTCTGTCATCTTCTGTCATCTTCTGTCATCTTCTGTCATTCTGTCATCTTCTGTCCTCTTCTGTCATTCTGTCATCTTCTGTCATCTTCTGTCATCTTCTGTCATTCTGTCCTCTTCTGTCATCTTCTGTCACTCTGTCCTCTTCTGTCATCTTCTGTCATTCTGTCATCTTCTGTCATTCTGTCCTCTTCTGTCATTCTGTCATCTTCTGTCATCTTCTGCCCTCTTCTGTCATTCTGTCATTTCTGTCATTCTGTCCTCTTCTGTCATTCTTTCATCTTCTGTCATTCTGTCCTCTTCTGTCATTCTGTCATCTTCTGTCATCTTCTGTCATCTTCTGTCATTCTATCATCTTCTGTCCTCTTCTGTCATTCTGTCATCTTCTGTCATTCTGTCCTATTCTGTCATTCTGTCATCTTCTGTCATCTTCTGTCATCTTCTGTCATGCTGTCATCTTCTGTCCTCTTCTGTCATTCTGTCATCTTCTGTCATCTTCTGTCATCTTCTATCATTCTGTCCTCTTCTGTCATCTTCTGTCATCTTCTGTCACTCTGTCCTCTTCTGTCATCTTCTGTCATTCAGTCATCTTCTGTCATTCTGTCCTCTTCTGTCATTCTGTCATCTTTTGTTATCTTCTGTACTCTTCTGTCATTCTGTCATCTTCTGTCATTCTGTTCTCTTCTGCCATTCTGTCAACTTCTGTCATCTTCTGTCATCTTCTGTCCTCTTCTGTCAACTTCTCTCATCTTCTGTCCGCTTCTGTCATTCTGCAATCTTCTGTCATTCTGTCATCTTCTGTCATTCTGTCATCCCCTGTCATTCTGCCATCTTCTGTCATTCTGTCCTCTTCTGTCATTCTGTCATCTTCTGTCATTCAGTCATCTTCTGTCATTCTGTCATTCTGTCATCTTCTGTCATTCTGTACCCTTCTGTCATTCTGTCATCTTCTGTCATCTTCTGTCATCTTATGTCCTCTTCTGTCATTCTGTCATCTTCTGTCATCTTCTGTCCTATTCTGTCATTCTGTCATCTTCTGTCATGTTCTGTCATCTTCTGTCCTCTTCTGTCATTCTTTCATCTTCTGTCGTCTTCTGCCATCTTCTGTCATCTTCTGTCCTCTTCTGTCATCCTCTGTCATCTTCTGTCATTCTGACCTCTTCTGTCATCTTCTGTCATCTTCTGTCATTCTGCCCTCTTCTGTCATCTTCTGTCATCTTCTTTCATTCTGTCATCTTCTGTCATTCTGTCAACTTCTGTCATCTTCTGTCATCTTCTGCCCTCTTCTGTCATCTTCTGTCATCTTCTGTCATCTTCTGTTTTCTTCTGTCATCTTCTGTCCTCTTCTGTTATTTTCTGTCATCTTCTGTCATCTTCTGTCCTCTTCTGTCATCTTCTGTCATCTTCTGTCATTCTGTCCTCTTCTGTCATCTTCTGTCATCTCCTGTCCTCTTCTGTCAGCTTCTGTCACCTTCTGTCATCTTCTGTCCTCTTCTGTCATCTTCTGTCCTCTTCTGTCATCTTCTGTCATCTTCTGTCATTCAGTCCTCTTCTGTCATTCTGTCATCTTCTGTCATCTTTTGTCCTCTTCTGTCATTCTGTCATCGTCTGTCATTCTGTCATCTTCTGTCATCTTCTGTCATGTTCTGTCATCTTCTGTCCTCTTCTGTCATTCTTTCATCTTCTGTCATTCTGTCATCTTCTGTCATTCTGTCATCTTCTGTCATTCTGTCCTCTTCTGTCATTCTGTCATCTTCTGTCATTCAGTCATCTTCTGTCATTCTGTACCCCTCTGTCATTCTGTCATCATCTGTCATCTTCTGTCATCTTATGTCCTCTTCTGTCATTCTGTTATCTTCTGTCCTCTTCTGTCATTCTGTCATCTTCTGTCCTATTCTGTCATTCTGTCATCTTCTGTCATGTTCTGTTATCTTCTGTCCTCTTCTGTCATTCTTTCACCTTCTGTCATCTTCTTTCATCTTCTGTCATCTTCTGTCATCTTCTGTCATTCTGTCATCTTCTGTCATCTTCCGTCATCTTCTGTCATCTTCTGTCCTCTTCTGTCAGCGTCTGTCATCTTCTGTCATCTTCTGTCCTCTTCTGTCAACTTCTGTCCTCTTCCGTCATCTTCTGTCACCTTCTGTCATCTTCTGTCCTCTTCTGTCATCTTCTGTCCTCTTCCGTCATCTTCTGTCACCTTCTGTCATCTTCTGTCCTCTTCTGTCATTCTGTCATCTTCTGTCATTCTGTCCTCTTCTGTCATTTTGTCATCTTCTGTCATTCTGTCCTCTTCTGTCATTCTGTCATCTTCTGTCATCTTCTGTCCTCTTCTGTCATTCTGTCATCTTCTGTCCTCTTCTGTCATTCTGTGATCTTCTGTCATCTTCTGTCCTATTCTGTCATTCTGTCATCTTCTGTCATCTTCTGTCATTCTGTAACCTTCTGTCCTCTTCTGTCATTCTGTCATCTTCTGTCATCTTCTGTGATCTTCTGTCCTCTTCTGTCATCTTCTGTCATCTTCTGTCATTCTGTCCTCTTCTGTCATCTTCTGTCATCTTCTGTCATTCTGTCGTCTTCTGTCATCTTCTGTCATCTTTTGTCATCTTCTGTCATTCTGTCATCTTCTGTCATTCTGTCCTCTTCTGTCATTCTGTCATCTTCTATCATCTTCTGTCCTCTTCTGTCATTCTGTCATCTTCTGCCATTCTGTCCTCTTCTGTCATTCTGTCCTCTTCTGTCATTCTGTCATCTTCTGTCATCTTCTGTCAACTTCTGTCCTCTTCTGTCATCTTCTGTCCTCTTCTGTCATTCTTTCATCTTCTGTCATCCTCTGTCATTCTGTCCTCTTCTGTCATTCTGTCGTCTTCTGTCAACTTCTATCCTCTTCTGTCATCTTCTGTCCTCTTCTGTCATTCTGTCATCTTCTGTCATCTTCTGTGATCTTCTGTCCTCTTCTGTCATCTTCTGTCATCTTCTGTCATTCTGTCCTCTTCTGTCATCTTCTGTCATCTTCTGTCATTCTGTCGTCTTCTGTCATCTTCTGTCATTCTGTCATCTTCTGTCCTCTTCTGTCATTCTGTCATCTTCTGTCCTCTTCTGTCATCTTCTGTCATCTTCTGTCATTCTGTCCTCTTCTTTCATCTTCTGTCATCTTCTGCCATCTTCTGTCATTCTGTCATCTTCTGTCATTCTGTCCTCTTCTGTCATTATGTCCTCTTCTGTCATTCTGTCAATTTCTGTCATTCTGTCATCTTCTGTCATCTGCTGTCATCTTCTGTCATCTTCTGTCATTTTCTGTCATCTTCTGTCATTCTGTCCTCTTCTGTCATCTTCTGTCATCTTCTGTCATTCTGTCCTCTTCTGTCATTCTGTCATCTTCTGTCATCTTCTGCCCTCTTCTGTCATTCTGTCATTTCTGTCATTCTGTCCTCTTCTGTCATTCTGTCATCTTCTGTCATTCTATCCTATTCTGTTATTCTGTCATCTTCTGTCATCTTCTGTCATCTTCTGTCATTCTGTCATCTTCTGTCCTCTTCTGTCATTCTGTCATCTTCTGTCATCTTCTGTCATCTTCTGTCATCTTCTGTCATTCTGTCCTCTTCTGTCATCTTCTGTCATCTTCTGTCACTCTGTCCTCTTCTGTCATCTTCTGTCATTCTGTCATCTTCTGCCATCTTCTGTCATTTTCTGTCATCTTCTGTCATTCTGTCCTCTTCTGTCATCTTCTGTCATCTTCTGTCATTCTGTCCTCTTCTGTCATCTTCTGTCATCTTCTGTCATCTTCTGTCATTCTGTCATCTTCTGTCCTCTTCTGTCATTCTGTCATCTTCTGTCATCTTCTGTCATTCTGTCCTCTTCTGTCATCTTCTGTCACTCTGTCCTCTTCTGTCATCTTCTGTCATTCTGTCATCTTCTGTCATTCTGTCCTCTTCTGTCATTCTGTCATCTTCTGTCATCCTCTGCCCTCTTCTGTCATTCTGTCATTTCTGTCATTCTGTCCTCTTCTGTCATTCTTTTATCTTCTGTCATTCTGTCCTCTTCTGTCATTCTGTCATCTTCTGTCATCTTCTGTCATCTTCTGTCATGCTGTCATCTTCTGTCCTCTTCTGTCATTCTGTCATCTTCTGTCATCTTCTGTCATCTTCTGTCATTCTGTCCTCTTCTGTCATCTTCTGTCATCTTCTGTCACTCTGTCCTCTTCTGTCATCTTCTGTCATTCTGTCATCTTCTGTCATTCTGTCCTCTTCTGTCATTCTGTCATCTTTTGTTATCTTCTGTACTCTTCTGTCATTCTGTCATCTTCTGTCATTCTGTTCTCTTCTGCCATTCTGTCAACTTCTGTCATCTTCTGTCATCTTCTGTCCTCTTCTGTCAACTTCTCTCATCTTCTGTCCGCTTCTGTCATTCTGCAATCTTCTGTCATTCTGTCATCTTCTGTCATTCTGTCATCCCCTGTCATTCTGCCATCTTCTGTCATTCTGTCCTCTTCTGTCATTCTGTCATCTTCTGTCATTCAGTCATCTTCTGTCATTCTGTCATTCTGTCATCTTCTGTCATTCTGTACCCTTCTGTCATTCTGTCATCTTCTGTCATCTTCTGTCATCTTATGTCCTCTTCTGTCATTCTGTCATCTTCTGTCATCTTCTGTCCTATTCTGTCATTCTGTCATCTTCTGTCATGTTCTGTCATCTTCTGTCCTCTTCTGTCATTCTTTCATCTTCTGTCATCTTCTGCCATCTTCTGTCATCTTCTGTCCTCTTCTGTCATCCTCTGTCATCTTCTGTCATTCTGACCTCTTCTGTCATCTTCTGTCATCTTCTGTCATTCTGCCCTCTTCTGTCATCTTCTGTCATCTTCTGTCATCTTCTTTCATTCTGTCATCTTCTGTCATTCTGTCAACTTCTGTCATCTTCTGTCATCTTCTGCCCTCTTCTGTCATCTTCTGTCATCTTCTGTCATCTTCTGTCCTCTTCTGTCATCTTCTGTCCTCTTCTGTTATTTTCTGTCATCTTCTGTCATCTTCTGTCCTCTTCTGTCGTCTTCTGTCATCTTCTGTCATTCTGTCCTCTTCTGTCATCTTCTGTCATCTTCTGTCATCTTCCGTCATCTTCTGTCATCTCCTGTCCTCTTCTGTCAGCTTCTGTCACCTTCTGTCATCTTCTGTCCTCTTCTGTCATCTTCTGTCCTCTTCTGTCATCTTCTGTCATCTTCTGTCATTCAGTCCTCTTCTGTCATTCTGTCATCTTCTGTCATCTTTTGTCCTCTTCTGTCATTCTGTCATCGTCTGTCATTCTGTCATCTTCTGTCATCTTCCGTCATCTTCTGTCATCTTCTGTCCTCTTCTGTCAGCTTCTGTCATCTTCTGTCATCTTCTGTCCTCTTCTGTCATTTTCTGTCAGCTTCTGTCATCTTCTGTCATCTTCTGTCATTCTGTCCTCTTCTGTCATCTTCTGTCATTCTCTCATCTTCTGTCATTCAGTCCTCTTCTGTCATTCTGTCATCTTCTGTCATCTTCTGTCCTCTTCTGTCATTCTGTCATCTTCTGTCATTCTGTCCTCTTCTGTCATTTTGTCATCTTCTGTCATTCTGTCCTCTTCTGTCATTCTGTCATCTTCTGTCATCTTCTGTCCTCTTCTGTCATTCTGTCATCGTCTGTCATTCTGTCATCTTCTGTCATCTTCCGTCATCTTCTGTCATCTTCTGTCCTCTTCTGTCAGCTTCTGTCATCTTCTGTCATCTTCTGTCCTCTTCTGTCATTTTCTGTCAGCTTCTGTCATCTTCTGTCCTCTTCTGTCATTCTGTCCTCTTCTGTCATCTTCTGTCATTCTGTCATCTTCTGTCATTCTGTCATCTTCTGTCATTCTCTCATCTTCTGTCATTCAGTCCTCTTCTGTCATTCTGTCATCTTCTGTCATCTTCTGTCCTCTTCTGTCATTCTGTCATCTTCTGTCATTCTGTCCTCTTCTGTCATTTTGTCATCTTCTGTCATTCTGTCCTCTTCTGTCATTCTGTCATCTTCCCTCATCTTCTGTCATCTTCTGTCATTCTGTCCTCTTCTGTCATCTTCTGTCATCTTCTATCAGCTTCTGTCATCTTCTGTCATCTTCTGTCCTCTTCTGTCATCTTCTGTCCTCTTCTGTCATCTTCTGTCATCTTCTGTCATCTTCCGTCATCTTCTGTCATTTCCTGTCCTCTTCTGTCAGCTTCTGTCACCTTCTGTCATCTTCTGTCCTCTTCTGTCATCTTCTGTCCTCTTCTGTCATCTTCTGTCATCTTCTGTCATTCAGTCCTCTTCCGTCATTCTGTCATCTTCTGTCATCTTTTGTCCTCTTCTGTCATTCTGTCATCGTCTGTCATTCTGTCATCTTCTGTCATCTTCCGTCATCTTCTGTCATCTTCTGTCCTCTTCTGTCAGCTTCTGTCATCTTCTGTCATCTTCTGTCCTCTTCTGTCATTTTCTGTCAGCTTCTGTCATCTTCTGTCATCTTCTGTCATTCTGTCCTCTTCTGTCATCTTCTGTCATTCTGTCATCTTCTGTCATTCAGTCCTCTTCTGTCATTCTGTCATCTTCTGTCATCTTCTGTCCTCTTCTGTCATTCTGTCATCTTCTGTCATTCTGTCCTCTTCTGTCATTTTGTCATCTTCTGTCATTCTGTCCTCTTCTGTCATTCTGTCATCTTCTGTCATCTTCTGTCCTCTTCTGTCATTCTGTCATCGTCTGTCATTCTGTCATCTTCTGTCATCTTCCGTCATCTTCTGTCATCTTCTGTCCTCTTCTGTCAGCTTCTGTCATCTTCTGTCATCTTCTGTCCTCTTCTGTCATTTTCTGTCAGCTTCTGTCATCTTCTGTCATCTTCTGTCATTCTGTCCTCTTCTGTCATCTTCTGTCATTCTGTCATCTTCTGTCATTCAGTCCTCTTCTGTCATTCTGTCATCTTCTGTCATCTTCTGTCCTCTTCTGTCATTCTGTCATCTTCTGTCATTCTGTCCTCTTCTGTCATTTTGTCATCTTCTGTCATTCTGTCCTCTTCTGTCATTCTGTCACCTTCTCTCATCTTCTGTCATCTTCTGTCATTCTGCCCTCTTCTGTCATCTTCTGTCATCTTCTATCAGCTTCTGTCATCTTCTGTCATCTTCTGTCCTCTTCTGTCATCTTCTGTCCTCTTCTGTCATCTTCTGTCAGCTTCTGTCCTCTTGTGTCATCTTCTGTCATTCTGTCATCTTCTGTCATTCAGTCCTCTTCTGTCATTCTGTCATCTTCTGTCATCTTCTGTCCTCTTCTGTCATTCTGTCATCTTCTGTCATTCTGTCCTCTTCTGTCATTTTGTCATCTTCTGTCATTCTGTCCTCTTCTGTCATTCTGTCATCTTCTGTCATCTTCTGTCCTCTTCTGTCATTCTGTCATCGTCTGTCATTCTGTCATCTTCTGTCATCTTCCGTCATCTTCTGTCATCTTCTGTCCTCTTCTGTCAGCTTCTGTCATCTTCTGTCATCTTCTGTCATCTTCTGTCATCTTCTGTCATTCTGTCCTCTTCTGTCATCTTCTGTCATTCTGTCATCTTCTGTCATTCAGTCCTCTTCTGTCATTCTGTCATCTTCTGTCATCTTCTGTCCTCTTCTGTCATTCTGTCATCTTCTGTCATTCTGTCCTCTTCTGTCATTTTGTCATCTTCTGTCATTCTGTCCTCTTCTGTCATTCTGTCACCTTCTCTCATCTTCTGTCATCTTCTGTCATTCTGCCCTCTTCTGTCATCTTCTGTCATCTTCTATCAGCTTCTGTCATCTTCTGTCATCTTCTGTCCTCTTCTGTCATCTTCTGTCCTCTTCTGTCATCTTCTGTCAGCTTCTGTCATCTTCTGTCATCTTCTGTCATTCTGTCCTCTTCTGTCATCTTCTGTCATTCTGTCATCTTCTGTCATTCTGTCATCTTCTGTCATTCTGTCCTCTTCTGTCATTCTGTCATTCTGTCATCTTCTGTCATCTTCTGTCATCTTCTGTCCTCTTCTGTCATTCTGTCATCTTCTGTCATCTTCTGTCATCTTCTGTCATCTTCTGTCCTCTTCTGTCATTCTGTCATCTTCTGTCATTCTGTCCTCTTCTGTCATTTTGTCATCTTCTGTCATTCTGTCCTCTTCTGTCATTCTGTCATCTTCTGTCATCTTCTGTCCTCTTCTGTCATTCTGTCATCGTCTGTCATTCTGTCATCTTCTGTCATCTTCCGTCATCTTCTGTCATCTTCTGTCCTCTTCTGTCAGCTTCTGTCATCTTCTGTCATCTTCTGTCCTCTTCTGTCATTTTCTGTCAGCTTCTGTCATCTTCTGTCATCTTCTGTCATTCTGTCCTCTTCTGTCATCTTCTGTCATTCTGTCATCTTCTGTCATTCAGTCCTCTTCTGTCATTCTGTCATCTTCTGTCATCTTCTGTCCTCTTCTGTCATTCTGTCATCTTCTGTCATTCTGTCCTCTTCTGTCATTTTGTCATCTTCTGTCATTCTGTCCTCTTCTGTCATTCTGTCATCTTCTCTCATCTTCTGTCATCTTCTGTCATTCTGTCCTCTTCTGTCATCTTCTGTCATCTTCTATCAGCTTCTGTCATCTTCTGTCATCTTCTGTCCTCTTCTGTCATCTTCTGTCCTCTTCTGTCATCTTCTGTCATCTTCTGTCATCTTCCGTCATCTTCTGTCATTTCCTGTCCTCTTCTGTCAGCTTCTGTCACCTTCTGTCATCTTCTGTCCTCTTCTGTCATCTTCTGTCCTCTTCTGTCATCTTCTGTCATCTTCTGTCATTCAGTCCTCTTCTGTCATTCTGTCATCTTCTGTCATCTTTTGTCCTCTTCTGTCATTCTGTCATCGTCTGTCATTCTGTCATCTTCTGTCATCTTCCGTCATCTTCTGTCATCTTCTGTCCTCTTCTGTCAGCTTCTGTCATCTTCTGTCATCTTCTGTCCTCTTCTGTCATTTTCTGTCAGCTTCTGTCATCTTCTGTCATCTTCTGTCATTCTGTCCTCTTCTGTCATCTTCTGTCATTCTGTCATCTTCTGTCATTCAGTCCTCTTCTGTCATTCTGTCATCTTCTGTCATCTTCTGTCCTCTTCTGTCATTCTGTCATCTTCTGTCATTCTGTCCTCTTCTGTCATTTTGTCATCTTCTGTCATTCTGTCCTCTTCTGTCATTCTGTCATCTTCTGTCATCTTCTGTCCTCTTCTGTCATTCTGTCATCGTCTGTCATTCTGTCATCTTCTGTCATCTTCCGTCATCTTCTGTCATCTTCTGTCCTCTTCTGTCAGCTTCTGTCATCTTCTGTCATCTTCTGTCCTCTTCTGTCATTTTCTGTCAGCTTCTGTCATCTTCTGTCATCTTCTATCATTCTGTCCTCTTCTGTCATCTTCTGTCATTCTGTCATCTTCTGTCATTCAGTCCTCTTCTGTCATTCTGTCATCTTCTGTCATCTTCTGTCCTCTTCTGTCATTCTGTCATCTTCTGTCATTCTGTCCTCTTCTGTCATTTTGTCATCTTCTGTCATTCTGTCCTCTTCTGTCATTCTGTCACCTTCTCTCATCTTCTGTCATCTTCTGTCATTCTGCCCTCTTCTGTCATCTTCTGTCATCTTCTATCAGCTTCTGTCATCTTCTGTCATCTTCTGTCCTCTTCTGTCATCTTCTGTCCTCTTCTGTCATCTTCTGTCAGCTTCTGTCCTCTTCTGTCATCTTCTGTCATTCTGTCATCTTCTGTCATTCAGTCCTCTTCTGTCATTCTGTCATCTTCTGTCATCTTCTGTCCTCCTCTGTCATTCTGTCATCTTCTGTCATTCTGTCCTCTTCTGTCATTTTGTCATCTTCTGTCATTCTGTCCTCTTCTGTCATTCTGTCATCTTCTGTCATCTTCTGTCCTCTTCTGTCATTCTGTCATCTTCTGTCATCTTCTGTCATCTTCCGTCATCTTCTGTCATCTTCTGTCCTCTTCTGTCAGCTTCTGTCATCTTCTGTCATCTTCTGTCATCTTCTGTCATTCTGTCCTCTTCTGTCATCTTCTGTCATTCTGTCATCTTCTGTCATTCAGTCCTCTTCTGTCATTCTGTCATCTTCTGTCATCTTCTGTCCTCTTCTGTCATTCTGTCATCTTCTGTCATTCTGTCCTCTTCTGTCATTTTGTCATCTTCTGTCATTCTTTCCTCTTCTGTCATTCTGTCACCTTCTCTGATCTTCTGTCATCTTCTGTCATTCTGCCCTCTTCTGTCATCTTCTGTCATCTTCTATCAGCTTCTGTCATCTTCTGTCATCTTCTGTCCTCTTCTGTCATCTTCTGTCCTCTTCTGTCATCTTCTGTCAGCTTCTGTCATCTTCTGTCATCTTCTGTCATTCTGTCCTCTTCTGTCATCTTCTGTCATTCTGTCATCTTCTGTCATTCTGTCATCTTCTGTCATTCTGTCCTCTTCTGTCATTCTGTCATTCTGTCATCTTCTGTCATCTTCTGTCATCTTCTGTCCTCTTCTGTCATTCTGTCATCTTCTGTCATCTTCTGTCATCTTCTGTCATCTTCTGTCCTCTTCTGTAATTCTGTCATCTTCTGTCATCTTCTGTCGTCTTCTGTCATTCTGTCCTCTTCTGTCATCTTCTGTCATTCTGTCACCTTCTGTCATTCAGTCCTCTTCTGTCATTCTGTCATCTTCTGTCATCTTCTGTCCTCTTCTGTCATCTTCTGTCATCTTCTGTCATTCTGTCCTCTTATGTCATCTTCTGTCGTTCTGTCATCTTCTGTCATTCAGTCCTCTTCTGTCATTCTGTCATCTTCTGTCATCTTTTGTCCTCTTCTGTCATTCTGTCATCGTCTATCATTCTGTCATCTTCTGTCATCTTCCGTCATCTTCTGTCATCTTCTGTCCTCTTCTGTCAGCTTCTGTCATCTTCTGTCATCTTCTGTCCTCTTCTGTCATTTTCTGTCAGCTTCTGTCATCTTCTGTCATCTTCTGTCATTCTGTCCTCTTCTGTCATCTTCTGTCATTCTGTCATCTTCTGTCATTCAGTCCTCTTCTGTCATTCTGTCATCTTCTGTCATCTTCTGTCCTCTTCTGTCATTCTGTCATCTTCTGTCATTCTGTCCTCTTCTGTCATTTTGTCATCTTCTGTCATTCTGTCCTCTTCTGTCATTCTGTCATCTTCTCTCATCTTCTGTCATCTTCTGTCATTCTGTCCTCTTCTGTCATCTTCTGTCATCTTCGATCAGCTTCTGTCATCTTCTGTCATCTTCTGTCCTCTTCTGTCATCTTCTGTCCTCTTCTGTCATCTTCTGTCAGCTTCTGTCATCTTCTGTCATCTTCTGTCATTCTGTCCTCTTCTGTCATCTTCTGTCATTCTGTCATCTTCTGTCATTCTGTCATCTTCTGTCATTCTGTCCTCTTCTGTCCTCTTCTATCATTCTGTCCTCTTCTGTCATCTTCTGTCCTCTTCTGTCATTCTGCCATTCTGTCATCTTCTGTCATCTTCTGTCATCTTCTGTCCTCTTCTGTCATTCTGTCATCTTCTGTCATCTTCTGTCATCTTCTGTCATCTTCTGTCCTCTTCTGTAATTCTGTCATCTTCTGTCATCTTCTGTCATCTTCTGTCATTCTGTCCTCTTCTGTCATCTTCTGTCATTCTGTCACCTTCTGTCATTCAGTCCTCTTCTGTCATTCTGTCATCTTCTGTCATCTTCTGGCCTCTTCTGTCATTCTGTCATCTTCTGTCATTCTGTCCTCTTCTGTCATTTTGTCATCTTCTGTCATCTTCTGTCCTCTTCTGTCATTCTGTCATCTTCTGTCATCTTCTCTCATCTTCTGTCATCTTCTGTCACCTTCTGTCATTCTGTCCTCTTCTGTCATCTTCTGCCATCTTCTATCACTCTGTCCTCTTCTGTCACCTTCTGTCATTCTGTCATCTTCTGTCATTCTGTCCTCTTCTGTCATTCTGTCATCTTCTGTCATCTTCTGTCCTCTTCTGTCATTCTGTCATTTCTGTCATTCTGTCCTCTTCTGTCATTCTGTCATCTTCTGTCATTCTGTCCTCTTCTGTCATTCTGTCAACTTCGTTCATCTTCTGTCATCTTCTGTCCTCTTCTGTGATTTTGTCATCTTCTATCCTCTTCTGCCATTCTGTCATCTTCTGTCCTCTTCTGTCAACTTCTCTCATCTTCTGTCCGCTTCTGTCATTCTGCAATCTTCTGTCATCTTCTGTCATCTTCTGTCATCTTCTTTCATTCTGTCATCTTCTGTCATTCTGTCAACTTCTGTCATCTTCTGTCATCTTCTGCCCTCTTCTGTCATCTTCTGTCATCTTCTGTCATCTTCTGTCCTCTTCTGTCATCTTCTGTCCTCTTCTGTTATTTTCTGTCATCTTCTGTCATCTTCTGTCCTCTTCTGTCATCTTCTGTCATTCTGTCCTCTTCTGTCATCTTCTGTCATCTTCTGTCATCTTCCGTCATCTTCTGTCATCTTCTGTCCTCTTCTGTCAGCTTCTGTCACCTTCTGTCATCTTCTGTCCTCTTCTGTCATCTTCTGTCCTCTTCTGTCATCTTCTGTCAGCTTCTGTCATCTTCTGTCATCTTCTGTCATTCTGTCCTCTTATGTCATCTTCTGTCGTTCTGTCATCTTCTGTCATTCAGTCCTCTTCTGTCATTCTGTCATCTTCTGTCATCTTCTGTCCTCTTCTGTCATTCTGTCATCTTCTGTCATTCTGTCCTCTTCTGTCATTTTGTCATCATCTGTCATTCTGTCCTCTTCTGTCATTCTGTCATCTTCTGTCCTCTTCTGTCACTCTGTCATCGTCTGTCATTCTGTCATCTTCTGTCATCTTCCGTCATCTTCTGTCATCTTCTGTCCTCTTCTGTCAGCTTCTGTCATCTTCTGTCATCTTCTGTCCTCTTCTGTCATTTTCTGTCAGCTTCTGTCATCTTCTGTCATCTTCTGTCATTCTGTCCTCTTCTGTCATCTTCTGTCATTCTGTCATCTTCTGTCATTCAGTCCTCTTCTGTCATTCTGTCATCTTCTGTCATCTTCTGTCCTCTTCTGTCATTCTGTCATCTTCTGTCATTCTGTCCTCTTCTGTCATTTTGTCATCTTCTGTCATTCTGTCCTCTTCTGTCATTCTGTCATCTTCTCTCATCTTCTGTCATCTTCTGTCATTCTGTCCTCTTCTGTCATCTTCTGTCATCTTCTATCAGCTTCTGTCATCTTCTGTCATCTTCGGTCCTCTTCTGTCATCTTCTGTCCTCGTCTGTCATTCTGTCCTCTTCTGTCATCTTCTGTCATTCTGTCATCTTCTGTCATCTGTCATCTTCTGTCATTCTGTCCTCTTCTGTCCTCTTCTGTCATTCTGTCCTCTTCTGTCATCTTCTGTCCTCTTCTGTCATTCTGTCATTCTGTCATCTTCTGTCATCTTCTGTCATTCTGTCCTCTTCTGTCATTTTGTCATCATCTGTCATTCTGTCCTCTTCTGTCATTCTGTCATCTTCTGTCCTCTTCTGTCACTCTGTCATCGTCTGTCATTCTGTCATCTTCTGTCATCTTCCGTCATCTTCTGTCATCTTCTGTCCTCTTCTGTCAGCTTCTGTCATCTTCTGTCATCTTCTGTCCTCTTCTGTCATTTTCTGTCAGCTTCTGTCATCTTCTGTCATCTTCTGTCATTCTGTCCTCTTCTGTCATCTTCTGTCATTCTGTCATCTTCTGTCATTCAGTCCTCTTCTGTCATTCTGTCATCTTCTGTCATCTTCTGTCCTCTTCTGTCATTCTGTCATCTTCTGTCATTCTGTCCTCTTCTGTCATTTTGTCATCTTCTGTCATTCTGTCCTCTTCTGTCATTCTGTCATCTTCTCTCATCTTCTGTCATCTTCTGTCATTCTGTCCTCTTCTGTCATCTTCTGTCATCTTCTATCAGCTTCTGTCATCTTCTGTCATCTTCTGTCCTCTTCTGTCATCTTCTGTCCTCGTCTGTCATTCTGTCCTCTTCTGTCATCTTCTGTCATTCTGTCATCTTCTGTCATCTGTCATCTTCTGTCATTCTGTCCTCTTCTGTCCTCTTCTGTCATTCTGTCCTCTTCTGTCATCTTCTGTCCTCTTCTGTCATTCTGTCATTCTGTCATCTTCTGTCATCTTCTGTCATCTTCTGTCCTCTTCTGTCATTCTGTCATCTTCTGTCATCTTCTGTCATCTTCTGTCCTCTTCTGTAATTCTGTCATCTTCTGTCATCTTCTGTCATCTTCTGTCATTCTGTCCTCTTCTGTCATCTTCTGTCATTCTGTCACCTTCTGTCATTCAGTCCTCTTCTGTCATTCTGTCATCTTCTGTCATCTTCTGTCCTCTTCTGTCATTCTGTCATTTTCTGTCATTCTGTCCTCTTCTGTCATTTTGTCATCTTCTGTCATCTTCTGTCCTCTTCTGTCATTCTGTCATCTTCTGTCATCTTCTCTCATCTTCTGTCATCTTCTGTCACCTTCTGTCATTCTGTCCTCTTCTGTCATCTTCTGCCATCTTCTATCACTCTGTCCTCTTCTGTCACCTTCTGTCATTCTGTCATCTTCTGTCATTCTGTCCTCTTCTGTCATTCTGTCATCTTCTGTCATCTTCTGTCCTCTTCTGTCATTCTGTCATTTCTGTCATTCTGTCCTCTTCTGTCATTCTGTCATCTTCTGTCATTCTGTCCTCTTCTGTCATTCTGTCAACTTCGGTCATCTTCTGTCATCTTCTGTCCTCTTCTGTCATTTTGTCATCTTCTATCCTCTTCTGCCATTCTGTCATCTTCTGTCCTCTTCTGTCAACTTCTCTCATCTTCTGTCCGCTTCTGTCATTCTGCAATCTTCTGTCATTCTGTCATCTTCTGTCATTCTGTCATCTTCCGTCATTCTGTCATTCTGTCATTCTGTCATCTTCTGTCATTCTGTGCCCTTCTGTCATTCTGTCATCTTCTGTCATCTTCTCTCATCTTATGTCCTCTTCTGTCATTCTGTTATCTTCTGTCCTCTTCTGTCATTCTGTCATCTTCTGTCATCTTCTGTCCTATTCTGTCATTCTGTCATCTTCTGTCATGTTCTGTCATCTTCTGTCCTCTTCTGTCATTCTTTCATCTTCTGTCATTCTGTCATCTTCTGTCATTCTGTTATCTTCTGTCATTCTGTCCTCTTCTGTCATTCTGTCATCTTCTGTCATTCAGTCATCTTCTGTCATTCTGTACCCCTCTGTCATTCTGTCATCTTCTGTCATCTTCTGTCATCTTATGTCCTCTTCTGTCATTCTGTTATCTTCTGTCCTCTTCTGTCATTCTGTCATCTTCTGTCATCTTCTGTCCTATTCTTTCATTCTGTCATCTTCTTTCATCTTCTGTCATCTTCTGTCATCTTCTGTCATTCTGTCATCTTCTGTCATCTTCCGTCATCTTCTGTCATCTTCTGTCCTCTTCTGTCAGCGTCTGTCATCTTCTATCATCTTCTGTCCTCTTCTGTCATCTTCTGTCCTCTACCGTCATCTTCTGTCACCTTCTGTCATCTTCTGTCCTCTTCTGTCATCTTCTGTCCTCTTCCGTCATCTTCTGTCACCTTCTATCATCTTCTGTCATCTTCTGTCATTCAGTCCTCTTCTGTCATTCTGTCATCTTCTGTCATCTTCTGTCCTCTTCTGTCATTCTGTCATCTTCTGTCATTCTGTCCTCTTCTGTCATTTTGTCATCTTC
Source organism: Somniosus microcephalus (assembly GCF_052327205.1). NCBI lineage: Eukaryota > Metazoa > Chordata > Chondrichthyes > Squaliformes > Somniosidae > Somniosus > Somniosus microcephalus. Next base: position 812,190 of record NW_028225243.1, on the reverse strand, counting down.
TGTCATTCTGTCCTCTTCTGTCATTCTGTCATCTTCTGTCCTCTTCTGTCATTCTGTCATCTTCTGTCCTCTTCTGTCATTCTGTGATCTTCTGTCATCTTCTGTCCTATTCTGTCATTCTGTCATCTTCTGTCATCTTCTGTCATCTTCTGTCATTCTGTCATCTTCTGTCCTCTTCTGTCATTCTGTCATCTTCTGTCATCTTCTGTGATCTTCTGTCCTCTTCTGTCATCTTCTGTCATCTTCTGTCATTCTGTCGTCTTCTGTCATCTTCTGTCATCTTTTGTCATCTTCTGTCATTCTGTCATCTTCTGTCATTCTGTCCTCTTCTGTCATTCTGTCATCTTCTATCATCTTCTGTCCTCTTCTGTCATTCTGTCATCTTCTGCCATTCTGTCCTCTTCTGTCATTCTGTCCTCTTCTGTCATTCTGTCATCTTCTGTCATCTTCTGTTAACTTCTGTCCTCTTCTGTCATCTTCTGTCCTCTTCTGTCATTCTTTCATCTTCTGTCATCCTCTGTCATTCTGTCCTCTTCTGTCATTCTGTCATCTTCTGTCAACTTCTGTCCTCTTCTGTCATCTTCTGTCCTCTTCTGTCATTCTGTCATCTTCTGTCATCTTCTGTCATTCGGTCCTCTTCTGTCATTCTGTCATCTTCTGTCATCTTCTGTCATCTTCTGTCCTATTTTGTCATTCTGTCATCTTCTGTCATCTTCTGTCATCTTCTGTCATTCTGTCATCTTCTGTCCTCTTCTGTCATTCTGTCATCTTCTGTCATCTTCTGTCATCTTCTGTCATCTTCTGTCATTCTGTCCTCTTCTGTCATCTTCTGTCATCTTCTGTCACTCTGTCCTCTTCTGTCATCTTCTGTCATTCTGTCATCTTCTGTCATTCTGTCCTCTTCTGTCATTCTGTCATCTTCTGTCATTCTGTCAATTTCTGTCATTCTGTCATCTTCTGTCATCTGCTGTCATCTTCTGTCATCTTCTGTCATTTTCTGTCATCTTCTGTCATTCAGTCCTCTTCTGTCATCTTCTGTCATCTTCTGTCATTCTGTCCTCTTCTGTCATCTTCTGTCATTTTCTGTCATTCTGTCATCTTCTCTCCTCTTCTGTCAATCTGTCATCTTCTGTCATCTTCTGTCATCTTCTGTCATTCTGTCCTCTTCTGTCATCTTCTGTCATCTTCTGTCACTCTGTCCTCTTCTGTCATCTTCTGTCATTCTGTCATCTTCTGTCATTCTGTCCTCTTCTGTCATTCTGTCATCTTCTGTCATCTTCTGCCCTCTTCTGTCATTCTGTCATTTCTGTCATTCTGTCCTCTTCTGTCATTCTTTCATCTTCTGTCATTCTGTCCTCTTCTGTCATTCTGTCATCTTCTGTCATCTTCTGTCATTCTATCATCTTCTGTCCTCTTCTGTCATTCTGTCATCTTCTGTCATTCTATCCTATTCTGTCATTCTGTCATCTTCTGTCATCTTCTGTCATCTTCTGTCATTCTGTCATCTTCTGTCCTCTTCTGTCATTCTGTCATCTTCTGTCATCTTCTGTCATCTTCTGTCATCTTCTGTCATTCTGTCCTCTTCTGTCATTCTGTCATCTTTTGTTATCTTCTGTCCTCTTCTGTCATTCTGTCATCTTCTGTCATTCTGTCCTCTTCTGTCATTCTGTCAACTTCTGTCATCTTCTGTCATCTTCTGTCATTCTGTCAATTTCTGTCATTCTGTCATCTTCTGTCATCTGCTGTCATCTTCTGTCATCTTCTGTCATTTTCTGTCATCTTCTGTCATTCTGTCCTCTTCTGTCATCTTCTGTCATCTTCTGTCATTCTGTCCTCTTCTGTCATCTTCTGTCATCTTCTGTCATTCTGTCATCTTCTGTCCTCTTCTGTCATTCTGTCATCTTCTGTCATCTTCTGTCATCTTCTGTCATTCTGTCCTCTTCTGTCATCTTCTGTCATCTTCTGTCACTCTGTCCTCTTCTGTCATCTTCTGTCATTCTGTCATCTTCTGTCATTCTGTCCTCTTCTGTCATTCTGTCATCTTCTGTCATCTTCTGCCCTCTTCTGTCATTCTGTCATTTCTGTCATTCTGTCCTCTTCTGTCATTCTGTCATCTTCTGTCATCTTCTGTCATCTTCTGTCATTCTATCATCTTCTGTCCTCTTCTGTCATTCTGTCATCTTCTGTCATTGTATCTTATTCTGTCATTCTGTCATCTTCTGTCATCTTCTGTCATCTTCTGTCATTCTGTCATCTTCTGTCCTCTTCTGTCATTCTGTCATCTTCTGTCATCTTCTGTCATCTTCTGTCATCTTCTGTCATTCTGTCCTCTTCTGTCATCTTCTGTCATCTTCTGTCACTCTGTCCTCTTCTGTCATCTTCTGTCATTCTGTCATCTTCTGTCATTCTGTCCTCTTCTGTCATTCTGTCATCTTTTGTTATCTTCTGTACTCTTCTGTCATTCTGTCATCTTCTGTCATTCTGTCCTCTTCTGCCATTCTGTCAACTTCTGTCATCTTCTGTCATCTTCTGTCCTCTTCTGTCAACGTCTCTCATCTTCTGTCCGCTTCTGTCATTCTGCAATCTTCTGTCATTCTGTCATCTTCTGTCATTCTGTCATCCCCTGTCATTCTGCCATCTTCTGTCATTCTGTTCTCTTCTGTCATTCTGTCATCTTCTGTCATTCAGTCATCTTCTGTCATTCTGTCATTCTGTCATCTTCTGTCATTCTGTACCCTTCTGTCATTCTGTCATCTTCTGTCATCTTCTGTCATCTTATGTCCTCTTCTGTCATTCTGTCATCTTCTGTCATCTTCTGTCCTATTCTGTCATTCTGTCATCTTCTGTCATGTTCTGTCATCTTCTGTCCTCTTCTGTCATTCTGTCCTCTTCTGTCATCTTCTGTCCTCTTCTGTCATTCTGTCATTCTGTCATCTTCTGTCATCTTCTGTCATCTTCTGTCATCTTCTGTCCTCTTCTGTCATTCTGTCATCTTCTGTCATCTTCTGTCATCTTCTGTCCTCTTCTGTAATTCTGTCATCTTCTGTCATCTTCTGTCATCTTCTGTCATTCTGTCCTCTTCTGTCATCTTCTGTCATTCTGTCACCTTCTGTCATTCAGTCCTCTTCTGTCATTCTGTCATCTTCTGTCATCTTCTGTCCTCTTCTGTCATTCTGTCATTTTCTGTCATTCTGTCCTCTTCTGTCATTTTGTCATCTTCTGTCATCTTCTGTCCTCTTCTGTCATTCTGTCATCTTCTGTCATCTTCTCTCATCTTCTGTCATCTTCTGTCACCTTCTGTCATTCTGTCCTCTTCTGTCATCTTCTGCCATCTTCTATCACTCTGTCCTCTTCTGTCACCTTCTGTCATTCTGTCATCTTCTGTCATTCTGTCCTCTTCTGTCATTCTGTCATCTTCTGTCATCTTCTGTCCTCCTCTGTCATTCTGTCATTTCTGTCATTCTGTCCTCTTCTGTCATTCTGTCATCTTCTGTCCTCCTCTGTCATTCTGTCATTTCTGTCATTCTGTCCTCTTCTGTCATTCTGTCAACTTCGGTCATCTGTCATCTTCTGTCCTCTTCTGTCATTTTGTCATCTTCTATCCTCTTCTGCCATTCTGTCATCTTCTGTCCTCTTCTGTCAACTTCTCTCATCTTCTGTCCGCTTCTGTCATTCTGCAATCTTCTGTCATTCTGTCATCTTCTGTCATTCTGTCATCTTCCGTCATTCTGTCATTCTGTCATTCTGTCATCTTCTGTCATTCTGTGCCCTTCTGTCATTCTGTCATCTTCTGTCATCTTCTCTCATCTTATGTCCTCTTCTGTCATTCTGTTATCTTCTGTCCTCTTCTGTCATTCTGTCATCTTCTGTCATCTTCTGTCCTATTCTGTCATTCTGTCATCTTCTGTCATGTTCTGTCATCTTCTGTCCTCTTCTGTCATTCTTTCATCTTCTGTCATTCTGTCATCTTCTGTCATTCTGTTATCTTCTGTCATTCTGTCCTCTTCAGTCATTCTGTCATCTTCTGTCATTCAGTCATCTTCTGTCATTCTGTACCCCTCTGTCATTCTGTCATCTTCTGTCATCTTTTGTCATCTTATGTCCTCTTCTGTCATTCTGTTATCTTCTGTCCTCTTCTGTCATTCTGTCATCTTCTGTCATCTTCTGTCCTATTCTTTCATTCTGTCATCTTCTTTCATCTTCTGTCATCTTCTGTCATCTTCTGTCATTCTGTCATCTTCTGTCATCTTCCGTCATCTTCTGTCATCTTCTGTCCTCTTCTGTCAGCGTCTGTCATCTTCTATCATCTTCTGTCCTCTTCTGTCATCTTCTGTCCTCTACCGTCATCTTCTGTCACCTTCTGTCATCTTCTGTCCTCTTCTGTCATCTTCTGTCCTCTTCCGTCATCTTCTGTCACCTTCTATCATCTTCTGTCATCTTCTGTCATTCAGTCCTCTTCTGTCATTCTGTCATCTTCTGTCATCTTCTGTCCTCTTCTGTCATTCTGTCATCTTCTGTCATTCTGTCCTCTTCTGTCATTTTGTCATCTTCTGTCATTCTGTCCTCTTCTGTCATTCTGTCATCTTCTGTCATCTTCTGTCCTCTTCTGTCATTCTGTCATCTTCTGCCCTCTTCTGTCATTCTGTGATCTTCTGTCATCTTCTGTCCTATTCTGTCATTCTGTCATCTTCTGTCATCTTCTGTCATCTTCTGTCATTCTGTCATCTTCTGTCCTCTTCTGTCATTCTGTCATCTTCTGTCATCTTCTGTGATCTTCTGTCCTCTTCTGTCATCTTCTGTCATCTTCTGTCATTCTGTCCTCTTCTGTCATCTTCTGTCATCTTCTGTCATTCTGTCGTCTTCTGTCATCTTCTGTCATCTTTTGTCATCTTCTGTCATTCTGTCATCTTCTGTCATTCTGTCCTCTTCTGTCATTCTGTCATCTTCTATCATCTTCTGTCCTCTTCTGTCATTCTGTCATCTTCTGCCATTCTGTCCTCTTCTGTCATTCTGTCCTCTTCTGTCATTCTGTCATCTTCTGTCATCTTCTGTTAACTTCTGTCCTCTTCTGTCATCTTCTGTCCTCTTCTGTCATTCTTTCATCTTCTGTCATCCTCTGTCATTCTGTCCTCTTCTGTCATTCTGTCATCTTCTGTCAACTTCTGTCCTCTTCTGTCATCTTCTGTCCTCTTCTGTCATTCTGTCATCTTCTGTCATCTTCTGTCATTCGGTCCTCTTCTGTCATTCTGTCATCTTCTGTCATCTTCTGTCATCTTCTGTCCTATTTTGTCATTCTGTCATCTTCTGTCATCTTCTGTCATCTTCTGTCATTCTGTCATCTTCTGTCCTCTTCTGTCATTCTGTCATCTTCTGTCCTCTTCTGTCATCTTCTGTCATCTGCTGTCATTCTGTCCTCTTCTTTCATCTTCTGTCATCTTCTGTCATCTTCTGTCATTCTGTCATCTTCTGTCATTCTGTCCTCTTCTGTCATTATGTCCTCTTCTGTCATTCTGTCAATTTCTGTCATTCTGTCATCTTCTGTCATCTGCTGTCATCTTCTGTCATCTTCTGTCATTTTCTGTCATCTTCTGTCATTCAGTCCTCTTCTGTCATCTTCTGTCATCTTCTGTCATTCTGTCCTCTTCTGTCATCTTCTGTCATCTTCTGTCATTCTGTCATCTTCTCTCCTCTTCTGTCAATCTGTCATCTTCTGTCATCTTCTGTCATCTTCTGTCATTCTGTCCTCTTCTGTCATTCTGTCATCTTCTGTCATTCTGTCCTCTTCTGTCATTCTGTCATCTTCTGTCATCTTCTGCCCTCTTCTGTCATTCTGTCATTTCTGTCATTCTGTCCTCTTCTGTCATTCTTTCATCTTCTGTCATTCTGTCCTCTTCTGTCATTCTGTCATCTTCTGTCATCTTCTGTCATCTTCTGTCATTCTATCATCTTCTGTCCTCTTCTGTCCTTCTGTCATCTTCTGTCATTCTATCCTATTCTGTCATTCTGTCATCTTCTGTCATCTTCTGTCATCTTCTGTCATTCTGTCATCTTCTGTCCTCTTCTGTCATTCTGTCATCTTCTGTCATCTTCTGTCATCTTCTGTCATCTTCTGTCATCTTATGTCCTCTTCTGTCATTCTGTTATCTTCTGTCCTCTTCTGTCATTCTGTCATCTTCTGTCATCTTCTGTCCTATTCTTTCATTCTGTCATCTTCTTTCATCTTCTGTCATCTTCTGTCATCTTCTGTCATTCTGTCATCTTCTGTCATCTTCCGTCATCTTCTGTCATCTTCTGTCCTCTTCTGTCAGCGTCTGTCATCTTCTATCATCTTCTGTCCTCTTCTGTCATCTTCTGTCCTCTACCGTCATCTTCTGTCACCTTCTGTCATCTTCTGTCCTCTTCTGTCATCTTCTGTCCTCTTCCGTCATCTTCTGTCACCTTCTATCATCTTCTGTCATCTTCTGTCATTCAGTCCTCTTCTGTCATTCTGTCATCTTCTGTCATCTTCTGTCCTCTTCTGTCATTCTGTCATCTTCTGTCATTCTGTCCTCTTCTGTCATTTTGTCATCTTCTGTCATTCTGTCCTCTTCTGTCATTCTGTCATCTTCTGTCATCTTCTGTCCTCTTCTGTCATTCTGTCATCTTCTGTCCTCTTCTGTCATTCTGTGATCTTCTGTCATCTTCTGTCCTATTCTGTCATTCTGTCATCTTCTGTCATCTTCTGTCATCTTCTGTCATTCTGTCATCTTCTGTCCTCTTCTGTCATTCTGTCATCTTCTGTCATCTTCTGTGATCTTCTGTCCTCTTCTGTCATCTTCTGTCATCTTCTGTCATTCTGTCCTCTTCTGTCATCTTCTGTCATCTTCTGTCATTCTGTCGTCTTCTGTCATCTTCTGTCATCTTTTGTCATCTTCTGTCATTCTGTCATCTTCTGTCATTCTGTCCTCTTCTGTCATTCTGTCATCTTCTATCATCTTCTGTCCTCTTCTGTCATTCTGTCATCTTCTGCCATTCTGTCCTCTTCTGTCATTCTGTCCTCTTCTGTCATTCTGTCATCTTCTGTCATCTTCTGTTAACTTCTGTCCTCTTCTGTCATCTTCTGTCCTCTTCTGTCATTCTTTCATCTTCTGTCATCCTCTGTCATTCTGTCCTCTTCTGTCATTCTGTCATCTTCTGTCAACTTCTGTCCTCTTCTGTCATCTTCTGTCCTCTTCTGTCATTCTGTCATCTTCTGTCATCTTCTGTCATTCGGTCCTCTTCTGTCATTCTGTCATCTTCTGTCATCTTCTGTCATCTTCTGTCATTCTGTCATCTTCTGTCATCTTCTGTCATCTTCTGTCACTCTGTCCTCTTCTGTCATCTTCTGTCATTCTGTCATCTTCTGTCATTCTGTCCTCTTCTGTCATTCTGTCATCTTCTGTCATCTTCTGCCCTCTTCTGTCATTCTGTCATTTCTGTCATTCTGTCCTCTTCTGTCATTCTTTCATCTTCTGTCATTCTGTCCTCTTCTGTCATTCTGTCATCTTCTGTCATCTTCTGTCATCTTCTGTCATTCTATCATCTTCTGTCCTCTTCTGTCATTCTGTCATCTTCTGTCATTGTATCTTATTCTGTCATTCTGTCATCTTCTGTCATCTTCTGTCATCTTCTGTCATTCTGTCATCTTCTGTCCTCTTCTGTCATTCTGTCATCTTCTGTCATCTTCTGTCATCTTCTGTCATCTTCTGTCATTCTGTCCTCTTCTGTCATCTTCTGTCATCTTCTGTCACTCTGTCCTCTTCTGTCATCTTCTGTCATTCTGTCATCTTCTGTCATTCTGTCCTCTTCTGTCATTCTGTCCTCTTCTGTCATCTTCTGTCCGCTTCTGTCATTCTGCAATCTTCTGTCATTCTGTCATCTTCTGTCATTCTGTCATCCCCTGTCATTCTGCCATCTTCTGTCATTCTGTCCTCTTCTATCATTCTGTCATCTTCTGTCATTCAGTCATATTCTGTCATTCTGTCATTCTGTCATCTTCTGTCATTCTGTACCCTTCTGTCATTCTGTCATCTTCTGTCATCTTCTGTCATCTTATGTCCACTTCTGTCATTCTGTCATCTTCTGTCATCTTCTGTCCTATTCTGTCATTCTGTCATCTTCTGTCATGTTCTGTCATCTTCTGTCCTCTTCTGTCATTCTTTCATCTTCTGTCATCTTCTGTCATCTTCTGTCATCTTCTGTCCTCTTCTGTCATCCTCTGTCATCTTCTGTCATTCTGACCTCTTCTGTCATCTTCTGTCATCTTCTGTCTTTCTGCCCTCTTCTGTCATCTTCTGTCATCTTCTGTCATCTTCTTTCATTCTGTCATCTTCTGTCATTCTGTCATCTTCTGTCATCTTCTGTCATCTTCTGTCATCTTCTGTCATCTTCCGTCATCTTCTGTCATCTTCTGTCCTCTTCTGTCAGCTTCTGTCACCTTCTGTCATCTTCTGTCCTCTTCTGTCATCTTCTGTCCTCTTCTGTCATCTTCTGTCAGCTTCTGTCATCTTCTGTCATCTTCTGTCATTCTGTCCTCTTATGTCATCTTCTGTCGTTCTGTCATCTTCTGTCATTCAGTCCTCTTCTGTCATTCTGTCATCTTCTGTCATCTTCTGTCCTCTTCTGTCATTCTGTCATCGTCAGTCATTCTGTCATCTTCTGTCATCTTCCGTCATCTTCTGTCATCTTCTGTCCTCTTCTGTCAGCTTCTGTCATCTTCTGTCATCTTCTGTCCTCTTCTGTCATTTTCTGTCAGCTTCTGTCATCTTCTGTCATCTTCTGTCATTCTGTCCTCTTCTGTCATCTTCTGTCATTCTGTCATCTTCTGTCATTCAGTCCTCTTCTGTCATTCTGTCATCTTCTCTCCTCTTCTGTCAATCTGTCATCTTCTGTCATCTTCTGTCATCTTCTGTCATTCTGTCCTCTTCTGTCATCTTCTGTCATCTTCTATCACTCTGTCCTCTTCTGTCATCTTCTGTCATTCTGTCATCTTCTGTCATTCTGTCCTCTTCTGTCATTCTGTCATCTTCTGTCATCTTCTGCCCTCTTCTGTCATTCTGTCATTTCTGTCATTCTGTCCTCTTCTGTCATTCTGTCCTCTTCTGTCATTCTGTCATCTTCTGTCATCTTCTGTCATCTTCTGTCATTCTATCATCTTCTGTCCTCTTCTGTCATTCTGTCATCTTCTGTCATTGTATCTTATTCTGTCATTCTGTCATCTTCTGTCATCTTCTGTCATCTTCTGTCATTCTGTCATCTTCTGTCCTCTTCTGTCATTCTGTCATCTTCTGTCATCTTCTGTCATCTTCTGTCATCTTCTGTCATTCTGTCCTCTTCTGTCATCTTCTGTCATCTTCTGTCACTCTGTCCTCTTCTGTCATCTTCTGTCATTCTGTCATCTTCTGTCATTCTGTCCTCTTCTGTCATTCTGTCATCTTTTGTTATCTTCTGTACTGTTCTGTCATTCTGTCATCTTCTGTCATTCTGTCCTCTTCTGCCATTCTGTCAACTTCTGTCATCTTCTGTCATCTTCTGTCCTCTTCTGTCAACGTCTCTCATCTTCTGTCCGCTTCTGTCATTCTGCAATCTTCTGTCATTCTGTCATCTTCTGTCATTCTGTCATCCCCTGTCATTCTGCCATCTTCTGTCATTCTGTCCTCTTCTGTCATTCTGTCATCTTCTGTCATTCAGTCATATTCTGTCATTCTGTCATTCTGTCATCTTCTGTCATTCTGTACCCTTCTGTCATTCTGTCATCTTCTGTCATCTTCTGTCATCTTCTGTCCTCTTCTGTCATTCTGTCATCTTCTGTCCTATTCTGTCATTCTGTCATCTTCTGTCATCTTCTGTCATCTTCTGTCTTTCTGCCCTCTTCTGTCATCTTCTGTCATCTTCTGTCATCTTCTTTCATTCTGTCATCTTCTGTCATTCTGTCAACTTCTGTCATCTTCTGTCATCTTCTGCCCTCTTCTGTCATCTTCTGTCATCTTCTGTCATCTTCTGTCCTCTTCTGTCATCTTCTGTCCTCTTCTGTTATTTTCTGTCATCTTCTGTCATCTTCTGTCCTCTTCTGTCATCTTCTGTCATCTTCTGTCATTCTGTCCTCTTCTGTCATCTTCTGTCATCTTCTGTCATCTTCTGTCATCTTCTGTCATCTTCTGTCCTCTTCTGTCAGCTTCTGTCACCTTCTGTCATCTTCTGTCCTCTTCTGTCATCTTCTGTCCTCTTCTGTCATCTTCTGTCAGCTTCTGTCATCTTCTGTCATCTTCTGTCATTCTGTCCTCTTATGTCATCTTCTGTCGTTCTGTCATCTTCTGTCATTCAGTCCTCTTCTGTCATTCTGTCATCTTCTGTCATCTTCTGTCCTCTTCTGTCATTCTGTCATCGTCTGTCATTCTGTCATCTTCTGTCATCTTCCGTCATCTTCTGTCATCTTCTGTCCTCTTCTGTCAGCTTCTGTCATCTTCTGTCATCTTCTGTCCTCTTCTGTCATTTTCTGTCAGCTTCTGTCATCTTCTGTCATCTTCTGTCATTCTGTCCTCTTCTGTCATCTTCTGTCATTCTGTCATCTTCTGTCATTCAGTCCTCTTCTGTCATTCTGTCATCTTCTCTCCTCTTCTGTCAATCTGTCATCTTCTGTCATCTTCTGTCATTCTGTCCTCTTCTGTCATCTTCTGTCATCTTCTGTCACTCTGTCCTCTTCTGTCATCTTCTGTCATTCTGTCATCTTCTGTCATTCTGTCCTCTTCTGTCATTCTGTCATCTTCTGTCATCTTCTGCCCTCTTCTGTCATTCTGTCATTTCTGTCATTCTGTCCTCTTCTGTCATTCTTTCATCTTCTGTCATTCTGTCCTCTTCTGTCATTCTGTCATCTTCTGTCATCTTCTGTCATCTTCTGTCATTCTATCATCTTCTGTCCTCTTCTGTCATTCTGTCATCTTCTGTCATTCTATCCTATTCTGTCATTCTGTCCTCTTCTGTCATTCTTTCATCTTCTGTCATTCTGTCCTCTTCTGTCATTCTGTCATCTTCTGTCATCTTCTGTCATCTTCTGTCATTCTGTCCTCTTCTGTCATCTTCTGTCATTCTGTCATCTTCTGTCATTCTGTCATCTTCTGTCCTCTTCTGTCATTCTGTCATCTTCTGTCATCTTCTGTCATCTTCTGTCATCTTCTGTCATTCTGTCCTCTTCTGTCATCTTCTGTCATCTTCTGTCACTCTGTCCTCTTCTGTCATCTTCTGTCATTCTGTCATCTTCTGTGATTCTGTCCTCTTCTGTCATTCTGTCATCTTTTGTTATCTTCTGTCCTCTTCTGTCATTCTGTCATCTTCTGTCATTCTGTCCTCTTCTTTCATTCTGTCAGCTTCTGTCACCTTCTGTCATCTTCTGTCCTCTTCTGTCATCTTCTGTCCTCTTCTGTCATCTTCTGTCAGCTTCTGTCATCTTCTGTCATCTTCTGTCATTCTGTCCTCTTATGTCATCTTCTGTCGTTCTGTCATCTTCTGTCATTCAGTCCTCTTCTGTCATTCTGTCATCTTCTGTCATCTTCTGTCCTCTTCTGTCATTCTGTCATCGTCTGTCATTCTGTCATCTTCTGTCATCTTCCGTCATCTTCTGTCATCTTCTGTCCTCTTCTGTCAGCTTCTGTCATCTTCTGTCATCTTCTGTCCTCTTCTGTCATTTTCTGTCAGCTTCTGTCATCTTCTGTCATCTTCTGTCATTCTGTCCTCTTCTGTCATCTTCTGTCATTCTGTCATCTTCTGTCATTCAGTCCTCTTCTGTCATTCTGTCATCTTCTCTCCTCTTCTGTCAATCTGTCATCTTCTGTCATCTTCTGTCATCTTCTGTCATTCTGTCATCTTCTGTCATCTTCTGCCCTCTTCTGTCATTCTGTCATTTCTGTCATTCTGTCCTCTTCTGTCATTCTTTCATCTTCTGTCATTCTGTCCTCTTCTGTCATTCTGTCATCTTCTGTCATCTTCTGTCATCTTCTGTCATTCTATCATCTTCTGTCCTCTTCTGTCATTCTGTCATCTTCTGTCATTGTATCTTATTCTGTCATTCTGTCATCTTCTGTCATCTTCTGTCATCTTCTGTCATCTTCTGTCATTCTGTCATCTTCTGTCCTCTTCTGTCATTCTGTCATCTTCTGTCATCTTCTGTCATCTTCTGTCATCTTCTGTCATTCTGTCCTCTTCTGTCATCTTCTGTCATCTTCTGTCACTCTGTCCTCTTCTGTCATCTTCTGTCATTCTGTCATCTTCTGTCATTCTGTCCTCTTCTGTCATTCTGTCATCTTTTGTTATCTTCTGTACTCTTCTGTCATTCTGTCATCTTCTGTCATTCTGTCCTCTTCTGCCATTCTGTCAACTTCTGTCATCTTCTGTCATCTTCTGTCCTCTTCTGTCAACGTCTCTCATCTTCTGTCCGCTTCTGTCATTCTGCAATCTTCTGTCATTCTGTCATCTTCTGTCATTCTGTCATCCCCTCTCATTCTGCCATCTTCTGTCATTCTGTCCTCTTCTGTCATTCTGTCATCTTCTGTCATTCAGTCATATTCTGTCATTCTGTCATTCTGTCATCTTCTGTCATTCTGTACCCTTCTGTCATTCTGTCATCTTCTGTCATCTTCTGTCATCTTATGTCCTCTTCTGTCATTCTGTCATCTTCTGTCATCTTCTGTCCTATTCTGTCATTCTGTCATCTTCTGTCATGTTCTGTCATCTTCTGTCCTCTTCTGTCATTCTTTCATCTTCTGTCATCTTCTGTCATCTTCTGTCATCTTCTGTCCTCTTCTGTCATCCTCTGTCATCTTCTGTCATTCTGACCTCTTCTGTCATCTTCTGTCATCTTCTGTCTTTCTGCCCTCTTCTGTCATCTTCTGTCATCTTCTGCCATCTTCTTTCATTCTGTCATCTTCTGTCATTCTGTCAACTTCTGTCATCTTCTGTCATCTTCTGCCCTCTTCTGTCATCTTCTGTCATCTTCTGTCCTCTTCTGTCATCTTCTGTCAGCTTCTGTCATCTTCTGTCATCTTCTGTCGTTCTGTCATCTTCTGTCATTCAGTCCTCTTCTGTCATTCTGTCATCTTCTGTCATCTTCTGTCCTCTTCTGTCATTCTGTCATCGTCTGTCATTCTGTCATCTTCTGTCATCTTCCGTCATCTTCTGTCATCTTCTGTCCTCTTCTGTCAGCTTCTGTCATCTTCTGTCATCTTCTGTCCTCTTCTGTCATTTTCTGTCAGCTTCTGTCATCTTCTGTCATCTTCTGTCATTCTGTCCTCTTCTGTCATCTTCTGTCATTCTGTCATCTTCTGTCATTCAGTCCTCTTCTGTCATTCTGTCATCTTCTCTCCTCTTCTGTCAATCTATCATCTTCTGTCATCTTCTGTCATCTTCTGTCATTCTGTCCTCTTCTGTCATCTTCTGTCATCTTCTGTCACTCTGTCCTCTTCTGTCATCTTCTGTCATTCTGTCATCTTCTGTCATTCTGTCCTCTTCTGTCATTCTGTCATCTTCTGTCATCTTCTGCCCTCTTCTGTCATTCTGTCATTTCTGTCATTCTGTCCTCTTCTGTCATTCTTTCATCTTCTGTCATTCTGTCCTCTTCTGTCATTCTGTCATCTTCTGTCATCTTCTGTCATCTTCTGTCATTCTATCATCTTCTGTCCTCTTCTGTCATTCTGTCATCTTCTGTCATTCTATCCTATTCTGTCATTCTGTCATCTTCTGTCATCTTCTGTCATCTTCTGTCATTCTGTCATCTTCTGTCCTCTTCTGTCATTCTGTCATCTTCTGTCATCTTCTGTCATCTTCTGTCATTCTGTCATCTTCTGTCATTCTGTCCTCTTCTGTCATTCTGTCATCTTCTGTCATCTTCTGCCCTCTTCTGTCATTCTGTCATTTCTGTCATTCTGTCCTCTTCTGTCATTCTTTCATCTTCTGTCATTCTGTCCTCTTCTGTCATTCTGTCATCTTCTGTCATCTTCTGTCATCTTCTGTCATTCTATCATCTTCTGTCCTCTTCTGTCATTCTGTCATCTTCTGTCATTCTATCCTATTCTGTCATTCTGTCATCTTCTGTCATCTTCTGTCATCTTCTGTCATTCTGTCATCTTCTGTCCTCTTCTGTCATTCTGTCATCTTCTGTCATCTTCTGTCATCTTCTGTCATCTTCTGTCATTCTGTCCTCTTCTGTCATCTTCTGTCATCTTCTGTCACTCTGTCCTCTTCTGTCATCTTCTGTCATTCTGTCATCTTCTGTGATTCTGTCCTCTTCTGTCATTCTGTCATCTTTTGTTATCTTCTGTCCTCTTCTGTCATTCTGTCATCTTTTGTCATTCTGTCCTCTTCTTTCATTCTGTCAACTTCTGTCATCTTCTGTCATCTTCTGTCATCTTCTGTCATTCTGTCATCTTCTGTCATTCTGTCCTCTTCTGTCATTATGTCCTCTTCTGTCATTCTGTCAATTTCTGTCATTCTGTCATCTTCTGTCATCTGCTGTCATCTTCTATCATCTTCTGTCATTTTCTGTCATCTTCTGTCATTCTGTCCTCTTCTGTCATCTTCTGTCATCTTCTGTCATTCTGTCCTCTTCTGTCATCTTCTGTCATCTTCTGTCATCTTCTGTCATTCTGTCATCTTCTGTCCTCTTCTGTCATTCTGTCATCTTCTGTCATCTTCTGTCATCTTCTGTCATTCTGTCCTCTTCTGTCATCTTCTGTCACTCTGTCCTCTTCTGTCATCTTCTGTCATTCTGTCATCTTCTGTCATTCTGTCCTCTTCTGTCATTCTGTCATCTTCTGTCATCTTCTGCCCTCTTCTGTCATTCTGTCATTTCTGTCATTCTGTCCTCTTCTGTCATTCTTTCATCTTCTGTCATTCTGTCCTCTTCTGTCATTCTGTCATCTTCTGTCATCTTCTGTCATTCTATCATCTTCTGTCCTCTTCTGTCATTCTGTCATCTTCTGTCATTCTATCTTATTCTGTCATTCTGTCATCTTCTGTCATCTTCTGTCATCTTCTGTCATTCTGTCATCTTCTGTCCTCTTCTGTCATTCTGTCATCTTCTGTCATCTTCTGTCATCTTCTGTCATTCTGTCCTCTTCTGTCATCTTCTGTCATCTTCTGTCACTCTGTCCTCTTCTGTCATCTTCTGTCATTCTGTCATCTTCTGTCATTCTGTCCTCTTCTGTCATTCTGTCATCTTTTGTTATCTTCTGTACTCTTCTGTCATTCTGTCAGCTTCTGTCATTCTGTCCTCTTCTGCCATTCTGTCAACTTCTGTCATCTTCTGTCATCTTCTGTCCTCTTCTGTCAACTTCTCTCATCTTCTGTCCGCTTCTGTCATTCTGCCATCTTCTGTCATTCTGTCCTCTTCTGTCATTCTGTCATCTTCTGTCATTCAGTCATATTCTGTCATTCTGTCATTCTGTCATCTTCTGTCATTCTGTACCCTTCTGTCATTCTGTCATCTTCTGTCATCTTCTGTCATCTTATGTCCTCTTCTGTCATTCTGTCATCTTCTGTCATCTTCTGTCCTATTCTGTCATTCTGTCATCTTCTGTCATGTTCTGTCATCTTCTGTCCTCTTCTGTCATTCTTTCATCTTCTGTCATCTTCTGTCATCTTCTGTCATCTTCTGTCCTCTTCTGTCATCCTCTGTCATCTTCTGTCATTCTGACCTCTTCTGTCATCTTCTGTCATCTTCTGTCATTCTGCCCTCTTCTGTCATCTTCTGTCATCTTCTGTCATCTTCTTTCATTCTGTCATCTTCTGTCATTCTGTCAACTTCTGTCATCTTCTGTCATCTTCTGCCCTCTTCTGTCATCTTCTGTCATCTTCTGTCATCTTCTGTCCTCTTCTGTCATCTTCTGTCCTCTTCTGTTA
Source organism: Somniosus microcephalus (assembly GCF_052327205.1). NCBI lineage: Eukaryota > Metazoa > Chordata > Chondrichthyes > Squaliformes > Somniosidae > Somniosus > Somniosus microcephalus. Next base: position 796,284 of record NW_028225243.1, on the reverse strand, counting down.
TTTTCTGTCATCTTCTGTCATCTTCTGTCCTCTTCTGTCATCTTCTGTCATCTTCTGTCATTCTGTCCTCTTCTGTCATCTTCTGTCATCTTCTGTCATCTTCCGTCATCTTCTGTCATCTTCTGTCCTCTTCTGTCAGCTTCTGTCACCTTCTGTCATCTTCTGTCCTCTTCTGTCATCTTCTGTCCTCTTCTGTCATCTTCTGTCAGCTTCTGTCATCTTCTGTCATCTTCTGTCATTCTGTCCTCTTATGTCATCTTCTGTCGTTCTGTCATCTTCTGTCATTCAGTCCTCTTCTGTCATTCTGTCATCTTCTGTCATCTTCTGTCCTCTTCTGTCATTCTGTCATCGTCTGTCATTCTGTCATCTTCTGTCATCTTCCGTCATCTTCTGTCATCTTCTGTCCTCTTCTGTCAGCTTCTGTCATCTTCTGTCATCTTCTGTCCTCTTCTGTCATTTTCTGTCAGCTTCTGTCATCTTCTGTCATTCTGTCCTCTTCTGTCATCTTCTGTCATTCTGTCATCTTCTGTCATTCAGTCCTCTTCTGTCATTCTGTCATCTTCTGTCATCTTCTGTCCTCTTCTGTCATTCTGTCATCTTCTGTCATTCTGTCCTCTTCTGTCATTTTGTCATCTTCTGTCATTCTGTCCTCTTCTGTCATTCTGTCATCTTCTCTCATCTTCTGTCATCTTCTGTCATTCTGTCCTCTTCTGTCATCTTCTGTCATCTTCTATCAGCTTCTGTCATCTTCTGTCATCTTCTGTCCTCTTCTGTCATCTTCTGTCCTCTTCTGTCATCTTCTGTCAGCTTCTGTCATCTTCTGTCATCTTCTGTCATTCTGTCCTCTTCTGTCATCTTCTGTCATTCTGTCATCTTCTGTCATTCAGTCCTCTTCTGTCATTCTGTCATCTTCTGTCATCTTCTGTCCTCTTCTGTCATTCTGTCATCTTCTGTCATTCTGTCATCTTCTGTCATTCAGTCCTCTTCTGTCATTCTGTCATCTTCTGTCATCTTCTGTCCTCTTCTGTCATTCTGTCATCTTCTGTCATTCTGTCCTCTTCTGTCATTTTGTCATCTTCTGTCATTCTGTCATCTTCTGTCATTCAGTCCTCTTCTGTCATTCTGTCATCTTCTGTCATCTTCTGTCCTCTTCTGTCATTCTGTCATCGTCTGTCATTCTGTCATCTTCTGTCATCTTCCGTCATCTTCTGTCATCTTCTGTCCTCTTCTGTCAGCTTCTGTCATCTTCTGTCATCTTCTGTCCTCTTCTGTCATTTTCTGTCAGCTTCTGTCATCTTCTGTCATCTTCTGTCATTCTGTCCTCTTCTGTCATCTTCTGTCATTCTGTCATCTTCTGTCATTCAGTCCTCTTCTGTCATTCTGTCATCTTCTCTCCTCTTCTGTCAATCTGTCATCTTCTGTCATCTTCTGTCATCTTCTGTCATTCTGTCCTCTTCTGTCATCTTCTGTCATCTTCTGTCACTCTGTCCTCTTCTGTCATCTTCTGTCATTCTGTCATCTTCTGTCATTCTGTCCTCTTCTGTCATTCTGTCATCTTCTGTCATCTTCTGCCCTCTTCTGTCATTCTGTCATTTCTGTCATTCTGTCCTCTTCTGTCATTCTTTCATCTTCTGTCATTCTGTCCTCTTCTGTCATTCTGTCATCTTCTGTCATCTTCTGTCATCTTCTGTCATTCTATCATCTTCTGTCCTCTTCTGTCATTCTGTCATCTTCTGTCATTCTATCCTATTCTGTCATTCTGTCATCTTCTGTCATCTTCTGTCATCTTCTGTCATTCTGTCATCTTCTGTCCTCTTCTGTCATTCTGTCATCTTCTGTCATCTTCTGTCATCTTCTGTCATCTTCTGTCATTCTGTCCTCTTCTGTCATCTTCTGTCATCTTCTGTCACTCTGTCCTCTTCTGTCATCTTCTGTCATTCTGTCATCTTCTGTGATTCTGTCCTCTTCTGTCATTCTGTCATCTTTTATTATCTTCTGTCCTCTTCTGTCATTCTGTCATCTTCTGTCATTCTGTCCTCTTCTTTCATTCTGTCAACTTCTGTCATCTTCTGTCATCTTCTGTCATCTTCTGTCATTCTGTCGTCTTCTGTCATTCTGTCCTCTTCTGTCATTATGTCCTCTTCTGTCATTCTGTCAATTTCTGTCATTCTGTCATCTTCTGTCATCTGCTGTCATCTTCTGTCATCTTCTGTCATTTTCTGTCATCTTCTGTCATTCTGTCCTCTTCTGTCATCTTCTGTCATCTTCTGTCATTCTGTCCTCTTCTGTCATCTTCTGTCATCTTCTGTCAACTTCTGTCATTCTGTCATCTTCTGTCCTCTTCTGTCATTCTGTCATCTTCTGTCATCTTCTGCCCTCTTCTGTCATTCTGTCATTTCTGTCATTCTGTCCTCTTCTGTCATTCTTTCATCTTCTGTCATTCTGTCCTCTTCTGTCATTCTGTCATCTTCTGTCATCTTCTGTCATCTTCTGTCATTCTATCATCTTCTGTCCTCTTCTGTCATTCTGTCATCTTCTGTCATTCTATCTTATTCTGTCATTCTGTCATCTTCTGTCATCTTCTGTCATCTTCTGTCATTCTGTCATCTTCTGTCCTCTTCTGTCATTCTGTCATCTTCTGTCATCTTCTGTCATCTTCTGTCATCTTCTGTCATTCTGTCCTCTTCTGTCATCTTCTGTCATCTTCTGTCACTCTGTCCTCTTCTGTCATCTTCTGTCATTCTGTCATCTTCTGTCATTCTGTCCTCTTCTGTCATTCTGTCATCTTTTGTTATCTTCTGTACTCTTCTGTCATTCTGTCAGCTTCTGTCATTCTGTCCTCTTCTGCCATTCTGTCAACTTCTGTCATCTTCTGTCATCTTCTGTCCTCTTCTGTCAACTTCTCTCATCTTCTGTCCGCTTCTGTCATTCTGCCATCTTCTGTCATTCTGTCCTCTTCTGTCATTCTGTCATCTTCTGTCATTCAGTCATATTCTGTCATTCTGTCATTCTGTCATCTTCTGTCATTCTGTACCCTTCTGTCATTCTGTCATCTTCTGTCATCTTCTGTCATCTTATGTCCTCTTCTGTCATTCTGTCATCTTCTGTCATCTTCTGTCCTATTCTGTCATTCTGTCATCTTCTGTCATGTTCTGTCATCTTCTGTCCTCTTCTGTCATTCTTTCATCTTCTGTCATCTTCTGTCATCTTCTGTCATCTTCTGTCCTCTTCTGTCATCCTCTGTCATCTTCTGTCATTCTGACCTCTTCTGTCATCTTCTGTCATCTTCTGTCATTCTGCCCTCTTCTGTCATCTTCTGTCATCTTCTGTCATCTTCTTTCATTCTGTCATCTTCTGTCATTCTGTCAACTTCTGTCATCTTCTGTCATCTTCTGCCCTCTTCTGTCATCTTCTGTCATTTTCTGTCATCTTCTGTCCTCTTCTGTCATCTTCTGTCCTCTTCTGTTATTTTCTGTCATCTTCTGTCATCTTCTGTCCTCTTCTGTCATCTTCTGTCATCTTCTGTCATTCTGTCCTCTTCTGTCATCTTCTGTCATCTTCTGTCATCTTCCGTCATCTTCTGTCATCTTCTGTCCTCTTCTGTCAGCTTCTGTCACCTTCTGTCATCTTCTGTCCTCTTCTGTCATCTTCTGTCCTCTTCTGTCATCTTCTGTCAGCTTCTGTCATCTTCTGTCATCTTCTGTCATTCTGTCCTCTTATGTCATCTTCTGTCGTTCTGTCATCTTCTGTCATTCAGTCCTCTTCTGTCATTCTGTCATCTTCTGTCATCTTCTGTCCTCTTCTGTCATTCTGTCATCGTCTGTCATTCTGTCATCTTCTGTCATCTTCCGTCATCTTCTGTCATCTTCTGTCCTCTTCTGTCAGCTTCTGTCATCTTCTGTCATCTTCTGTCCTCTTCTGTCATTTTCTGTCAGCTTCTGTCATCTTCTGTCATCTTCTGTCATTCTGTCCTCTTCTGTCATTCTGTCATCTTCTGTCATCTTCTGTCCTCTTCTGTCATTCTGTCATCTTCTGTCATTCTGTCCTCTTCTGTCATTTTGTCATCTTCTGTCATTCTGTCCTCTTCTGTCATTCTGTCATCTTCTCTCATCTTCTGTCATCTTCTGTCATTCTGTCCTCTTCTGTCATCTTCTGTCATCTTCTATCAGCTTCTGTCATCTTCTGTCATCTTCTGTCCTCTTCTGTCATCTTCTGTCCTCTTCTGTCATCTTCTGTCAGCTTCTGTCATCTTCTGTCATCTTCTGTCATTCTGTCCTCTTCTGTCATCTTCTGTCATTCTGTCATCTTCTGTCATTCAGTCCTCTTCTGTCATTCTGTCATCTTCTGTCATCTTCTGTCCTCTTCTGTCATTCTGTCATCTTCTGTCATTCTGTCATCTTCTGTCATTCAGTCCTCTTCTGTCATTCTGTCATCTTCTGTCATCTTCTGTCCTCTTCTGTCATTCTGTCATCTTCTGTCATTCTGTCCTCTTCTGTCATTTTGTCATCTTCTGTCATTCTGTCCTCTTCTGTCATTCTGACATCTTCTCTCATCTTCTGTCATCTTCTGTCCTCTTCTGTCATTCTATCATCTTCTGTCATTCTGTCATCTTCTGTCCTCTTCTGTCATTCTTTCATCTTCTGTCATTCTGTCATCTTCTGTCATCTTCTGTCCTATTCTGTCATTCTGTCATCTTCTGTCATGTTCCGTCATCTTCTGTCCTCTTCTGTCATTCTTTCATCTTCTGTCATCTTCTTTCATCTTCTGTCATCTTCTGTCCTCTTCTGTCATCCTCTGTCATCTTCTGTCATTCTGACCTCTTCTGCCATCTTCTATCATCTTCTGTCATTCTGTCCTCTTCTGTCAACTTCTGTCATCTTCTGTCATCTTCTGTCATTCTGTCATCTTCTGTCATTCTGTCATCTTCTGCCATCTTCTGTCATCTTCTGCCCTCTTCTGTCATCTTCTGTCATCTTCTGTCATCTTCTGTCCTCTTCTGTCATCTTCTGTCCTCTTCTGTCATCTTCTGTCATCTTCTGTCATCTTCTGTCCTCTTCTGTCATCTTCTGTCATCTTCTGTCATTCTGTCCTCTTCTGTCATCTTCTGTCCTCTTCTGTAATTCTGTCATTCTGTCCTCTTCTGTCATTCTGTCATCTTCTGTCATCTTCTGTCCTCTTCTGTCATTCTGTCATCTTGTGTCCTCTTCTGTCATTCTGTGATCTTCTGTCATCTTCTGTCCTATTCTGTCATTCTGTCATCTTCTGTCCTCTTCTGTAATTCTGTCATCTTCTGCCATCTTCTGTCATCTTCTGTCCTCTTCTGTCATCTTCTGTCATCTTCTGTCATCTTCTGTCATTCTGTCATCTTCTGTCCTCTTCTGTCATTCTGTCATCTTCTGTCATCTTCTGTCATCTTCTGTCATCTTCTGTCATTCTGTCCTCTTCTGTCATCTTCTGTCATCTTCTGTCACTCTGTCCTCTTCTGTCATCTTCTGTCATTCTGTCATCTTCTGTCATTCTGTCCTCTTCTGTCATTCTGTCATCTTTTGTTATCTTCTGTCCTCTTCTGTCATTCTGTCATCTTCTGTCATTCTGTCCTCTTCTGTCATTCTGTCAACTTCTGTCATCTTCTGTCATCTTCTGTCATCTTCTGTCATTCTGTCATCTTCTGTCATTCTGTCCTCTTCTGTCATTATGTCCTCTTCTGTCATTCTGTCAATTTCTGTCATTCTGTCATCTTCTGTCATCTGCTGTCATCTTCTGTCATCTTCTGTCATTTTCTGTCATCTTCTGTCATTCTGTCCTCTTCTGTCATCTTCTGTCATCTTCTGTCATTCTGTCCTCTTCTGTCATCTTCTGTCATCTTCTGTCATCTTCTGTCATTCTGTCATCTTCTGTCCTCTTCTGTCATTCTGTCATCTTCTGTCATCTTCTGTCATCTTCTGTCATTCTGTCCTCTTCTGTCATCTTCTGTCATCTTCTGTCACTCTGTCCTCTTCTGTCCTCTTCTGTCATTCTGTCATCTTCTGTCATCTTCTGTCATCTTCTGTCATTCTATCATCTTCTGTCCTCTTCTGTCATTCTGTCATCTTCTGTCATTCTATCCTATTCTGTCATTCTGTCATCTTCTGTCATCTTCTGTCATCTTCTGTCATTCTGTCATCTTCTGTCCTCTTCTGTCATTCTGTCCTCTTCTGTCATCTTCTGTCATCTTCTGTCACTCTGTCCTCTTCTGTCATCGTCTGTCATTCTGTCATCTTCTGTCATTCTGTCCTCTTCTGTCATTCTGTCATCTTTTGTTATCTTCTGTACTCTTCTGTCTTTCTGTCATCTTCTGTCATTCTGTCCTCTTCTGCCATTCTGTCAACTTCTGTCATCTTCTGTCATCTTCTGTCCTCTTCTGTCAACTTCTCTCATCTTCTGTCCGCTTCTGTCATTCTGCAATCTTCTGTCATTCTGCCATCTTCTGTCATTCTGTCCTCTTCTGTCATTCTGTCATCTTCTGTCATTCAGTCATATTCTGTCATTCTGTCATTCTGTCATCTTCTGTCATTCTGTACCCTTTTGTCATTCTGTCATCTTCTGTCATCTTCTGTCATCTTATGTCCTCTTCTGTCATTCTGTCATCTTCTGTCATCTTCTGTCCTATTCTGTCATTCTGTCATCTTCTGTCATGTTCTGTCATCTTCTGTCCTCTTCTGTCATTCTTTCATCTTCTGTCATCTTCTGTCATCAACTGTCATCTTCTGTCCTCTTCTGTCATCCTCTGTCATCTTCTGTCATTCTGACCTCTTCTGTCATCTTCTGTCATCTTCTGTCATCTTCTTTCATTCTGTCATCTTCTGTCATTCTGTCAACTTCTGTCATCTTCTGTCATCTTCTGCCCTCTTCTGTCATCTTCTGTCATCTTCTGTCCTCTTCTGTCATCTTCTGTCCTCTTCTGTTATTTTCTGTCATCTTCTGTCATCTTCTGTCCTCTTCTGTCATCTTCTGTCATCTTCTGTCATTCTGTCCTCTTCTGTCATCTTCTGTCATCTTCTGTCATCTTCCGTCATCTTCTGTCATCTTCTGTCCTCTTCTGTCAGCTTCTGTCACCTTCTGTCATCTTCTGTCCTCTTCTGTCATCTTCTGTCCTCTTCTGTCATCTTCTGTCAGCTTCTGTCATCTTCTGTCATCTTCTGTCATTCTGTCCTCTTATGTCATCTTCTGTCGTTCTGTCATCTTCTGTCATTCAGTCCTCTTCTGTCATTCTGTCATCTTCTGTCATCTTCTGTCCTCTTCTGTCATTCTGTCATCGTCTGTCATTCTGTCATCTTCTGTCATCTTCCGTCATCTTCTGTCATCTTCTGTCCTCTTCTGTCAGCTTCTGTCATCTTCTGTCATCTTCTGTCCTCTTCTGTCATTTTCTGTCAGCTTCTGTCATCTTCTGTCATCTTCTGTCATTCTGTCCTCTTCTGTCATCTTCTGTCATTCTGTCATCTTCTGTCATTCAGTCCTCTTCTGTCATTCTGTCATCTTCTGTCATAGTTCTGTCCTCTTCTGTCATTCTGTCATCTTCTGTCATTCTGTCCTCTTCTGTCATTTTGTCATCTTCTGTCATTCTGTCCTCTTCTGTCATTCTGTCATCTTCTCTCATCTTCTGTCATCTTCTGTCATTCTGTCCTCTTCTGTCATCTTCTGTCATCTTCTATCAGCTTCTGTCATCTTCTGTCATCTTCTGTCCTCTTCTGTCATCTTCTGTCCTCTTCTGTCATCTTCTGTCAGCTTCTGTCATCTTCTGTCATCTTCTGTCATTCTGTCCTCTTCTGTCATCTTCTGTCATTCTGTCATCTTCTGTCATTCAGTCCTCTTCTGTCATTCTGTCATCTTCTGTCATCTTCTGTCTTCTTCTGTCATTCTGTCATCTTCTGTCATTCTGTCATCTTCTGTCATTCAGTCCTCTTCTGTCATTCTGTCATCTTCTGTCCTCTTCTGTCATTCTGTCATCCTCTGTCATTCTGTCCTCTTCTGTCATTTTGTCATCTTCTGTCATTCTGTCCTCTTCTGTCATTCTGTCATCTTCTCTCATCTTCTGTCATCTTCTGTCCTCTTCTGTCATTCTTTCATCTTCTCTCATTCTGTCATCTTCTGTCATCTTCTGTCCTCTTCTGTCATTCTTTCATCTTCTGTCATTCTGTCATCTTCTGTCATCTTCTGTCCTATTCTGTCATTCTGTCATCTTCTGTCATCTTCCGTCATCTTCTGTCCTCTTCTGTCATTCTTTCATCTTCTGTCATCTTCTTTCATCTTCTGTCATCTTCTGTCCTCTTCTGTCATCCTCTGTCATCTTCTGTCATTCTGACCTCTTCTGCCATCTTCTATCATCTTCTGTCATTCTGTCCTCTTCTGTCAACTTCTGTCATCTTCTGTCATCTTCTGTCATTCTGTCATCTTCTGTCATTCTGTCATCTTCTGTCATCTTCTGTCATCTTCTGTCATCTTCTGTCATCTTCTGTCCTCTTCTGTCATCTTCTGTCCTCTTCTGTCATCTTCTGTCATCCTCTGTCATCTTCTGTCCTCTTCTGTCATCTTCTGTCATCTTCTGTCATTCTGTCCTCTTCTGTCATCTTCTGTCCTCTTCTGTCATTCTGTCCTCTTCTGTCATTCTGTCATCTTCTGTCATCTTCTGTCCTCTTCTGTCATTCTGTCATCTTCTGTCCTCTTCTGTCATTCTGTGATCTTCTGTCATCTTCTGTCCTATTCTGTCATTCTGTCATCTTCTGTCCTCTTCTGTAATTCTGTCATCTTCTGTCATCTTCTGTCATCTTCTGTCCTCTTCTGTCATCTTCTGTCATTCTGTCCTCTTCTGTCATCTTCTGTCATTCTGTCATCTTCTGTCATCTTCTGTCATCTTCTGTCATTCTGTCATCTTCTGTCATTCTGTCCTCTTCTGTCATTCTGTCATCTTCTATCATTCTGTCCTCTTCTTTCATCTTCTGTCATCTTCTGTCATCTTCTGTCATTCTGTCATCTTCTGTCATTCTGTCCTCTTCTGAAATTCTGTCATCTTCTGTCATCTTCTGTCCTCTTCTGTCATTCTGTCATCTTCTGTCATCTTCTGTCATCTTCTGCCATTCTGTCATCTTCTGTCCTCTTCTGTCATCCTCTTTCATCTTCTGTCACCTTCTCTCATTTTCTGTCCTCTTCTGTCATCTTCTGTCAATCTGTCCTCTTCTGTCATCTTCTGCCACCTTCTGTCATTCTGTCCTCTTCTGTCATCTTCTGTCATCTTCTGTCATTCTGTCATCTTCTGTCATCTTCTGTCATTCTGTCATCTTCTGTCATCTTCCGTCATCTTCTGTCATCTTCTGTCCTCTTCTGTCATCTTCTGTCCTCTTCTGTCATTTTCTGTCAGCTTCTGTCATCTTCTGTCATCTTCTGTCATTCTTTCCTCTTCTGTCATCTTCTGTCATTCTGTCATCTTCTGTCATTCAGTCCTCTTGTGTCATTCTCTCATCTTCTGTCATCTTCTGTCCTCTTCTGTCATTCTGTCATCTTCTGTCATTCTGTCCTCTTCTGTCATTTTGTCATCTTCTGTCATTCTGTCCTCTTCTGTCATTCTGTCATCTTCTCTCATCTTCTGTCATCTTCTGTCATTCTGTCCTCTTCTGTCATCTTCTGTCATCTTCTATCAGCTTCTGTCATCTTCTGTCATCTTCTGTCCTCTTCTGTCATCTTCTGTCCTCTTCTGTCATCTTCTGTCAGCTTCTGTCATCTTCTGTCATCTTCTGTCATTCTGTCCTCTTCTGTCATCTTCTGTCATTCTGTCATCTTCTGTCATTCAGTCCTCTTCTGTCATTCTGTCATCTTCTGTCATCTTCTGTCCTCTTCTGTCATTCTGTCATCTTCTGTCATTCTGTCATCTTCTGTCATTCAGTCCTCTTCTGTCATTCTGTCATCTTCTGTCATCTTCTGTCCTCTTCTGTCATTCTGTCATCTTCTGTCATTCTGTCCTCTTCTGTCATTTTGTCATCTTCTGTCATTCTGTCCTCTTCTGTCATTCTGTCATCTTCTCTCATCTTCTGTCATCTTCTGTCCTCTTCTGTCATTCTTTCATCTTCTGTCATTCTGTCATCTTCTGTCATCTTCTGTCCTCTTCTGTCATTCTTTCATCTTCTGTCATGTTCCGTCATCTTCTGTCCTCTTCTGTCATTCTGTCATCTTTTGTTATCTTCTGTCCTCTTCTGTCATTCTGTCATCTTCTGTCATTCTGTCCTCTTCTGTCATTCTGTCAACTTCTGTCATCTTCTGTCATCTTCTGTCATCTTCTGTCATTCTGTCATCTTCTGTCATTCTGTCCTCTTCTGTCATTATGTCCTCTTCTGTCATTCTGTCAATTTCTGTCATTCTGTCATCTTCTGTCATCTGCTGTCATCTTCTGTCATCTTCTGTCATTTTCTGTCATCTTCTGTCATTCTGTCCTCTTCTGTCATCTTCTGTCATCTTCTGTCATTCTGTCCTCTTCTGTCATCTTCTGTCATCTTCTGTCATCTTCTGTCATTCTGTCATCTTCTGTCCTCTTCTGTCATTCTGTCATCTTCTGTCATCTTCTGTCATCTTCTGTCATTCTGTCCTCTTCTGTCATCTTCTGTCATCTTCTGTCACTCTGTCCTCTTCTGTCCTCTTCTGTCATTCTTTCATCTTCTGTCATTCTGTCCTCTTCTGTCATTCTGTCATCTTCTGTCATCTTCTGTCATCTTCTGTCATTCTATCATCTTCTGTCCTCTTCTGTCATTCTGTCATCTTCTGTCATTCTATCCTATTCTGTCATTCTGTCATCTTCTGTCATCTTCTGTCATCTTCTGTCATTCTGTCATCTTCTGTCCTCTTCTGTCATTCTGTCCTCTTCTGTCATCTTCTGTCATCTTCTGTCACTCTGTCCTCTTCTGTCATCGTCTGTCATTCTGTCATCTTCTGTCATTCTGTCCTCTTCTGTCATTCTGTCATCTTTTGTTATCTTCTGTACTCTTCTGTCTTTCTGTCATCTTCTGTCATTCTGTCCTCTTCTGCCATTCTGTCAACTTCTGTCATCTTCTGTCATCTTCTGTCCTCTTCTGTCAACTTCTCTCATCTTCTGTCCGCTTCTGTCATTCTGCAATCTTCTGTCATTCTGCCATCTTCTGTCATTCTGTCCTCTTCTGTCATTCTGTCATCTTCTGTCATTCAGTCATATTCTGTCATTCTGTCATTCTGTCATCTTCTGTCATTCTGTACCCTTTTGTCATTCTGTCATCTTCTGTCATCTTCTGTCATCTTATGTCCTCTTCTGTCATTCTGTCATCTTCTGTCATCTTCTGTCCTATTCTGTCATTCTGTCATCTTCTGTCATGTTCTGTCATCTTCTGTCCTCTTCTGTCATTCTTTCATCTTCTGTCATCTTCTGTCATCAACTGTCATCTTCTGTCCTCTTCTGTCATCCTCTGTCATCTTCTGTCATTCTGACCTCCTCTGTCATCTTCTGTCATCTTCTGTCATTCTGCCCTCTTCTGTCATCTTCTGTCATCTTCTGTCATCTTCTTTCATTCTGTCATCTTCTGTCATTCTGTCAACTTCTGTCATCTTCTGTCATCTTCTGCCCTCTTCTGTCATCTTCTGTCATCTTCTGTCCTCTTCTGTCATCTTCTGTCCTCTTCTGTTATTTTCTGTCATCTTCTGTCATCTTCTGTCCTCTTCTGTCATCTTCTGTCATCTTCTGTCATTCTGTCCTCTTCTGTCATCTTCTGTCATCTTCTGTCATCTTCCGTCATCTTCTGTCATCTTCTGTCCTCTTCTGTCAGCTTCTGTCACCTTCTGTCATCTTCTGTCCTCTTCTGTCATCTTCTGTCCTCTTCTGTCATCTTCTGTCAGCTTCTGTCATCTTCTGTCATCTTCTGTCATTCTGTCCTCTTATGTCATCTTCTGTCGTTCTGTCATCTTCTGTCATTCAGTCCTCTTCTGTCATTCTGTCATCTTCTGTCATCTTCTGTCCTCTTCTGTCATTCTGTCATCGTCTGTCATTCTGTCATCTTCTGTCATCTTCCGTCATCTTCTGTCATCTTCTGTCCTCTTCTGTCAGCTTCTGTCATCTTCTGTCATCTTCTGTCCTCTTCTGTCATTTTCTGTCAGCTTCTGTCATCTTCTGTCATCTTCTGTCATTCTGTCCTCTTCTGTCATCTTCTGTCATTCTGTCATCTTCTGTCATTCAGTCCTCTTCTGTCATTCTGTCATCTTCTGTCATCTTCTGTCCTCTTCTGTCATTCTGTCATCTTCTGTCATTCTGTCCTCTTCTGTCATTTTGTCATCTTCTGTCATTCTGTCCTCTTCTGTCATTCTGTCATCTTCTCTCATCTTCTGTCATCTTCTATCAGCTTCTGTCATCTTCTGTCATCTTCTGTCCTCTTCTGTCATCTTCTGTCCTCTTCTGTCATCTTCTGTCAGCTTCTGTCATCTTCTGTCATCTTCTGTCATTCTGTCCTCTTCTGTCATCTTCTGTCATTCTGTCATCTTCTGTCATTCAGTCCTCTTCTGTCATTCTGTCATCTTCTGTCATCTTCTGTCCTCTTCTGTCATTCTGTCATCTTCTGTCATTCTGTCATCTTCTGTCATTCAGTCCTCTTCTGTCATTCTGTCATCTTCTGTCCTCTTCTGTCATTCTGTCATCTTCTGTCATTCTGTCCTCTTCTGTCATTTTGTCATCTTCTGTCATTCTGTCCTCTTCTGTCATTCTGTCATCTTCTCTCATCTTCTGTCATCTTCTGTCCTCTTCTGTCATTCTTTCATCTTCTCTCATTCTGTCATCTTCTGTCATCTTCTGTCCTCTTCTGTCATTCTTTCATCTTCTGTCATTCTATCATCTTCTGTCATCTTCTGTCCTATTCTGTCATTCTGTCATCTTCTGTCATCTTCCGTCATCTTCTGTCCTCTTCTGTCATTCTTTCATCTTCTGTCATCTTCTTTCATCTTCTGTCATCTTCTGTCCTCTTCTGTCATCCTCTGTCATCTTCTGTCATTCTGACCTCTTCTGCCATCTTCTATCATCTTCTGTCATTCTGTCCTCTTCTGTCAACTTCTGTCATCTTCTGTCATCTTCTGTCATTCTGTCATCATCTGTGATTCTGTCATCTTCTGTCATCTTCTGTCATCTTCTGTCATCTTCTGTCATCTTCTGTCCTCTTCTGTCATCTTCTGTCCTCTTCTGTCATCTTCTGTCATCCTCTGTCATCTTCTGTCCTCTTCTGTCATCTTCTGTCATCTTCTGTCATTCTGTCCTCTTCTGTCATCTTCTGTCCTCTTCTGTCATTCTGTCCTCTTCTGTCATTCTGTCATCTTCTGTCATCTTCTGTCCTCTTTTGTCATTCTGTCATCTTCTGTCCTCTTCTGTCATTCTGTGATCTTCTGTCATCTTCTGTCCTATTCTGTCATTCTGTCATCTTCTGTCCTCTTCTGTAATTCTGTCATCTTCTGTCATCTTCTGTCATCTTCTGTCCTCTTCTGTCATCTTCTGTCATCTTCTGTCATTCTGTCCTCTTCTGTCATCTTCTGTCATTCTGTCATCTTCTGTCATCTTCTGTCATCTTCTGTCATTCTGTCATCTTCTGTCATTCTGTCCTCTTCTGTCATTCTGTCATCTTCTATCATTCTGTCCTCTTCTTTCATCTTCTGTCATCTTCTGTCATCTTCTGTCATTCTGTCATCTTCTGTCATTCTGTCCTCTTCTGAAATTCTGTCATCTTCTGTCATCTTCTGTCCTCTTCTGTCATTCTGTCATCTTCTGTCATCTTCTGTCATCTTCTGCCATTCTGTCATCTTCTGTCCTCTTCTGTCATCCTCTTTCATCTTCTGTCACCTTCTCTCATTTTCTGTCCTCTTCTGTCATCTTCTGTCAATCTGTCCTCTTCTGTCATCTTCTGCCACCTTCTGTCATTCTGTCCTCTTCTGTCATCTTCTGTCATCTTCTGTCATTCTGTCATCTTCTGTCATCTTCTGTCATTCTGTCATCTTCTGTCATCTTCCGTCATCTTCTGTCATCTTCTGTCCTCTTCTGTCATCTTCTGTCCTCTTCTGTCATTTTCTGTCAGCTTCTGTCATCTTCTGTCATCTTCTGTCATTCTTTCCTCTTCTGTCATCTTCTGTCATTCTGTCATCTTCTGTCATTCAGTCCTCTTGTGTCATTCTCTCATCTTCTGTCATCTTCTGTCCTCTTCTGTCATTCTGTCATCTTCTGTCATTCTGTCCTCTTCTGTCATTTTGTCATCTTCTGTCATTCTGTCCTCTTCTGTCATTCTGTCATCTTCTCTCATCTTCTGTCATCTTCTGTCATTCTGTCCTCTTCTGTCATCTTCTGTCATCTTCTATCAGCTTCTGTCATCTTCTGTCATCTTCTGTCCTCTTCTGTCATCTTCTGTCCTCTTCTGTCATCTTCTGTCAGCTTCTGTCATCTTCTGTCATCTTCTGTCATTCTGTCCTCTTCTGTCATCTTCTGTCATTCTGTCATCTTCTGTCATTCAGTCCTCTTCTGTCATTCTGTCATCTTCTGTCATCTTCTGTCCTCTTCTGTCATTCTGTCATCTTCTGTCATTCAGTCCTCTTCTGTCATTCTGTCATCTTCTGTCATCTTCTGTCCTCTTCTGTCATTCTGTCATCTTCTGTCATTCTGTCCTCTTCTGTCATTTTGTCATCTTCTGTCATTCTGTCCTCTTCTGTCATTCTGTCATCTTCTCTCATCTTCTGTCATCTTCTGTCCTCTTCTGTCATTCTTTCATCTTCTGTCATTCTGTCATCTTCTGTCATCTTCTGTCCTCTTCTGTCATTCTTTCATCTTCTGTCATTCTGTCATCTTCTGTCATCTTCTGTCCTATTCTGTCATTCTGTCATCTTCTGTCATGTTCCGTCATCTTCTGTCCTCTTCTGTCATTCTTTCATCTTCTGTCATCTTCTTTCATCTTCTGACATCTTCTGTCCTCTTCTGTCATCCTCTGTCATCTTCTGTCATTCTGACCTCTTCTGCCATCTTCTATCATCTTCTGTCATTCTGTCCTCTTCTGTCAACTTCTGTCATCTTCTGTCATCTTCTGTCATTCTGTCATCTTCTGTCATTCTGTCATCTTCTGTCATCTTCTGCCCTCTTCTGTCATCTTCTGTCCTCTTCTGTCATCTTCTGTCATCTTCTGTCATTCTGTCCTCTTCTGTCATTCTGTCATCTTCTGTCATCTTCTGGCCTCTTCTGTCATTCTGTCATCTTCTGTCCTCTTCTGTCATTCTGTGATCTTCTGTCATCTTCTGTCCTATTCTGTCATTCTGTCATCTTCTGTCCTCTTCTGTAATTCTGTCATCTTCTGTCATCTTCTGTCATCTTCTGTCATTCTGTCCTCTTCTGTCATCTTCTGTCATTCTGTCATCTTCTGTCATCTTCTGTCATTCTGTCATCTTCTGTCATTCTGTCCTCTTCTGTCATTCTGTCATCTTCTATCATTCTGTCCTCTTCTGTCATCTTCTGTCATCTTCTGTCATTCTGTCATCTTCTGTCATTCTGTCCTCTTCTGAAATTCTGTCATCTTCTGTCCTCTTCTGTCATTCTGTCATCTTCTGTCATCTTCTGTCATCTTCTGTCCTCCTCTGCCATTCTGTCATCTTCTGTCCTCTTCTGTCATCCTCTTTCATCTTCTGTCATCTTCTGTCATTTTCTGTCCTCTTCTGTCATCTTCTGTCAATCTGTCCTCTTCTGTCATCTTCTGCCACCTTCTGTCATTCTGTCCTCTTCTGTCATCTTCTGTCATCTTCTGTCATTCTGTCATCTTCTGTCATCTTCTGTCATTCTGTCATCTTCTGTCATCTTCTGTCATTCTGTCATCTTCTGTCATTCTGTCCTCTTCTGTCATCTTCTGTCATCTTCTGTCATTCTGTCTTCTTCTGTCATCTTCTGTCATCTTCTGTTATCTTCTGTCATCTTCTGTCCTCTTCTGTCATCTTCTGTGATCTTCTGTCATTCAGTCCTCTTCTGTCATCTTCTGTCATCTTCTGTCATTCTGTCCTCTTCTGTCATCTTCTGTCATCTTCTGTCATCTTCTGTCATTCTGTCATCTTCTGTCATTCTGTCCTCTTCTGTCATTCTGTCAACTTCTGTCATCTTCTGTCCTCTTCTGTCATTCTGTCAGCTTCTGTCATCTTCTGTCATCTTCTGTCCTCTTCTGTCATTCTGTCATCTTCTGTCCTCTTCTGTCATTCTGTCATCTTCTGTCATCTTCTGTCCTAATCTGTCATTCTGTCAACTTCTGTCATCTTCTGTCATCTTCTGTCATTCTGTCATCTTCTGTCCTCTTCTGTCATTCTGTTATCTTCTGTCATCTTCTGTCATCTTCTGTCCTCTTCTGTCATCTTCTGTCATCTTCTGTCATTCTGTCCTCTTCTGTCATCTTCTGTCATCTTCTGTCATCTTCTGTCATCTTCTGTCATCTTCTGTCATTCTGTCCTCTTTTGTCATCTTCTGTCATCTTCTGTCCTCTTCTGTCATCTTCTGTCATCTTCTGTCTTCTTCTGTCATCTTCTGTCATCTTCTGTCCTCGTCTGTCATCTTCTCTCATCTTCTGTCATCTTCTGACATCTTCTGCCATCTTCTGTCATCCTCTGTCCTCTTCTGTCATCTTCTGTCATCTTCTGTCGTCTTCTGTCATCTTCTGTCCTCTTCTGTCATATTCTGTCATATTCTGTCATCTTCTGTCATCTTCTGTCCTCTTCTGTCATCTTCTGTCATCTTATGCCATTCTGTCCTCTTCTGTCATCTTCTGTCATCTTCTGTCATTTTCTGTCATTTTCTGTCATTCTGTCATCTTCTGTCATTCTGTCCTCTTCTGTCATCTTCTGACATCTTCTGTCATCTTCTGTCATTCTGTCATCTTCTGTCATTCTGTCCTCTTCTGTCATTCTGTCATCTTCTGTCATTCTGTCCTCTTCTGTCATCTTCTGTCATCTTCTGTCATTCTGTCCTCTTCTGTCATCTTCTGTCATCTTCTGTCATTCTGTCCTCTTCTGTCATCTTCTGTCATCTTCTGTCCTCTTCGGTCATCTTCTGTCATCTTCTGTCTTTCTGTCATCTTCTGTCATCTTCTGTCATTCTGTCCTCTTCTGTCATTCTGTCAACTTCTGTCATCTTCTGTCCTCTTCTGTCATTCTGTCATCTTCTGTCACTCAGTCCTCTTCTGTCATTCTGTTATCTTCTGTCATCTTCTGTCCTCTTCTGTCATTCTGTCATCTTCTGTCGTCTTCTGTCATTCTGTCATCTTCTGTCATCTTCTGTCCTATTCTGTCATTCTGTCATCTTCTGTCATCTTCTGTCATTCTGTCATCTTCTGTCCTCTTCTGTCATTCTGTCATCTTCTGTCACTCTGTCCTCTTCTGTCATTCTGCTTTCTTCTGTTATCTTCTGTCATCTTCTGTCCTCTTCTGTCATCTGCTGTCACCTTCTGTCATTCTGTCCTCTTCTGTCATCTTCTATCATTCTGACCTCTTCGGTCATCTTCTGTCCTCTTCTGTCATTCTGTCATCTTCTGTCACTCTGTCCTCTTCTGTCATTCTGCTTTCTTCTGTTATCTTCTGTCCTCTTCTGTCATTCTGTCATCTTCTGTCCTCTTCTGTCATTCTGTCATCTTCTGTCATCTTCTGTCCTATTCTGTCATTCTGTCATCTTCTGTCATCTTCTGTCCTCTTCTGTCATTCTGTCATCTTCTGTCATTCTGTCCTCTTCTGTCATTTTGTCATCTTCTGTCATTCTGTCCTCTTCTGTCATTCTGTCATCTTCTCTCATCTTCTGTCATCTTCTGTCCTCTTCTGTCATTCTTTCATCTTCTGTCATTCTGTCATCTTCTGTCATCTTCTGTCCTCTTCTGTCATTCTTTCATCTTCTGTCATTCTGTCATCTTCTGTCATCTTCTGTCCTATTCTGTCATTCTGTCATCTTCTGTCATGTTCCGTCATCTTCTGTCGTTCTGTCATCTTCTGTCATTCTGTCATCTTCTGTCAACTTCTCTCATCTTCTGTCCGCTTCTGTCATTCTGCAATCTTCTGTCATTCTGCAATCTTCTGTCATTCTGTCATCTTCTGTCATCTTCTGTCCTCTTCTGTCATTCTGTCATCTTCTGTCATTCTGTCCTCTTCTGTCATTCTGTCATCTTCTGTCATGTTGTCCTCTTCTGTCATTCTGTCATCTTCTGTCATCTTCTGTCCTCCTCTGTCATTCTGCCATCTTCTGTCCTCTTCTGTCATTCTGTCATCTTCTGTCATCTTCTGTCCTATTCTGTCATTCTGTCATCTTCTGTCATCTTCTGTCATCTTCTGTCATTCTGTCATCTTCTGTCCTCTTCTGTCATTCTGTCATCTCCTGTCATCTTCTGTCATCTTCTGTCATCTTCTGTCGTCTTCTGTCATCTTCTGTCATCTTCTGTCCTCTTCTGTCACCTTCTGTCATCTTCTGCCATTCTGTCCTCTTCTGTCATCTTCTGACATCTTCTGTCATTTTGTCCTCTTCTGTCATCTTCTGTCATCTTCTGTCATTCTGTCATCTTCTGTCATTCTGTGCTTTTCTGTCATTCTGTCATCTTCTGCCATCTTCTGTCCTCTTCTGTCATTCTGTCATCTTCTGTCATTCTGTCCTCTTCTGTCATTCTGTCATCTTCTGTCATTCTGTCCTCTTCTGTCATTCTGTCATCTTCCGTCATCTTCTGTCATCTTCTGTCCTCTTCTGCCCTCTTCTGTCATCTTCTGTCATCTTCTGTCATTCTGTCCTCTTCTGTCATCTTCTTTCATCTTCTGTCATTCTGTCCTCTTCTGTCATCTTCTGTCATCTTATGTCATTCTGTCATCTTCTGTCATTCTGTCATCTTCTGTCATCTTCTGCCCTCTTCTGTCATTCTGTCATCTTCTGTCATTCTGTCCCCTTCTGTCATCTTCTGCCCTCTTCTGTCATTCTGTCATCTTCTGTCATTCTGTCCCCTTCTGTCATTCTGTCATCTTCTGTCACCTTCTGTCATTCTGTCCTCTTCTGTCATCTTCTGTCATCTTCTGTCATCTTCTGTCATTCTGTGCTCTTCTGTCATTCTGTCATCTTCTGTCATTCTGTCCTCTTCTGTCATTCTGTGATCTTCTGTCATCTTCTGTCATCTTCTGTCATTCTGTCCTCTTTTGTCATCTTCTGTCATCTTCTGTCCTCTTCTGTCATCTTCTGTCATCTTCTGTCTACTTCTGTCATCTTCTGTCATCTTCTGTCCTCGTCTGTCATCTTCTGTCATCTTCTGTCATCTTCTGACATCTTCTGCCATCTTCTGTCATCCTCTGTCCTCTTCTGTCATCTTCTGTCATCTTCTGTCATCTTCTGTCCTCTTCTGTCATATTCTGTCATATTCTGTCATCTTCTGTCATCTTCTGTCCTCTTCTGTCATCTTCTGTCATCTTATGCCATTCTGTCCTCTTCTGTCATCTTCTGTCATCTTCTGTCATTTTCTGTCATCTTCTGTCATCTTCTGTCATCTTCAGTCATTCTATCCTCTTCTGTCATCTTCTGTCATCTTCTGTCATCTTCTGTCATTCTGTCATCTTCTGTCATTCTGTCCTTTCTGTCATCTTCTGACATCTTCTGTCATCTTCTGTCATTCTGTCATCTTCTGTCATTCTGTCCTCTTCTGTCATTCTGTCATCTTCTGTCATTCTGTCCTCTTCTGTCATCTTCTGTCATCTTCTGTCATTCTGTCCTCTTCTGTCATCTTCTGTCATCTTCTGTCATTCTGTCCTCTTCTGTCATCTTCTGTCATCTTCTGTCCTCTTCGGTCATCTTCTGTCATCTTCTGTCTTTCTGTCATCTTCTGTCATCTTCTGTCATTCTGTCCTCTTCTGTCATTCTGTCAACTTCTGTCATCTTCTGTCCTCTTCTGTCATTCTGTCATCTTCTGTCACTCAGTCCTCTTCTGTCATTCTGTTATCTTCTGTCATCTTCTGTCCTCTTCTGTCATTCTGTCATCTTCTGTCCTCTTCTGTCATTCTGTCATCTTCTGTCATCTTCTGTCCTATTCTGTCATTCTGTCATCTTCTGTCATCTTCTGTCATTCTGTCATCTTCTGTCCTCTTCTGTCATTCTGTCATCTTCTGTCATCTTCTGTCATCTTCTGTCCTCTTCTGTCATCTGCTGTCACCTTCTGTCATTCTGTCCTCTTCTGTCATCTTCTATCATTCTGACCTCTTCGGTCATCTTCTGTCATTCTGTCAACTTCTGTCACTCTGTCCTCATCTGTCATTCTGCTTTCTTCTGTCATCTTCTGTCCTCTTCTGTCATTCTGTCATCTTCTGTCCTCTTCTGTCATTCTGTCATCTTCTGTCATCTTCTGTCCTATTCTGTCATTCTGTCATCTTCTGTCATCTTCTGTCCTCTTCTGTCATTCTGTCATCTTCTGTCATTCTGTCCTCTTCTGTCATTTTGTCATCTTCTGTCATTCTGTCCTCTTCTGTCATTCTGTCATCTTCTCTCATCTTCTGTCATCTTCTGTCCTCTTCTGTCATTCTTTCATCTTCTGTCATTCTGTCATCTTCTGTCATCTTCTGTCCTATTCTGTCATTCTGTCATCTTCTGTCATGTTCCGTCATCTTCTGTCGTTCTGTCATCTTCTGTCATTCTGTCCTCTTCTGTCATTCTGTCATCTTCTGTCATCTTCTGTCCTCTTCTGTCATTCTGTCATCTTCTGTCATTCTGTCCTCTTCTGTCATTCTGTCATCTTCTGTCATTTTGTCCTCTTCTGTCATTCTGCCATCTTCTGTCCTCTTCTGTCATTCTGTCATCTTCTGTCATCTTCTGTCCTATTCTGTCATTCTGTCATCTTCTGTCATCTTCTGTCATCTTCTGTCATCTTCTGTCATTCTGTCATCTTCTGTCCTCTTCTGTCATTCTGTCATCTCCTGTCATCTTCTGTCATCTTCTGTCATCTTCTGTCGTCTTCTGTCATCTTCTGTCATCTTCTATCCTCTTCTGTCACCTTCTGTCATCTTCTGCCATTCTGTCCTCTTCTGTCATCTTCTGTCATCTTCTGTCATTTTGTCCTCTTCTGTCATCTTCTGTCATCTTCTGTCATTCTGTCATCTTCTGTCATTCTGTGCTCTTCTGTCATTCTGTCATCTTCTGCCATCTTCTGTCCTCTTCTGTCATTCTGTCATCTTCTGTCATTCTGTCCTCTTCTGTCATTCTGTCATCTTCTGTCATTCTGTCCTCTTCTGTCATTCTGTCATCGTCTGTCATCTTCTGTCATCTTCTGTCCTCTTCTGTCATTCTGTCATCTTCCGTCATCTTCTGTCATCTTCTGTCCTCTTCTGCCCTCTTCTGTCATCTTCTGTCATCTTCTGTCATTCTGTCCTCTTCTGTCATCTTCTTTCATCTTCTGTCATTCTGTCCTCTTCTGTCATCTTATGTCATTCTGTCATCTTCTGTCATTCTGTCATCTTCTGTCATCTTCTGCCCTCTTCTGTCATTCTGTCATCTTCTGTCATTCTGTCCCCTTCTGTCATTCTGTCATCTTCTGTCATCTTCTGCCCTCTTCTGTCATTCTGTCATCTTCTGTCATTCTGTCCCCTTCTGTCATTCTGTCATCTTCTGTCACCTTCTGTCATTCTGTCCTCTTCTGTCATCTTCTGTCATCTTCTGTCATCTTCTGTCATTCTGTGCTCTTCTGTCATTCTGTCATCTTCTGTCATTCTGTCCTCTTCTGTCATTCTGTGATCTTCTGTCATCTTCTGTCCTATTCTGTCATTCTGTCATCTTCTGTCATCTTCTGTCATTCTGTCATCTTCTGTCCTCTTCTGTCATTCTGTGATCTTCTGTCATCTTCTGTCATCTTCTGTCATCTTCTGTCCTCTTCTGTCACCTTCTGTCATCTTCTGTCATTCTGTCCTCTTCTGACATCTTCTGTCATCTTCTGTCATTCTGTCGTCTTCTGTCATCTTCTGTCATCTTCTGTCAGCTTCTGTCCTCTTCTGTCATTCTGTCATCTTCTGTCATTCTGTCCTCTTCTGTCATCTTCTGTCATCTTCTGTCATTCTGTCCTCTTCTGTCATCTTCTGTCATCTTCTGTCATTCTGTCCTCTTCTGTCATCTTCTGTCATCTTCTGTCCTCTTCGGTCATCTTCTGTCATCTTCTGTCTTTCTGTCATCTTCTGTCATTCTGTCCTCTTCTGTCATTCTGTCAACTTCTGTCATCTTCTGTCCTCTTCTGTCATTCTGTCATCTTCTGTCACTCAGTCCTCTTCTGTCATTCTGTTATCTTCTGTCATCTTCTGTCCTCTTCTGTCATTCTGTCATCTTCTGTCCTCTTCTGTCATTCTGTCATCTTCTGTCATCTTCTGTCCTATTCTGTCATTCTGTCATCTTCTGTCATCTTCTGTCATTCTGTCATCTTCTGTCCTCTTCTGTCATTCTGTCATCTTCTGTCATCTTCTGTCATCTTCTGTCCTCTTCTGTCATCTGCTGTCACCTTCTGTCATTCTGTCCTCTTCTGTCATCTTCTATCATTCTGACCTCTTCGGTCATCTTCTGTCATTCTGTCATCTTCTGTCATCTTCTGTCATTCTGTCATCTTCTGTCATCTTCTGTCATCTTCTGTCATTCTGTCATCTTCTGTCATCTTCTGCCTTTCTGTCCTCTACTGTCATTCTGTCATCTTCTGTCATTCTGTCCTCTTCTGTCATTCTGTCATCTTCTGTCATCTTCTGTCATCTTCTGTCATCTTCTGTCATTCTGTCATCTTCTGTCATCTTCTGCCATCTTCTGTCATCTTCTCTCATTCTGTCATCTTCTGTCATCTTCTGTCATCTTCTGTCATTCTGTCCTCTTCTGTCATTCTGTCATCTTCTGTCATCTTCTGCCATTCTGTCCTCTTCTGTCATTCTGTCATCTTCTCTCATTCTGTCCTCTTCTGTCATCTTCTGTCCTCTTCTGCCATTCTGTCATCTTCTGTCATCTTCTGTCATCTTCTGTCTTCTTCTGTCATCTTCTGCCCTCTTCTGTCATCTTCTGTCATCTTCTGTCATTCTGTCCTCTTCTGTCATCTTCTTTCATCTTCTGTCATTCTGTCCTCTTCTGTCATCTTATGTCATTCTGTCATCTTCTGTCATTCTGTCATCTTCTGTCATCTTCTGCCCTCTTCTGTCATTCTGTCATCTTCTGTCATTCTGTCCCCTTCTGTCATTCTGTCATCTTCTGTCATCTTCTGCCCTCTTCTGTCATTCTGTCATCTTCTGTCATTCTGTCCCCTTCTGTCATTCTGTCATCTTCTGTCACCTTCTGTCATTCTGTCCTCTTCTGTCATCTTCTGTCATCTTCTGTCATCTTCTGTCATTCTGTGCTCTTCTGTCATTCTGTCATCTTCTGTCATTCTGACCTCTTCTGTCATTCTGTGATCTTCTGTCATCTTCTGTCCTATTCTGTCATTCTGTCATCTTCTGTCATCTTCTGTCATTCTGTCATCTTCTGTCCTCTACTGTCATTCTGTGATCTTCTGTCATCTTCTGTCATCTTCTGTCATCTTCTGTCATCTTCTGTCCTCTTCTGTCACCTTCTGTCATCTTCTGTCATTCTGTCCTCTTCTGACATCTTCTGTCATCTTCTGTCATTCTGTCGTCTTCTGTCATCTTCTGTCATCTTCTGTCAGCTTCTGTCCTCTTCTGTCATTCTGTCATCTTCTGTCATTCTGTCCTCTTCTGTCATTCTGTCATTCTCTGTCATTCTGTCCTCTTCTGTCATTCTGTCATCTTCTGTCATCTTCTGTCATCTTCTGTCATTCTGTCATCTTCTGTCCTCTTCTGTCATTCTGTCATCTTCTGTCATCTTCTGTCCTCTTCTGTCATCTTCTGTCACCTTCTGTCATTCTGTCCTCTTCTGTCATCTTCTATCATTCTGACCTCTTCGGTCATCTTCTGTCCTCTTCTGTCATTCTGTCATCTTCTGTCACTCTGTCCTCTTCTGTCATTCTGCTTTCTTCTGTCATCTTCTGTCCTCTTCTGTCATTCTGTCATCTTCTGTCCTCTTCTGTCATTCTGTCATCTTCTGTCCTATTCTGTCATTCTGTCATCTTCTGTAATCTTCTGTCATTCTGTCATCTTCTGTCCTCTTCTGTCATTCTGTCATCTTCTGTCATCTTCTGTCATCTTCTGTCATCTTCTGTCCTCTTCTGTCACCTTCTGTCATCTTCTGTCATTCTGTCCTCTTCTGTCATCTTCTGTCATCTTCTGTCATTCTGTCCTCTTTTGTGATCTTCTGTCATCTTCTGTTCTCTTCTGTCATCTTCTGTCATCTTCTGTCTTCTTCTGTCATCTTCTGTCATCTTCTGTCCTCTTCTGTCATCTTCTGTCATCTTCTGTCATTCTGACCTCTTCGGTCATCTTCTGTCATCTTCTGTCATTCTGTCATCTTCTGTCATTCTGTCCTCTTCTGTCATTCTGTCATCTTCTGTCATCTTCTGTCCTCTTCTGTCATTCTGTCATCTTCTGTCATCTTCTGTCCTCTTCTGTCATTTTGTCATCTTCTGTCATTCTGTCCTCTTCTGTCATTCTGTCATCTTCTCTCATCTTCTGTCATCTTCTGTCCTCTTCTGTCATTCTTTCATCTTCTGTCATTCTGTCATCTTCTGTCATCTTCTGTCCTCTTCTGTCATTCTTTCATCTTCTGTCATTCTGTCATCTTCTGTCATCTTCTGTCCTATTCTGTCATTCTGTCATCTTCTGTCATGTTCCGTCATCTTCTGTCATTCTGTCATCTTCTGTCATTCTGTCCTCTTCTGTCATTCTGTCATCTTCTGTCATTCTGTCCTCTTCTGTCATTCTGTCATCTTCTGTCATGTTGTCCTCTTCTGTCATTCTGTCATCTTCTGTCATCTTCTGTCCTCCTCTGTCATTCTGCCATCTTCTGTCCTCTTCTGTCATTCTGTCATCTTCTGTCATCTTCTGTCCTATTCTGTCATTCTGTCATCTTCTGTCATCTTCTGTCATCTTCTGTCATCTTCTGTCATTCTGTCATCTTCTGTCCTCTTCTGTCATTCTGTCATCTCCTGTCATCTTCTGTCATCTTCTGTCATCTTCTGTCGTCTTCTGTCATCTTCTGTCATCTTCTGTCCTCTTCTGTCACCTTCTGTCATCTTCTGCCATTCTGTCCTCTTCTGTCATCTTCTGTCATCTTCTGTCATCTTCTGTCCTCTTCTGTCCTCTTCTGTCATTCTGTCATCTTCTGTCATCTTCTGTCATCTTCTGTCATCTTCTGTCCTCTTCTATCATTCTGTCATCTTTTGTCATCTTCTGTCATCTTCTGTCATCTTCTGTCCTCATCTGTCATTCTGTCATCTTCTGTCATTCTGTCATCTTCTGTCATTCTGTCCTCTTCTGTCATTCTGTCATCTTCTGTCATCTTCTGTCATTTTCTGTCATCTTCTGTCATTCTGTCATCTTCTGTCATCTTTTGTCATATTCTGTCCTCTTCTGTCATTCTTTCCTCTTCTGTCATTCTGTCCTCTTCGGTCATTCTGTCATCTTCTGTCATCTTCTGTCATCTTCTGTCATTCTGTCATCTTCTGTCATCTTCTGTCCTCTTCTGTCATTCTGTCAGCTTCTGTCATCTTCTGTCATCTTCTGTCATCTTCTGTCCTCTTCTGTCATTCTGTCATCTCCTGTCATTCTGTCCTCTTCTATCATTCTGTCATCTTCTGTCATCTTCTGTCATCTTCTGTCATCTTCTGTCATACTCTGTCATCTTCTGTCATCTTCTGTCATATGCTGTCATCTTCTGTCATCTTCTGCCATCTTCTGTCATCTTCTTTCATCTTCTGTCATCTTCTGTCATTCTGTCATCTTCTGTCATCCTCTGTCATCTTCTGTCATCTTCTGTCATATGCTGTCATCTTCTGTCATCTTCTGCCATCTTCTGTCATCTTCTTTCATCTTCTGTCATCTTCTGTCATTCTGTCCTCTTCTGTCATATTCTGTCCTCTTCCGTCATTTTCTGTCATTCTTTCATCTTCTGTCATCTTCTGTCATTCTGTCCTCTTCTGTCATTCTGTCCTCTTCTGTCATTCTGTCATCTTCTGTCATCTTCTGTCCTCTTCTGTCATATCCTGTCATCTTCTGTCATCTTCTGTCATGTTCTGTCATCTTCTGTCATTCTGTCATCTTCCGTCCTTCTGACATCTTCTCTCATCTTCTGTCATTCTGTCATCTTCTGTCATCCTCTATCATATTCTGTCCTCTTCTGTCATTCTGTCCTCTTCTGTCATTATGTCATCTTCTGTCATCTTCTGTCATCTTCTGTCATCTTCTGTCCTCTTCTGCCATACTGTCATCTTCTGTCATCTTCTGTCATCTTCTGTCATCTTCTGTCATCTACTGTCATCTTCTGTCATCTTCTGTCATTCTGTCATCTTCTGTCATCTTCTGTCATCTTCTGTCATATTCTGTCATCTTCTGTCATCTTCTGTCATTCTGTCCTCTTCTGTCATATTCTGTCCTCTTCTGTCATTTTCTGTCATTCTGTCATCTTGTGTCATCTTCTGTCAAATTCTGTCCTCTTCTGTCATTCTGTCCTCTTCTGTCATTCTGTCCTCTTCGGTCATTCTGTCATCTTCTGTCATCTTCTGTCATCTTCTGTCATCTTCTGTCATTCTGTCATCTTCTGTCATCTTCTGTCCTCTTCTGTCATTCTGTCATCTTCTGTCATCTTCTGTCATCTTCTGTCCTCTTCTGTCATTCTGTCATCTTCTGTCATTCTGTCCTCTTCCGTCATTCTGTCATCTTCTGTCATCTTCTGTCATCTTCTGTCATACTCTGTCATCTTCTGTCATCTTCTGTCATATTCTGTCATCTTCTGTCATCTTCTGCCATCTTCTGTCATCTTCTGTCTTCTTCTGTCATCTTCTGTCATCTTCTTTCATTCTGTCCTCTTCTGTCATATTCTGTCATCTTCTGTCATATTCTGTCATCTTCTGTCATCTTCTGTCCTCTTCTGTCCTCTTCTGTCATTCTGTCATCTTCTGTCATCTTCTGTCATCTTCTGTCATATTCTGTCATCTTCTGTCATCTTCTGTCATCTTCTGTCATCTTCTGCCATCTTCTGTCATTCTGTCCTCTTCTGTCTTTCTGTCCTCTTCTGTCATTCTGTCATCTTCTGTCATCTTCTGTCATCTTCTGTCATCTTCTGACCTCTTCTGTCATTCTGTCATCTTCTGTCACCTTCTGTCATCTTCTGTCATCTTCTGTCCTCTTCTGTCATTCTGTCATCTTCTGTCATTTTCTGTCATCTTCTGTCATCTTCTGTCCTCTTCTGTCATTCTGTCATCTTCTGTCATCTTCTGTCATTTTCTGTCATCTTCTGTCATCTTCTGTCCTCTTCTGTCATTCTGTCATCTTCTGTCATCTTTTGTCATATCCTGTCCTCTTCTGTCATTCTGTACTCTTCTGTCATTCTGTCCACTTCGGTCAGTCTGTCGTCTTCTGTCATCTTCTGTCATCTTCTGTCATCTTCTGTCATCTTCTGTCATTCTGTCATCTTCTGTCATCTTCTGTCCTCTTCTGCCATTCTGTCATCTTCTGTCATCTTCTGTCATCTTCTGTCATATTCTGTCCTCTTCTGTCATTCTGTCATCTTCTGTCATTCTGTCCTCTTCTGTCATTCTGTCATCTTCTGTCATCTTCTGTCATCTTCTGTCATACTCTGTCATCTTCTGTCATCTTCTGTCATATTCTGTTATCTTCTGTCATCTTCTGCCATCTTCTGTCATCTTCTGTCATCTTCTGTCATCTTCTGTCATCTTCTGTCATTCTGTCCTCTTCTGTGATATTCTGTCCTCTTCTGTCATTTTCTGTCATTCTGTCATCTTCTGTCATCTTCTGTCATCTTCTGTCATTCTGTCATCTTCTGTCAACTTCTGTCATATTCTGTCCTCTTCTGTCATTCTGTCCTCTTCTGTCATTCTGTCATCTTCTGTCATCTTCTGTCATATTCTGTCATCTTCTGTCATCTTCTGTCATCTTCTGTCATCTACTGTCATCTTCTGTCATCTTCTGTCATTCTGTCGTCTTCTGTCATCTTCTGTCATCTTCTGTCATCTACTGTCATCTTCTGTCATATTCTGTCATCTTCTGTCATCTTCTGTCATCTTCTGTCATTCTGTCATGTTCTGTCATCTTCTGTCATCTTCTGTCATTCTGTCATCTTCTGTCATTCTGTCCTCTTCTGTCATTCTGTCATGTTCTGTCATCTTCTGTCATCTTCTGTCATTCTGTCATCTTCTGTCATCTTCTGTCCTCTTCTGTCATTCTGTCATCTTCTGTCCTCTTCTGTCATTCTGTCCTCTTCTGTCATTCTGTCATCTTCTGTCATCTTCTGTCATCTTCTGTCGTCTTCTGTCATTCTGTCCTCTTCTGTCATTCTGTCATCTTCTGTCATTCTGTCATCTTCTGTCATCTTCTGTCCTCTTCTGTCATCTTCTGACCTCTTCTGTCATTCTGTCATCTTCTTTCATCTTCTGTCATCTTCTGTCCTCTTCTGTCCTCTTCTGTCCTTCTGTCAGCTTCTGTCATCTTCTGTCATCTTCTGTCATCTTCTGTCCTCTTCTGTCATTCTGTCATCTTCTGTCATCTTCTGTCATCTTCTGTCCTCATCTGTCATTCTGTCATCTTCTGTCATTCTGTCCTCTTCTGTCATTCTGTCATCTTCTGTCATCTTCTGTCATTTTCTGTCATCTTCTGTCATCTTCTGTCATTCTGTCATCTTCTGTCATCTTTTGTCATCTTCTGTCATTCTGTCATCTTCTGTCATCTTCTGTCATCTTCTGTCCTCTTCTGTCATTCTGTCATCTTCTGTCATCTTCTGTCATCTTCTGTCATATTCTGTCCTCTTCTGTCATTCTGTCATCTTCTGTCATTCTGTCCACTTCTGTCATTCTGTCATCTTCTGTCATCTTCTGTCATCTTCTGTCATCTTCTATCATACTCTGTCATCTTCTGTCATCTTCTGTCATATTCTGTCATCTTCTGTCATCTTCTGCCATCTTCTGTCATCTTCTGTCATCTTCTGTCCTCTTCTGTCATTCTGTCCTCTTCTGTCATATTCTGTCATCTTCTGTCATCTTCTGTCATATTCTGTCCTCTTCTGTCATTCTGTCCTCTTCTGTCATTCTGTCATCGTCTGTCATCTTCTGTCATCTTCTGTCATACTCTGTCATCTTCTGTCATCTTCTGTCATATGCTGTCATCTTCTGTCATCTTCTGTCATCTTCTGTCATCTTCTGTCATTCTGTCCTCTTCTGTCATATTCTGTCCTCTTCTGTCATTTTCTGTCATTCTATCATCTTGTGTCATCTTCTGTCATATTCTGTCCTCTTCTGTCATTCTGTCCTCTTCTGTCATTCTGTCATCTTCTGTCATCTTCTGTCATATTCTGTCATCTTCTGTCATCTTCTGTCCTCTTCTGTCATATTCTGTCATCTTCTGTAATCTTCTGTCATGTTCTGACATCTTCTGTTATTCTGTCATCTTCTGTCCTTCTGACATCTTCTCTCATCTTCTGTCATTCTGTCATCTTCTTTCATCCTCTATCATATTCTGTCCTCTTCTGTCATTCTGTCCTCTTCTGTCATTCTGTCATCTTCTGTCATCTTCCATCATCTTCTGTCATCTTCTGTCATCTTCTGTCCTCTTCTGTCATACTGTCATCTTCTGTCATCTTCTGTCATCTTCTGTCATCTTCTGTCATCTACTGTCATCTTCTGTCATCTTCTGTCATCTTCTGTCATCTTCTGTCATCTTCTGTCATCTTCTGTCATATTCTGTCATCTTCTGTCATCTTCTGTCATTCTGTCCTCTTCTGTCATATTCTGTCCTCTTCTGTCATTTTCTGTCATTCTGTCATCTTGTGTCATCTTCTGTCAAATTCTGTCCTCTTCTGTCATTCTGTCCTCTTCTGTCATTCTGTCCTCTTCTGTCATTCTGTCATCTTCTGTCATCTTCTATCATCTTCTGTCCTCTTCTGTCATACTGTGATCTTCTGTCATCTTCTGTCATCTTCTGTCATCTTCTGTCATCCACTGTCATCTTCTGTCATCTTCTGTCATTCTGTCATCTTCTGTCATCTTCTGTCAACATCTGTCATCTTCTGTCCTCTTCTGTCATATTCTGTCATCTTCTGTCATCTTCTGTCATTCTGTCATCTTCTGTCCTTTTGATATCTTCTGTCATCTTCTGTCATTCTGTCATCTTCTGTCATCCTCTATCATATTCTGTCCTCTTCTGTCATTCTGTCCTCTTCTGTCATTCTGTCATCTTCTGTCATCTTCTGTCATCTTCTGTCATCTTCTGTCCTCTTCTGTTATTCTGTCATCTTCTGTCATCTTCTGTCATCTTCTATCATCTTCCGTCTTCTACTGTCATCTTCTGTCATCTTCTGTCATATTCTGTCATCTTCTGTCATCTTCTGTCATCTTCTGTCATCTTCTGTCATTCGGTCCTCTTCTGTCATTCTGTCCTCTTCTGTCTTTCTGTCATCTTCTGTCATCTTCTGACCTCTTCTGTCATTCTGTCATCTTCTGTCATCTTCTGTCATCTTCTGTCATCTTCTGTCATACTCTGTCATCTTCTGTCATCTTCTGTCATATGCTGTCATCTTCTGTCATCTTCTGCCATCTTCTGTCATCTTCTGTCATCTTCTGTCATCTTCTGTCATTCTGTCCTCTTCTGTCATATTCTGTCCTCTTCTGTCATTTTCTGTCATTCTATCATCTTGTGTCATCTTCTGTCATATTCTGTCCTCTTCTGTCATTCTGTCCTCTTCTGTCATTCTGTCATCTTCTGTCATCTTCTGTCATATTCTGTCATCTTCTGTCAACTTCTGTCCTCTTCTGTCATATTCTGTCATCTTCTGTCATCTTCTGTCATGTTCTGACATCTTCTGTTATTCTGTCATCTTCTGTCCTTCTGACATCTTATCTCATCTTCTGTCATTCTGTCATCTTCTGTCATCCTCTATCATATTCTGTCCTCTTCTGTCATTCTGTCCTCTTCTGTCATTCTGTCATCTTCTGTCATCTTCCATCATCTTCTGTCATCTTCTGTCATCTTCTGTCCTCTTCTGTCATACTGTCATCTTCTGTCATCTTCTGTCATCTTCTGTCATCTTCTGTCATCTACTGTCATCTTCTGTCATCTTCTGTCATTCTGTCATCTTCTGTCATCTTCTGTCATCTTCTGTCATATTCTGTCATCTTCTGTCATCTTCTGTCATTCTATCCTCTTCTGTCATTCTGTCCTCTTCTGTCATTCTGTCATCTTCTGTCATCTTCTATCATCTTCTGTCATCTTCTGTCATCTTCTGTCCTCTTCTGTCATACTGTGATCTTCTGTCATCTTCTGTCATCTTCTGTCATCTTCTGTCATCCACTGTCATCTTCTGTCATCTTCTGTCATTCTGTCATCTTCTGTCATCTTCTGTCAACATCTGTCATCTTCTGTCCTCTTCTGTCATATTCTGTCATCTTCTGTCATCTTCTGTCATTCTGTCATCTTCTGTCCTTTTGATATCTTCTGTCATCTTCTGTCATTCTGTCATCTTCTGTCATCCTCTATCATATTCTGTCCTCTTCTGTCATTCTGTCCTCTTCTGTCATTCTGTCATCTTCTGTCATCTTCTGTCATCTTCTGTCATCTTCTGTCCTCTTCTGTTATTCTGTCATCTTCTGTCATCTTCTGTCATCTTCTATCATCTTCCGTCTTCTACTGTCATCTTCTGTCATCTTCTGTCATATTCTGTCATCTTCTGTCATCTTCTGTCATCTTCTGTCATCTTCTGTCATTCGGTCCTCTTCTGTCCTTTTGATATCTTCTGTCATCTTCTGTCATTCTGTCATCTTCTGTCATCCTCTATCATATTCTGTCCTCTTCTGTCATTCTGTCCTCTTCTGTCATTCTGTCATCTTCTGTCATCTTCTGTCATCTTCTATCATCTTCCGTCTTCTACTGTCATCTTCTGTCATCTTCTGTCATATTCTGTCATCTTCTGTCATATTCTGTCATCTTCTGTCATCTTCTGTCATTCTGTCATCTTCTGTCCTTTTGATATCTTCTGTCATCTTCTGTCATTCTGTCATCTTCTGTCATCCTCTATCATATTCTGTCCTCTTCTGTCATTCTGTCCTCTTCTGTCATTCTGTCATCTTCTGTCATCTTCTGTCATCTTCTGTCATCTTCTGTCCTCTTCTGTTATTCTGTCATCTTCTGTCATCTTCTGTCATCTTCTATCATCTTCCGTCTTCTACTGTCATCTTCTGTCATCCTCTATCATATTCTGTCCTCTTCTGTCATTCTGTCCTCTTCTGTCATTCTGTCCTCTTCTGTCTTTCTGTCATCTTCTGTCATCTTCTGACCTCTTCTGTCATTCTGTCATCTTCTGTCATCTTCTGTCATCTTCTGTCATCTTCTGTCATACTCTGTCATCTTCTGTCATCTTCTGTCATATGCTGTCATCTTCTGTCATCTTCTGCCATCTTCTGTCATCTTCTGTCATCTTCTGTCATCTTCTGTCATTCTGTCCTCTTCTGTCATATTCTGTCCTCTTCTGTCATTTTCTGTCATTCTATCATCTTGTGTCATCTTCTGTCATATTCTGTCCTCTTCTGTCATTCTGTCCTCTTCTGTCATTCTGTCATATTCTGTCATCTTCTGTCATCTTCTGTCCTCTTCTGTCATATTCTGTCATCTTCTGTCATCTTCTGTCATGTTCTGACATCTTCTGTTATTCTGTCATCTTCTGTCCTTCTGACATCTTATCTCATCTTCTGTCATTCTGTCATCTTCTGTCATCCTCTATCATATTCTGTCCTCTTCTGTCATTCTGTCCTCTTCTGTCATTCTGTCATCTTCTGTCATCTTCCATCATCTTCTGTCATCTTCTGTCATCTTCTGTCCTCTTCTGTCATACTGTCATCTTCTGTCATCTTCTGTCATCTTCTGTCATCTTCTGTCATCTACTGTCATCTTCTGTCATCTTCTGTCATTCTGTCATCTTCTGTCATCTTCTGTCATCTTCTGTCATATTCTGTCATCTTCTGTCATCTTCTGTCATTCTGTCCTCTTCTGTCATATTCTGTCCTCTTCTGTCATTTTCTGTCATTCTGTCATCTTGTGTCATCTTCTGTCAAATTCTGTCCTCTTCTGTCATTCTGTCCTCTTCTGTCATTCTGTCCTCTTCTGTCATTCTGTCATCTTCTGTCATCTTCTATCATCTTCTGTCATCTTCTGTCATCTTCTGTCCTCTTCTGTCATACTGTGATCTTCTGTCATCTTCTGTCATCTTCTGTCATCTTCTGTCATCCACTGTCATCTTCTGTCATCTTCTGTCATTCTGTCATCTTCTGTCATCTTCTGTCAACATCTCTCATCTTCTGTCCTCTTCTGTCATATTCTGTCATCTTCTGTCATCTTCTGTCATTCTGTCATCTTCTGTCCTTTTGACATCTTCTCTCATCTTCTGTCATTCTGTCATCTTCTGTCATCCTCTATCATATTCTGTCCTCTTCTGTCATTCTGTCCTCTTCTGTCATTCTGTCATCTTCTGTCATCTTCAGTCATCTTCTGTCCTCTTCTGTTATTCTGTCATCTTCTGTCATATTCTTTCATCTTCTGTCATCTTCTGTCATATTCTGTCATCTTCTGTCATCTTCTGTCATCTTCTGTCATATTCTGTCATCTTCTGTCATCTTCTGTCATCTTCTGTCATTCTGTCCTCTTCTGTCATTCTGTCCTCTTCTGTCATTCTGTCATCTTCTGTTATCTTCTGTCATCTTCTGTCATCTTCTGTCATCTTCTGACCTCTTCTGTCATTCTGTCATCTTCTGTCATCTTCTGTCATCTTCTGTCCTCTTCTGTCCTCTTCTGTCATTCTGTCATCTTCTGTCATCTTCTGTCATCTTCTGTCCTCTTCTATCATTCTGTCATCTTTTGTCATCTTCTGTCATCTTCTGTCATCTTCTGTCCTCATCTGTCATTCTGTCATCTTCTGTCATTCTGTCATCTTCTGTCATTCTGTCCTCTTCTGTCATTCTGTCATCTCCTGTCATCTTCTGTCATCTTCTGTCATTTTCTGTCATCTTCTGTCATTCTGTCATCTTCTGTCATCTTTTGTCATATTCTGTCCTCTTCTGTCATTCTTTCCTCTTCTGTCATTCTGTCCTCTTCTGTCATTCTGTCCTCTTCTGTCATTCTGTCATCTTCTGTCATATTCTTTCATCTTCTGTCATCTTCTGTCATCTTCTGTCATCTTCTGTCATATTCTGTCATCTTCTGTCATCTTCTGTCATCTTCTGTCATTCTGTCCTCTTCTGTCATTCTGTCCTCTTCTGTCATTCTGTCATCTTCTGTTATCTTCTGTCATCTTCTGTCATCTTCTGTCATCTTCTGACCTCTTCTGTCATTCTGTCATCTTCTGTCATCTTCTGTCATCTTCTGTCCTCTTCTGTCCTCTTCTGTCATTCTGTCATCTTCTGTCATCTTCTGTCATCTTCTGTCATCTTCTGTCCTCTTCTATCATTCTGTCATCTTTTGTCATCTTCTGTCATCTTCTGTCATCTTCTGTCCTCATCTGTCATTCTGTCATCTTCTGTCATTCTGTCATCTTCTGTCATTCTGTCCTCTTCTGTCATTCTGTCATCTCCTGTCATCTTCTGTCATCTTCTGTCATTTTCTGTCATCTTCTGTCATTCTGTCATCTTCTGTCATCTTTTGTCATATTCTGTCCTCTTCTGTCATTCTTTCCTCTTCTGTCATTCTGTCCTCTTCGGTCATTCTGTCATCTTCTGTCATCTTCTGTCATCTTCTGTCATTCTGTCATCTTCTGTCATCTTCTGTCCTCTTCTGTCATTCTGTCAGCTTCTGTCATCTTCTGTCATCTTCTGTCATCTTCTGTCCTCTTCTGTCATTCTCTCATCTCCTGTCATTCTGTCCTCTTCTATCATTCTGTCATCTTCTGTCATCTTCTGTCATCTTCTGTCATCTTCTGTCATACTCTGTCATCTTCTGTCATCTTCTGTCATATGCTGTCATCTTCTGTCATCTTCTGCCATCTTCTGTCATCTTCTTTCATCTTCTGTCATCTTCTGTCATTCTGTCATCTTCTGTCATCCTCTGTCATCTTCTGTCATCTTCTGTCATATGCTGTCATCTTCTGTCATCTTCTGCCATCTTCTGTCATCTTCTTTCATCTTCTGTCATCTTCTGTCATTCTGTCCTCTTCTGTCATATTCTGTCCTCTTCCGTCATTTTCTGTCATTCTTTCATCTTCTGTCATCTTCTGTCATTCTGTCCTCTTCTGTCATTCTGTCCTCTTCTGTCATTCTGTCATCTTCTGTCATCTTCTGTCCTCTTCTGTCATATCCTGTCATCTTCTGTCATCTTCTGTCATGTTCTGTCATCTTCTGTCATTCTGTCATCTTCCGTCCTTCTGACATCTTCTCTCATCTTCTGTCATTCTGTCATCTTCTGTCATCCTCTATCATATTCTGTCCTCTTC
Organism: Somniosus microcephalus; assembly: GCF_052327205.1. Classification (NCBI taxonomy): domain Eukaryota; kingdom Metazoa; phylum Chordata; class Chondrichthyes; order Squaliformes; family Somniosidae; genus Somniosus; species Somniosus microcephalus. The sequence continues at coordinate 760,703 of NW_028225243.1, read as the reverse complement.
TGTCATTCTGTCCTCTTCTGTCATTATGTCATCTTCTGTCATCTTCTGTCATCTTCTGTCATCTTCTGTCCTCTTCTGCCATACTGTCATCTTCTGTCATCTTCTGTCATCTTCTGTCATCTTCTGTCATCTACTGTCATCTTCTGTCATCTTCTGTCATTCTGTCATCTTCTGTCATCTTCTGTCATCTTCTGTCATATTCTGTCATCTTCTGTCATCTTCTGTCATTCTGTCCTCTTCTGTCATATTCTGTCCTCTTCTGTCATTTTCTGTCATTCTGTCATCTTGTGTCATCTTCTGTCAAATTCTGTCCTCTTCTGTCATTCTGTCCTTCTCTGTCATTCTGTCCTCTTCGGTCATTCTGTCATCTTCTGTCATCTTCTGTCATCTTCTGTCATCTTCTGTCATCTTCTGTCATTCTGTCATCTTCTGTCATCTTCTGTCCTCTTCTGTCATTCTGTCATCTTCTGTCATCTTCTGTCATCTTCTGTCCTCTTCTGTCATTCTGTCATCTTCTGTCATTCTGTCCTCTTCCGTCATTCTGTCATCTTCTGTCATCTTCTGTCATCTTCTGTCATACTCTGTCATCTTCTGTCATCTTCTGTCATATTCTGTCATCTTCTGTCATCTTCTGCCATCTTCTGTCATCTTCTGTCTTCTTCTGTCATCTTCTGTCATCTTCTTTCATTCTGTCCTCTTCTGTCATATTCTGTCATCTTCTGTCATATTCTGTCATCTTCTGTCATATGCTGTCATCTTCTGTCATCTTCTGCCATCTTCTGTCATCTTCTTTCATCTTCTGTCATCTTCTGTCATTCTGTCATCTTCTGTCATCCTCTGTCATCTTCTGTCATCTTCTGTCATATGCTGTCATCTTCTGTCATCTTCTGCCATCTTCTGTCATCTTCTTTCATCTTCTGTCATCTTCTGTCATTCTGTCCTCTTCTGTCATATTCTGTCCTCTTCCGTCATTTTCTGTCATTCTTTCATCTTCTGTCATCTTCTGTCATTCTGTCCTCTTCTGTCATTCTGTCCTCTTCTGTCATTCTGTCATCTTCTGTCATCTTCTGTCCTCTTCTGTCATATCCTGTCATCTTCTGTCATCTTCTGTCATGTTCTGTCATCTTCTGTCATTCTGTCATCTTCCGTCCTTCTGACATCTTCTCTCATCTTCTGTCATTCTGTCATCTTCTGTCATCCTCTATCATATTCTGTCCTCTTCTGTCATTCTGTCCTCTTCTGTCATTATGTCATCTTCTGTCATCTTCTGTCATCTTCTGTCATCTTCTGTCCTCTTCTGCCATACTGTCATCTTCTGTCATCTTCTGTCATCTTCTGTCATCTTCTGTCATCTACTGTCATCTTCTGTCATCTTCTGTCATTCTGTCATCTTCTGTCATCTTCTGTCATCTTCTGTCATATTCTGTCATCTTCTGTCATCTTCTGTCATTCTGTCCTCTTCTGTCATATTCTGTCCTCTTCTGTCATTTTCTGTCATTCTGTCATCTTGTGTCATCTTCTGTCAAATTCTGTCCTCTTCTGTCATTCTGTCCTTCTCTGTCATTCTGTCCTCTTCGGTCATTCTGTCATCTTCTGTCATCTTCTGTCATCTTCTGTCATCTTCTGTCATCTTCTGTCATTCTGTCATCTTCTGTCATCTTCTGTCCTCTTCTGTCATTCTGTCATCTTCTGTCATCTTCTGTCATCTTCTGTCCTCTTCTGTCATTCTGTCATCTTCTGTCATTCTGTCCTCTTCCGTCATTCTGTCATCTTCTGTCATCTTCTGTCATCTTCTGTCATACTCTGTCATCTTCTGTCATCTTCTGTCATATTCTGTCATCTTCTGTCATCTTCTGCCATCTTCTGTCATCTTCTGTCTTCTTCTGTCATCTTCTGTCATCTTCTTTCATTCTGTCCTCTTCTGTCATATTCTGTCATCTTCTGTCATATTCTGTCATCTTCTGTCATCTTCTGTCCTCTTCTGTCCTCTTCTGTCATTCTGTCATCTTCTGTCATCTTCTGTCATCTTCTGTCATATTCTGTCATCTTCTGCCATCTTCTGTCATTCTGTCCTCTTCTGTCTTTCTGTCCTCTTCTGTCATTCTGTCATCTTCTGTCATCTTCTGTCATCTTCTGTCATCTTCTGACCTCTTCTGTCATTCTGTCATCTTCTGTCACCTTCTGTCATCTTCTGTCATCTTCTGTCCTCTTCTGTCATTCTGTCATCTTCTGTCATCTTCTGTCATTTTCTGTCATCTTCTGTCATCTTCTGTCCTCTTCTGTCATTCTGTCATCTTCTGTCATCTTCTGTCATCTTCTGTCATTTTCTGTCATCTTTTGTCATCTTCTGTCATTCTGTCATCTTCTGTCATCTTTTGTCATATCCTGTCCTCTTCTGTCATTCTGTACTCTTCTGTCATTCTGTCCACTTCGGTCAGTCTGTCGTCTTCTGTCATCTTCTGTCATCTTCTGTCATCTTCTGTCATCTTCTGTCATTCTGTCATCTTCTGTCATCTTCTGTCCTCTTCTGCCATTCTGTCATCTTCTGTCATCTTCTGTCATCTTCTGTCATATTCTGTCCTCTTCTGTCATTCTGTCATCTTCTGTCATTCTGTCCTCTTCTGTCATTCTGTCATCTTCTGTCATCTTCTGTCATCTTCTGTCATACTCTGTCATCTTCTGTCATCTTCTGTCATATTCTGTTATCTTCTGTCATCTTCTGCCATCTTCTGTCATCTTCTGTCATCTTCTGTCATCTTCTGTCATCTTCTGTCATTCTGTCCTCTTCTGTGATATTCTGTCCTCTTCTGTCATTTTCTGTCATTCTGTCATCTTCTGTCATCTTCTGTCATCTTCTGTCATTCTGTCATCTTCTGTCAACTTCTGTCATATTCTGTCCTCTTCTGTCGTTCTGTCCTCTTCTGTCATTCTGTCATCTTCTGTCATCTTCTGTCATATTCTGTCATCTTCTGTCATCTTCTGTCATCTTCTGTCATCTACTGTCATCTTCTGTCATCTTCTGTCATTCTGTCGTCTTCTGTCATCTTCTGTCATCTTCTGTCATCTATTGTCATCTTCTGTCATATTCTGTCATCTTCTGTCATCTTCTGTCATTCTGTCATGTTCTGTCATCTTCTGTCATCTTCTGTCATTCTGTCATCTTCTGTCATTCTGTCCTCTTCTGTCATTCTGTCATGTTCTGTCATCTTCTGTCATCTTCTGTCATTCTGTCATCTTCTGTCATCTTCTGTCCTCTTCTGTCATTCTGTCATCTTCTGTCCTCTTCTGTCATTCTGTCCTCTTCTGTCATTCTGTCATCTTCTGTCATCTTCTGTCATCTTCTGTCGTCTTCTGTCATTCTGTCCTCTTCTGTCATTCTGTCATCTTCTGTCATTCTGTCATCTTCTGTCATCTTCTGTCCTCTTCTGTCATTCTGTCATTTTCTGTCCTCTTCTGGCATTCTGTCCTCTTCTGTCATTCTGTCATCTTCTGTCATCTTCTGTCATCTTCTGTCATCTTCTGTCATTCTGTCCTCTTCTGTCATTCTGTCCTCTTCTGTCATTCTGTCATCTTCTGTCATCTTCTGTCATCTTCTGACCTCTTCTGTCATTCTGTCATCTTCTGTCATCTTCTGTCCTCTTCTGTCCTCTTCTGTCCTTCTGTCAGCTTCTGTCATCTTCTGTCATCTTCTGTCATCTTCTGTCCTCTTCTGTCATTCTGTCATCTTCTGTCATCTTCTGTCATCTTCTGTCCTCATCTGTCATTCTGTCATCTTCTGTCATTCTGTCCTCTTCTGTCATTCTGTCATCTTCTGTCATCTTCTGTCATTTTCTGTCATCTTCTGTCATCTTCTGTCATTCTGTCATCTTCTGTCATCTTTTGTCATCTTCTGTCATTCTGTCATCTTCTGTCATCTTCTGTCATCTTCTGTCCTCTTCTGTCATTCTGTCATCTTCTGTCATCTTCTGTCATATTCTGTCCTCTTCTGTCATTCTGTCATCTTCTGTCATTCTGTCCACTTCTGTCATTCTGTCATCTTCTGTCATCTTCTGTCATCTTCTGTCATACTCTGTCATCTTCTGTCATCTTCTGTCATATTCTGTCATCTTCTGTCATCTTCTGCCATCTTCTGTCATCTTCTGTCATCTTCTGTCCTCTTCTGTCATATTCTGTCCTCTTCTGTCATTCTGTCCTCTTCTGTCATTCTGTCATCTTCTGTCATCTTCTGTCCTCTTCTGTCATTCTGTCCTCTTCTGTCATATTCTGTCATCTTCTGTCATCTTCTGTCATATTCTGTCCTCTTCTGTCATTCTGTCCTCTTCTGTCATTCTGTCATCGTCTGTCATCTTCTGTCATCTTCTGTCATCTTCTGTCCTCTTCTGTCATTCTGTCCTCTTCTGTCATATTCTGTCATCTTCTGTCATCTTCTGTCATATTCTGTCCTCTTCTGTCATTCTGTCCTCTTCTGTCATTCTGTCATCGTCTGTCATCTTCTGCCATCTTCTGTCATCTTCTGTCATCTTCTGTCCTCTTCTGTCATATTCTGTCCTCTTCTGTCATTCTGTCCTCTTCTGTCATTCTGTCATCTTCTGTCATCTTCTGTCCTCTTCTGTCATTCTGTCCTCTTCTGTCATATTCTGTCATCTTCTGTCATCTTCTGTCATATTCTGTCCTCTTCTGTCATTCTGTCCTCTTCTGTCATTCTGTCATCTTCTGTCAACTTCTGTCATATTCTGTCCTCTTCTGTCGTTCTGTCCTCTTCTGTCATTCTGTCATCTTCTGTCATCTTCTGTCATATTCTGTCATCTTCTGTCATCTTCTGTCATCTTCTGTCATCTACTGTCATCTTCTGTCATCTTCTGTCATTCTGTCGTCTTCTGTCATCTTCTGTCATCTTCTGTCATCTATTGTCATCTTCTGTCATATTCTGTCATCTTCTGTCATCTTCTGTCATTCTGTCATGTTCTGTCATCTTCTGTCATCTTCTGTCATTCTGTCATCTTCTGTCATTCTGTCCTCTTCTGTCATTCTGTCATGTTCTGTCATCTTCTGTCATCTTCTGTCATTCTGTCATCTTCTGTCATCTTCTGTCCTCTTCTGTCATTCTGTCATCTTCTGTCCTCTTCTGTCATTCTGTCCTCTTCTGTCATTCTGTCATCTTCTGTCATCTTCTGTCATCTTCTGTCGTCTTCTGTCATTCTGTCCTCTTCTGTCATTCTGTCATCTTCTGTCATTCTGTCATCTTCTGTCATCTTCTGTCCTCTTCTGTCATTCTGTCATTTTCTGTCCTCTTCTGGCATTCTGTCCTCTTCTGTCATTCTGTCATCTTCTGTCATCTTCTGTCATCTTCTGTCATCTTCTGTCATTCTGTCCTCTTCTGTCATTCTGTCCTCTTCTGTCATTCTGTCATCTTCTGTCATCTTCTGTCATCTTCTGACCTCTTCTGTCATTCTGTCATCTTCTGTCATCTTCTGTCCTCTTCTGTCCTCTTCTGTCCTTCTGTCAGCTTCTGTCATCTTCTGTCATCTTCTGTCATCTTCTGTCCTCTTCTGTCATTCTGTCATCTTCTGTCATCTTCTGTCATCTTCTGTCCTCATCTGTCATTCTGTCATCTTCTGTCATTCTGTCCTCTTCTGTCATTCTGTCATCTTCTGTCATCTTCTGTCATTTTCTGTCATCTTCTGTCATCTTCTGTCATTCTGTCATCTTCTGTCATCTTTTGTCATCTTCTGTCATTCTGTCATCTTCTGTCATCTTCTGTCATCTTCTGTCCTCTTCTGTCATTCTGTCATCTTCTGTCATCTTCTGTCATATTCTGTCCTCTTCTGTCATTCTGTCATCTTCTGTCATTCTGTCCACTTCTGTCATTCTGTCATCTTCTGTCATCTTCTGTCATCTTCTGTCATACTCTGTCATCTTCTGTCATCTTCTGTCATATTCTGTCATCTTCTGTCATCTTCTGCCATCTTCTGTCATCTTCTGTCATCTTCTGTCCTCTTCTGTCATATTCTGTCCTCTTCTGTCATTCTGTCCTCTTCTGTCATTCTGTCATCTTCTGTCATCTTCTGTCCTCTTCTGTCATTCTGTCCTCTTCTGTCATATTCTGTCATCTTCTGTCATCTTCTGTCATATTCTGTCCTCTTCTGTCATTCTGTCCTCTTCTGTCATTCTGTCATCGTCTGTCATCTTCTGTCATCTTCTGTCATACTCTGTCATCTTCTGTCATCTTCTGTCATATGCTGTCATCTTCTGTCATCTTCTGTCATCTTCTGTCATCTTCTGTCATTCTGTCCTCTTCTGTCATATTCTGTCCTCTTCTGTCATTTTCTGTCATTCTATCATCTTGTGTCATCTTCTGTCATATTCTGTCCTCTTCTGTCATTCTGTCCTCTTCTGTCATTCTGTCATCTTCTGTCATCTTCTGTCATATTCTGTCATCTTCTGTCATCTTCTGTCCTCTTCTGTCATATTCTGTCATCTTCTGTAATCTTCTGTCATGTTCTGACATCTTCTGTTATTCTGTCATCTTCTGTCCTTCTGACATCTTCTCTCATCTTCTGTCATTCTGTCATCTTCTGTCATCCTCTATCATATTCTGTCCTCTTCTGTCATTCTGTCCTCTTCTGTCATTCTGTCATCTTCTGTCATCTTCCATCATCTTCTGTCATCTTCTGTCATCTTCTGTCATCTACTGTCATCTTCTGTCATCTTCTGTCATCTTCTGTCATTCTGTCATCTTCTGTCATCTTCTGTCATCTTCTGTCATATTCTGTCATCTTCTGTCATTCTGTCCTCTTCTGTCATATTCTGTCCTCTTCTGTCACTTTCTGTCATTCTGTCATCTTGTGTCATCTTCTGTCAAATTCTGTCCTCTTCTGTCATTCTGTCCTCTTCTGTCATTCTGTCCTCTTCTGTCATTCTGTCATCTTCTGTCATCTTCTATCATCTTCTGTCATCTTCTGTCATCTTCTGTCCTCTTCTGTCATACTGTGATCTTCTGTCATCTTCTGTCATCTTCTGTCATCTTCTGTCATCCACTGTCATCTTCTGTCATCTTCTGTCATTCTGTCATCTTCTGTCATCTTCTGTCAACATCTGTCATCTTCTGTCCTCTTCTGTCATATTCTGTCATCTTCTGTCATTTTCTGTCATTCTGTCATCTTCTGTCATCTTCTGTCATCTTCTGTCATATTCTGTCCTCTTCTGTCATTCTGTCCTCTTCTGTCATTCTGTCATCTTCTGTCATCTTCTGTCATCTTCTGTCATATTCTGTCATCTTCTGTCATCTTCTGTCATCTTCTGTCATCTCCTGTCATCTTCTGTCATCTTCTGTCATTCTGTCTTCTTCTGTCATTCTGTCCTCTTCTGTCATTCTGTCCTCTTCTGTCATTCTGTCATCTTCTGTCATCTTCTGTCATCTTCTGTCCTCTTCTGTCATTCTGTCATCTTCTGTCCTCTTCTGTCATTCTGTCCTCTTCTGTCATTCTGTCATCTTCTGTCATCTTCTGTCATCTTCTGTCATTCTGTCCTCTTCTGTCATTCTGTCATCTTCTGTCATTCTGTCATCTTCTGTCATCTTCTGTCCTCTTCTGTCATTCTGTCATTTTCTGTCCTCTTCTGGCATTCTGTCCTCTTCTGTCATTCTGTCATCTTCTGTCATCTTCTGTCATCTTCTGTCATCTTCTGTCATCTTCTGTCATCTTCTGTCATCTTCTGTCATACTCTGTCATCTTCTGTCATCTTCTGTCATATTCTGTCATCTTCTGTCATCTTCTGCCATCTTCTGCCATCTTCTGTCTTCTTCTGTCATCTTCTGTCATCTTCTTTCATTCTGTCCTCTTCTGTCATATTCTGTCATCTTCTGTCATATTCTGTCATCTTCTGTCATCTTCTGTCCTCTTCTGTCCTCTTCTGTCATCCTGTCATCTTCTGTCATCTTCTGTCATCTTCTGTCATATTCTGTCATCTTCTGTCATCTTCTGTCCTCTTCTGTCCTCTTCTGTCATCCTGTCATCTTCTGTCATCTTCTGTCATCTTCTGTCATATTCTGTCATCTTCTGTCATCTTCTGTCATCTTCTGTCATCTTCTGCCATCTTCTGTCATTCTGTCCTCTTCTGTCTTTCTGTCCTCTTCTGTCATTCCGTCATCTTCTGTCATCTTCTGTCATCTTCTGACCTCTTCTGTCATTCTGTCATCATCTGTCACCTTCTGTCATCTTCTGTCATCTTCTGTCCTCTTCTGTCATTCTGTCATCTTCTGTCATCTTCTGTCATCTTCTGTCATTCTGTCATCTTCTGTCATCTTCTGTCATTTTCTCTCATCTTTTGTCATCTTCTGTCATTCTGTCATCTTCTGTCATCTTTTGTCATATCCTGTCCTCTTCTGTCATTCTGTACTCTTCTGTCATTCTGTCCTCTTCGGTCAGTCTGTCGTCTTCTGTCATCTTCTGTCATCTTCTGTCATCTTCTGTCATCTTCTGTCATTCTGTCATCTTCTGTCATCTTCTGTCCTCTTCTGTCATTCTGTCATCTTCTGTCATTCTGTCATCTTCTGTCATTCTGTCCTCTTCTGTCATTCTGTCATCTTCTGTCAACTTCTGTCATCTTCTGTCATCTTCTGTCATCTTCTGTCATTCTGCCATCTTCTGCCATCTTCTGTCCTCTTCTGTCATCTTCTGTCATGTTCTGTCATTCTGTCATCTTCTGTCATATTCTGTCATCTTCTGTCATTCTGTCCTCTTCTGTCATCTTCTGTCATCTTCTGTCATTCTGTCATCTTCTGTCATCTTCTGTCATCTTCTGTCATCTTCTGTCATTCTGTCCTCTTCTGTCATCTTCTGTCATCTTCTGTCATTCTGTCATCTTCTGTCATCTTCTGTCCTCTTCTGTCATTCTGTCATCTTCTGTCATTCTGTCCTCTTCTGTCATTCTGTCATCTTCTGTCATCTTCTGCCTTTCTGTCCTCTACTGTCATTCTGTCATCTTCTGTCATTCTGTCCTCTTCTGTCATTCTGTCATCTTCTGTCATCTTCTGTCATCTTCTGTCATCTTCTGTCATTCTGTCATCTTCTGTCATCTTCTGCCATCTTCTGTCATCTTCTCTCATTCTGTCATCTTCTGTCATCTTCTGTCATCTTCTGTCATCTTCTGTCATTCCGTCCTCTTCTGTCATTCTGTCATCTTCTGTCCTCTTCTGGCATTCTGTCCTCTTCTGTCATTCTGTCATCTTCTGTCATCTTCTGTCATCTTCTGTCATCTTCTGTCATTCTGTCCTCTTCTGTCATTCTGTCCTCTTCTGTCATTCTGTCATCTTCTGTCCTCTTCTGTTATCTTCTGTCATTCTGTCCTCTTCTGTCATTCTGTCCTCTTCTGTCATCTTCTGTCATTCTGTCATCTTCTGTCATCTTCTGTCATCTTCTGTCATTCTGTCCTCTTCTGTCATCTTCTGTCATCTTCTGTCATTCTCTCCTCTTCTGTCATCTTCTGTCATCTTCTGTCATTCTGCCCTCTTCTGTCATTCTGTCATCTTCTGTCATCTTCTGTCATTCTGTCATCTTCTGTACTCTTCTGTCATTCTGTCATCTTCTGTCATCTTCTGTCATTCTGTCCTCTTCTGTCATTCTCTCCTCTTCTGTCATCTTCTGTCATCTTCTGTCATCTTCTGTCATTCTGTCATCTTCTGTCCTCTTCTGTCATTCTGTCATCGTCTGTCATTCTGTCCTCTTCTGTCATTCTGTCATCTTCTGTCACCTTCTTCCCTCTTCTGTCATTCTGTCATCTTCTGTCATCTTCTGTCATTCTGTCCTCTTCTGTCATTCTGTCATCTTCTGTCAACTTCTGTCATCTTCTGTCATCTTCTGTCATCTTCTGTCATTCTGCCATCTTCTGCCATCTTCTGTCCTCTTCTGTCATCTTCTGTCATGTTCTGTCATTCTGTCATCTTCTGTCATATTCTGTCATCTTCTGTCATTCTGTCCTCTTCTGTCATCTTCTGTCATCTTCTGTCATTCTGTCATCTTCTGTCACCTTCTGTCATCTTCTGTCATCTTCTGTCATTCTGTCCTCTTCTGTCATCTTCTGTCATCTTCTGTCATTCTGTCATCTTCTGTCATCTTCTGTCCTCTTCTGTCATTCTGTCATCTTCTGTCATTCTGTCCTCTTCTGTCATTCTGTCATCTTCTGTCATCTTCTGCCTTTCTGTCCTCTACTGTCATTCTGTCATCTTCTGTCATTCTGTCCTCTTCTGTCATTCTGTCATCTTCTGTCATCTTCTGTCATCTTCTGTCATTCTGTCATCTTCTGTCATCTTCTGCCATCTTCTGTCATCTTCTCTCATTCTGTCATCTTCTGTCATCTTCTGTCATCTTCTGTCATCTTCTGTCATTCTGTCCTCTTCTGTCATTCTGTCATCTTCTGTCATCTTCTGCCATTCTGTCCTCTTCTGTCATTCTGTCATCTTCTCTCATTCTGTCCTCTTCTGTCATTCTGTCCTCTTCTGTCATCTTCTGTCATCTTCTGTCCTCTTCTGTCATTCTGTCATCTTCTGTCATCTTCTGTCATCTTCTGTCATCTTCTGTCATTCTATCATCTCCTGTCATTCTGTCCTCTTCTATCATTCTGTCATCTTCTGTCATCTTCTGTCATCTTCTGTCATCTTCTGTCATCTTCTGCCATCTTCTGTCATCTTCTGTCATCTTCTGTCATCTTCTGTCATTCTGTCCTCTTCTGTCATATTCTGTCCTCTTCTGTCATTTTCTGTCATTCTATCATCTTATGTCATCTTCTGTCATATTCTGTCCTCTTCTGTCATTCTGTCCTCTTCTGTCATTCTGTCATCTTCTGTCATCTTCTGTCCTCTTCTGTCATATTCTGTCATCTTCTGTCATCTTCTGTCATGTTCTGTCATCTTCTGTCATTCTGTCATCTTCCGTCCTTCTGAAATCTTCTCTCATCTTCTGTCATTCTGTCATCTTCTGTCATCCTCCAGCATATTCTGTCCTCTTCTGTCATTCTGTCCTCTTCTGTCATCTTCTGTCATCTTCTGACCTCTTCTGTCATTCTGTCATCTTCTGTCATCTTCTGTCATCTTCTGTCATCTTCTGTCCTCTTCTGTCCTTCTGTCATCTTCTGTCATCTTCTGTCATCTTCTGTCATCTTCTGTCCTCTTCTGTCATTCTGTCATCTTCTGTCATCTTCTGTCATCTTCTGTCCTCATCTGTCATTCTGTCATCTTCTGTCATTCTGTCATCTTCTGTCATTCTGTCCTCTTCTGTCATTCTGTCATCTTCTGTCATCTTCTGTCATTTTCTGTCATCTTCTGTCATTCTGTCATCTTCTGTCATCTTCTGTCATCTTTTGTCATCTTCTGTCATTCTGTCATCTTCTGTCATCTTCTGTCATCTTCTATCCTCTTCTGTCATTCTGTCATCTTCTGTCATCTTCTGTCATATTCTGTCCTCTTCTGTCATTCTGTCATCTTCTGTCATTCTGTCCACTTCTGTCATTCTGTCATCTTCTGTCATCTTCTGTCATCTTCTGTCATCTTCTGTCATACTCTGTTATCTTCTGTCATCTTCTGTCATATTCTGTCATCTTCTGTCATCTTCTGCCATCTTCTGTCATCTTCTGTCACCTTCTGTCATCTTCTGTCATCTTCTGTCATTCTGTCCTCTTCTGTCATATTCTGTCCTCTTCTGTCATTTTCTGTCATTCTGTCATCTTCTGTCATCTTCTGTCATCTTCTGTCATATTCTGTCCTCTTCTGTCATTCTGTCCTCTTCTGTCATTCTGTCATCTTCTGTCATCTTCTGTCATATTCTGTCATCTTCTGTCATCTTCTGTCATCTTCTGTCATCTCCTGTCATCTTCTGTCATCTTCTGTCATTCTGTCTTCTTCTGTCATTCTGTCCTCTTCTGTCATTCTGTCCTCTTCTGTCATTCTGTCATCTTCTGTCATCTTCTGTCATCTTCTGTCATTCTGTCCTCTTCTGTCATTCTGTCATCTTCTGTCATTCTGTCATCTTCTGTCATCTTCTGTCCTCTTCTGTCATTCTGTCATTTTCTGTCCTCTTCTGGCATTCTGTCCTCTTCTGTCATTCTGTCATCTTCTGTCATCTTCTGTCATCTTCTGTCATCTTCTGTCATCTTCTGTCATCTTCTGTCATACTCTGTCATCTTCTGTCATCTTCTGTCATATTCTGTCATCTTCTGTCATCTTCTGCCATCTTCTGCCATCTTCTGTCTTCTTCTGTCATCTTCTGTCATCTTCTTTCATTCTGTCCTCTTCTGTCATATTCTGTCATCTTCTGTCATATTCTGTCATCTTCTGTCATCTTCTGTCCTCTTCTGTCCTCTTCTGTCATCCTGTCATCTTCTGTCATCTTCTGTCATCTTCTGTCATATTCTGTCATCTTCTGTCATCTTCTGTCCTCTTCTGTCCTCTTCTGTCATCCTGTCATCTTCTGTCATCTTCTGTCATCTTCTGTCATCTTCTGTCATCTTCTGTCATCTTCTGTCATCTTCTGCCATCTTCTGTCATTCTGTCCTCTTCTGTCTTTCTGTCCTCTTCTGTCATTCCGTCATCTTCTGTCATCTTCTGTCATCTTCTGTCATCTTCTGACCTCTTCTGTCATTCTGTCATCATCTGTCACCCTCTGTCATCTTCTGTCATCTTCTGTCCTCTTCTATCATTCTGTCATCTTCTGTCATCTTCTGTCATCTTCTGTCCTCTTCTGTCATTCTGTCATCTTCTGTCATCTTCTGTCATCTTCTGTCATTTTCTCTCATCTTTTGTCATCTTCTGTCATTCTGTCATCATCTGTCATCTTTTGTCATATCCTGTCCTCTTCTGTCATTCTGTACTCTTCTGTCATTCTGTCCTCTTCGGTCAGTCTGTCGTCTTCTGTCATCTTCTGTCATCTTCTGTCATCTTCTGTCATCTTCTGTCATTCTGTCATCTTCTGTCATCTTCTGTCCTCTTCTGTCATTCTGTCATCTTCTGTCATTCTGTCATCTTCTGTCATTCTGTCCTCTTCTGTCATTTTGTCATCTTCTGTCATCTTCTGTCATCTTCTGTCATCTTCTATCATACTCTGTCATCTTCTGTCATCTTCTGTCATATTCTGTCATCTTCTGTCATCTTCTGTCACCTTCTGTCATCTTCTGTCATCTTCTGTCATTCTGTCCTCTTCTGTCATATTCTGTCCTCTTCTGCCATTTTCTGTCATTCTGTCATCTTCTGTCATCTTCTGTCATCTTCTGTCATATTCTGTCCTCTTCTGTCATTCTGTCCTCTTCTGTCATTCTGTCATCTTCTGTCATCTTCTGTCATCTTCTGTCATATTCTGTCATCTTCTGTCATCTTCTGTCATCTTCTGTCATCTCCTGTCATCTTCTGTCATCTTCTGTCATTCTGTCTTCTTCTGTCATTCTGTCCTCTTCTGTCATTCTGTCCTCTTCTGTCATTCTGTCATCTTCTGTCATCTTCTGTCATCTTCTGTCCTCTTCTGTCATTCTGTCATCTTCTGTCCTCTTCTGTCATTCTGTCCTCTTCTGTCATTCTGTCATCTTCTGTCCTCTTCTGTCATTCTGTCCTCTTCTGTCATTCTGTCATCTTCTGTCATCTTCTGTCATCTTCTGTCATTCTGTCCTCTTCTGTCATTCTGTCATCTTCTGTCATTCTGTCATCTTCTGTCATCTTCTGTCCTCTTCTGTCAATCTGTCATTTTCTGTCCTCTTCTGGCATTCTGTCCTCTTCTGTCATTCTGTCATCTTCTGTCATCTTCTGTCATCTTCTGTCATCTTCTGTCATCTTCTGTCATCTTCTGTCATACTCTGTCATCTTCTGTCATCTTCTGTCATATTCTGTCATCTTCTGTCATCTTCTGCCATCTTCTGCCATCTTCTGTCTTCTTCTGTCATCTTCTGTCATCTTCTTTCATTCTGTCCTCTTCTGTCATATTCTGTCATCTTCTGTCATATTCTGTCATCTTCTGTCATCTTCTGTCCTCTTCTGTCCTCTTCTGTCATCCTGTCATCTTCTGTCATCTTCTGTCATCTTCTGTCATATTCTGTCATCTTCTGTCATCTTCTGTCCTCTTCTGTCCTCTTCTGTCATCCTGTCATCTTCTGTCATCTTCTGTCATCTTCTGTCATATTCTGTCATCTTCTGTCATCTTCTGTCATCTTCTGTCATCTTCTGCCATCTTCTGTCATTCTGTCCTCTTCTGTCTTTCTGTCCTCTTCTGTCATTCCGTCATCTTCTGTCATCTTCTGTCATCTTCTGTCATCTTCTGACCTCTTCTGTCATTCTGTCATCATCTGTCACCTTCTGTCATCTTCTGTCATCTTCTGTCCTCTTCTGTCATTCTGTCATCTTCTGTCATCTTCTGTCATCTTCTGTCCTCTTCTGTCATTCTGTCATCTTCTGTCATCTTCTGTCGTCTTCTGTCATTTTCTCTCATCTTTTGTCATCTTCTGTCATTCTGTCATCTTCTGTCATCTTTTGTCATATCCTGTCCTCTTCTGTCATTCTGTACTCTTCTGTCATTCTGTCCTCTTCGGTCAGTCTGTCGTCTTCTGTCATCTTCTGTCATCTTCTGTCATCTTCTGTCATTCTGTCATCTTCTGTCATCTTCTGTCCTCTTCTGTCATTCTGTCATCTTCTGTCATTCTGTCATCTTCTGTCATTCTGTCCTCTTCTGTCATTTTGTCATCTTCTGTCATCTTCTGTCATCTTCTGTCATCTTCTATCATACTCTGTCATCTTCTGTCATCTTCTGTCATATTCTGTCATCTTCTGTCATCTTCTGCCATCTTCTGTCATCTTCTGTCATCTTCTGTCATTCTGTCCTCTTCTGTGATATTCTGTCCTCTTCTGTCATTTTCTGTCATTCTGTCATCTTCTGTCATCTTCTGTCATTCTGTCATCTTCTGTCATCTTCTGTCATATTCTGTCCTCTTCTGTCATTCTGTCCTCTTCTGTCATTCTGTCATCTTCTGTCATCTTCTGTCATCTTCTGTTATTCTGTCCTCTTCTGTCATTCTGTCATCTTCTGTCATCTTCTGTCATCTTCTGTCATCTTCTGTCATTCTGTCATCTTCTATCATCTTCTGTCATCTTCTGTCAGATTCTGTCATCTTCTGTCATATTCTGTCATCTTCTGTCATTCTGTCCTCTTCTGTCATTCTGTCATCTTCTGTCATTCTGCCTCTTCTGTCATTCTGGCATCTTCTGTCATTCTGTCCTCTTCTGTCATTTTGTCATCTTCTGTCCTCTTCTGTCATTCTGTCATCTTCTGTCATTCTGTCCTCTTCTGTCACTCTGTCATCTTCTGTCATCTTCTGCCCTCTTCTGTCATTCTGTCATCTTCTGTCATTCTGTCCTCTTCTGTCATTTTGTCAACTTCTGTCATCTTCTGTCATCTTCTGTCATTCTGTCATCTTCTGTCATCTTCTGTCATCTTCTGTCATCTTCTGTCATCTTCTGTCATTCTGTCCTCTTCTGTCATTCTGTCATCTTCTGTCATCTTCTATCATCTTCTGTCATTCTGTCCTCTTCTGTCATTCTGTCATCTTCTGTCATTCTGTCCTCTTCTGTCATCCTGTCATCTTCTGTCATCTTCTGCCATCTTCTGTCATCTTCTGTCCTCGTCTGTCATTCTGTCATCTTCTGGCATCTTCTGTCATCTTCTGTCATCTTCTGTCATCTTCTGTCATTCTGTCATCTTCTATCATTCTGTCCTCTTCTGTCATTCTGTCATCTTGTGTCATCTTCTGTCATCTTCTGTCATTCTTTCCTCTTCTGTCATTCTGTGATCTTCTGTCATTCTGTTCTCTTCTGTCATTCTGTCATCTTCTGTCATCTTCTGTGATCTTCTGTCATCTTCTGTCATCTTCTGTCATTCTGTCACCTTCTGTTATCTTGTGGCATATTCTGTCCTCTTCTGTCATTCTGTCCTCTTCTGTCATTCTGTCATCGTCTGTCATATTCTTTCATCTTCTGTCATCTTCTGTCATATTCTGTCATCTTCTGTCATCTTCTGTCATATTCTGTCATCTTCTGTCATCTTCTGTCATCTTCTGTCATTCTGTCCTCTTCTGTCATTCTGTCCTCTTCTGTCATTCTGTCATCTTCTGTTATCTTCTGTCATCTTCTGTCATCTTCTGTCATCTTCTGACCTCTTCTGTCATTCTGTCATCTTCTGTCATCTTCTGTCATCTTCTGTCCTCTTCTGTCCTCTTCTGTCATTCTGTCATCTTCTGTCATCTTCTGTCATCTTCTGTCCTCTTCTGTCATTCTGTCATCTTTTGTCATCATCTGTCATCTTCTGTCATCTTCTGTCCTCATCTGTCATTCTGTCATCTTCTGACATTCTGTCATCTTCTGTCATTCTGTGCTCTTCTGTCATTCTGTCATCTCCTGTCATCTTCTGTCATCTTCTGTCATTTTCTGTCATCTTCTGTCATCTTCTGTCATTCTGTCATCTTCTGTCATCTTTTGTCATATTCTGTCCTCTTCTGTCATTCTTTCCTCTTCTGTCATTATGTCCTCTTCGGTCATTCTGTCATCTTCTGTCATCTTCTGTCATCTTCTGTCATTCTGTCATCTTCTGTCATCTTCTGTCCTCTTCTCTCATTCTGTCATCTTCTGTCATCTTCTGTCATCTTCTGTTATCTTCTGTCCTCTTCTGTCATTCTGTCATCTCCTGTCATCTTCTGTCATCTTCTGTCATCTTCTGTCATACTCTGTCATCTTCTGTCATCTTCTGTCATATGCTGTCATCTTCTGTCATCTTCTGCCATCTTCTGTCATCTTCTTTCATCTTCTGTCATCTTCTGTCATTCTGTCCTCTTCTGTCATACTCTGTCATCTTCTGTCATATGCTGTCATCTTCTGCCATCTTCTGTCATCTTCTTTCATCTTCTGTCATCTTCTGTCATTCTGTCCTCTTCTGTCATATTCTGTCCTCTTCTGTCATTTTCTGTCATTCTTTCATCTTCTGTCATCTTCTGTCATTCTGTCCTCTTCTGTCATTCTGTCCTCTTCTGTCATTCTGTCATCTTCTGTCATCTTCTGTCCTCTTCTGTCATATCCTGTCATCTTCTGTCATCTTCTGTCATGTTCTGTCATCTTCTGTCATTCTGTCATCTTCCGTCCTACTGACATCTTCTCTCATCTTCTGTCATTCTGTCATCTTCTGTCATCCTCTATCATATTCTGTCCTCTTCTGTCATTCTGTCCTCTTCTGTCATTATGTCATCTTCTGTCATCTTCTGTCATCTTCTGTCGTCTTCTTTCATCTTCTGTCCTCTTCTGCCATACTGTCATCTTCTGTCATCTTCTGTCATCTTCTGTCATCTTCTGTCATCTACTGTCATCTTCTGTCATCTTCTGTCATTCTGTCATCTTCTGTCATCTTCTGTCATCTTCTGTCATATTCTGTCATCTTCTGTCATCTTCTGTCATTCTGTCCTCTTCTGTCAAATTCTGTCCTCTTCTGTCATTCTGTCCTCTTCTGTCATTCTGTCCTCTTCGGTCATTCTGTCATCTTCTGTCATCTTCTGTCATCTTCTGTCATCTTCTGTCATTCTGTCATCTTCTGTCATCTTCTGTCCTCTTCTGTCATTCTGTCATCTTCTGTCATCTTCTGTCATCTTCTGTCATCTTCTGTCCTCTTCTGTCATTCTGTCATCTTCTGTCATTCTGTCCTCTTCCGTCATTCTGTCATCTTCTGTCATCTTCTGTCATCTTCTGTCATACTCTGTCATCTTCTGTCATCTTCTGTCATATTCTGTCATCTTCTGTCATCTTCTGCCATCTTCTGTCATCTTCTGTCTTCTTCTCTCATCTTCTGTCATCTTCTTTCATTCTGTCCTCTTCTGTCATATTCTGTCATCTTCTGTCATATTCTGTCATCTTCTGTCATCTTCTGTCCTCTTCTGTCCTCTTCTGTCATTCTGTCATCTTCTGTCATCTTCTGTCATCTTCTGTCATATTCTGTCATCTTCTGTCATCTTCTGTCATCTTCTGTCATCTTCTGCCATCTTCTGTCATTCTGTCCTCTTCTGTCTTTCTGTCCTCTTCTGTCATTCTGTCATCTTCTGTCATCTTCTGTCATCTTCTGTCATCTTCTGACCTCTTCTGTCATTCTGTCATCTTCTGTCATCTTCTGTCATCTTCTGTCATCTTCTGTCCTCTTCTGTCATTCTGTCATCTTCTGTCATCTTCTGTCATTTTCTGTCATCTTTTGTCATCTTCTGTCATTCTGTCATCTTCTGTCATCTTTTGTCATATCCTGTCCTCTTCTGTCATTCTGTACTCTTCTGTCATTCTGTCCTCTTCGGTCAGTCTGTCGTCTTCTGTCATCTTCTGTCATCTTCTGTCATCTTCTGTCATCTTCTGTCATTCTGTCATCTTCTGTCATCTTCTGTCCTCTTCTGCCATTCTGTCATCTTCTGTCATCTTCTGTCATCTTCTGTCATATTCTGTCCTCTTCTGTCAATCTGTCATCTTCTGTCATTCTGTCCTCTTCTGTCATTCTGTCATCTTCTGTCATCTTCTGTCATCTTCTGTCATACTCTGTCATCTTCTGTCATCTTCTGTCATATTCTGTTATCTTCTGTCATCTTCTGCCATCTTCTGTCATCTTCTGTCATCTTCTGTCATCTTCTGTCATCTTCTGTCATTCTGTCCTCTTCTGTGATATTCTGTCCTCTTCTGTCATTTTCTGTCATTCTGTCATCTTCTGTCATTCTGTCATCTTCTGTCATCTTCTGTCATATTCTGTCATCTTCTGTCATCTTCTGTCATCTTCTGTCATCTACTGTCATCTTCTGTCATCTTCTGTCATTCTGTCATCTTCTGTCATCTTCTGTCATCTACTGTCATCTTCTGTCATATTCTGTCATCTTCTGTCATCTTCTGTCATTCTGTCATGTTCTGTCATCTTCTGTCATCTTCTGTCATTCTGTCATCTTCTGTCATTCTGTCCTCTTCTGTCATTCTGTCATGTTCTGTCATGTTCTGTCATCTTCTGTCATCTTCTGTCATCTTCTGCCATCTTCTGTCATCTTCTGTCTTCTTCTCTCATCTTCTGTCATCTTCTTTCATTCTGTCCTCTTCTGTCATATTCTGTCATCTTCTGTCATATTCTGTCATCTTCTGTCATCTTCTGTCCTCTTCTGTCCTCTTCTGTCATTCTGTCATCTTCTGTCATCTTCTGTCATCTTCTGTCATATTCTGTCATCTTCTGTCATCTTCTGTCATCTTCTGTCATCTTCTGCCATCTTCTGTCATTCTGTCCTCTTCTGTCTTTCTGTCCTCTTCTGTCATTCTGTCATCTTCTGTCATCTTCTGTCATCTTCTGTCATCTTCTGACCTCTTCTGTCATTCTGTCATCTTCTGTCATCTTCTGTCATCTTCTGTCATCTTCTGTCATCTTCTGTCCTCTTCTGTCATTCTGTCATCTTCTGTCATCTTCTGTCATTTTCTGTCATCTTTTGTCATCTTCTGTCATTCTGTCATCTTCTGTCATCTTTTGTCATATCCTGTCCTCTTCTGTCATTCTGTACTCTTCTGTCATTCTGTCCTCTTCGGTCAGTCTGTCGTCTTCTGTCATCTTCTGTCATCTTCTGTCATCTTCTGTCATTCTGTCATCTTCTGTCATCTTCTGTCCTCTTCTGCCATTCTGTCATCTTCTGTCATCTTCTGTCATCTTCTGTCATATTCTGTCCTCTTCTGTCAATCTGTCATCTTCTGTCATTCTGTCCTCTTCTGTCATTCTGTCATCTTCTGTCATCTTCTGTCATCTTCTGTCATACTCTGTCATCTTCTGTCATCTTCTGTCATATTCTGTTATCTTCTGTCATCTTCTGCCATCTTCTGTCATCTTCTGTCATCTTCTGTCATCTTCTGTCATTCTGTCCTCTTCTGTGATATTCTGTCCTCTTCTGTCATTTTCTGTCATTCTGTCATCTTCTGTCATCTTCTGTCATCTTCTGTCATTCTGTCATCTTCTGTCATATTCTGTCATCTTCTGTCATCTTCTGTCATCTTCTGTCATCTACTGTCATCTTCTGTCATCTTCTGTCATTCTGTCATCTTCTGTCATCTTCTGTCATCTACTGTCATCTTCTGTCATATTCTGTCATCTTCTGTCATCTTCTGTCATCTTCTGTCATTCTGTCATGTTCTGTCATCTTCTGTCATCTTCTGTCATTCTGTCATCTTCTGTCATTCTGTCCTCTTCTGTCATTCTGTCATGTTCTGTCATCTTCTGTCATCTTCTGTCATTCTGTCATCTTCTGTCATCTTCTGTCCTCTTCTGTCATTCTGTCATCTTCTGTCCTCTTCTGTCATTCTGTCCTCTTCTGTCATTCTGTCATCTTCTGTCATCTTCTGTCATCTTCTGTCGTCTTCTGTCATTCTGTCCTCTTCTGTCATTCTGTCATCTTCTGTCATTCTGTCATCTTCTGTCATCTTCTGTCATCTTCTGTCCTCTTCTGTCATTCTGTCATTTTCTGTCCTCTTCTGGCATTCTGTCCTCTTCTGTCATTCTGTCATCTTCTGTCATCTTCTGTCATCTTCTGTCATCTTCTGACCTCTTCTGTCATCTTCTGTCATCTTCTGTCATCTTCTGTCATCTTCTGTCCTCTTCTGTCCTCTTCTGTCCTTCTGTCATCTTCTGTCATCTTCTGTCATCTTCTGTCATCTTCTGTCCTCTTCTGTCATTCTGTCATCTTCTGTCATCTTCTGTCATCTTCTGTCCTCATCTGTCATTCTGTCATCTTCTGTCATTCTGTCCTCTTCTGTCATTCTGTCATCTTCTGTCATCTTCTGTCATTTTCTGTCATCTTCTGTCATCTTCTGTCATTCTGTCATCTTCTGTCATCTTTTGTCATCTTCTGACATTCTGTCATCTTCTGTCATCTTCTGTCATCTTCTGTCCTCTTCTGTCATTCTGTCATCTTCTGTCATCTTCTGTCATCTTCTGTCATATTCTGTCCTCTTCTGTCATTCTGTCATCTTCTGTCATTCTGTCCACTTCTGTCATTCTGTCATCTTCTGTCATCTTCTGTCATCTTCTGTCATCTTCTGTCATACTCTGTCATCTTCTGTCATCTTCTGTCATATTCTGTCATCTTCTGTCATCTTCTGCCATCTTCTGTCATCTTCTGTCATCTTCTGTCATCTTCTGTCATTCTGCCCTCTTCTGTCATATTCTGTCATCTTCTGTCATCTTCTGTCATATTCTGTCCTCTTCTGTCATTCTGTCCTCTTCTGTCATTCTGTCATCTTCTGTCATCTTCTGTCATCTTCTGTCATATTCTGTCCTCTTCTGTCCTCTTCTGTCATTCTGTCATCTTCTGTCATCTTCTGTCATCTTCTGTCATATTCTGTCATCTTCTGTCATCTTCTGTCATCTCCTGTCATCTTCTGTCATCTTCTGTCATTCTGTCATCTTCTGTCATCTTCTATCATATTCTGTCATCTTCTGTCATCTTCTGTCATCTTCTGTCATTCTGTCACCTTCTGTTATCTTCTGGCATATTCTGTCCTCTTCTGTCATTCTGTCCTCTTCTGTCATTCTGTCATCTTCTGTCATATTCTTTCATCTTCTGTCATCTTCTGTCATATTCTGTCATCTTCTGTCATCTTCTGTCATCTTCTGTCATATTCTGTCATCTTCTGTCATCTTCTGTCATCTTCTGTCATTCTGTCCTCTTCTGTCATTCTGTCCTCTTCTGTCATTCTGTCATCTTCTGTTATCTTCTGTCATCTTCTGTCATCTTCTGTCATCTTCTGACCTCTTCTGTCATTCTGTCATCTTCTGTCATCTTCTGTCATCTTCTGTCCTCTTCTGTCCTCTTCTGTCATTCTGTCATCTTCTGTCATCTTCTGTCATCTTCTGTCATCTTCTGTCCTCTTCTATCATTCTGTCATCTTTTGTCATCTTCTGTCATCTTCTGTCATCTTCTGTCCTCATCTGTCATTCTGTCATCTTCTGTCATTCTGTCATCTTCTGTCATTCTGTCCTCTTCTGTCATTCTGTCATCTCCTGTCATCTTCTGTCATCTTCTGTCATTTTCTGTCATCTTCTGTCATTCTGTCATCTTCTGTCATCTTTTGTCATATTCTGTCCTCTTCTGTTATTCTTTCCTCTTCTGTCATTCTGTCCTCTTCGGTCATTCTGTCATCTTCTGTCATCTTCTGTCATCTTCTGTCATTCTGTCATCTTCTGTCATCTTCTGTCCTCTTCTGTCATTCTGTCAGCTTCTGTCATCTTCTGTCATCTTCTGTCATCTTCTGTCCTCTTCTGTCATTCTGTCATCTCCTGTCATTCTGTCCTCTTCTATCATTCTGTCATCTTCTGTCATCTTCTGTCATCTTCTGTCATCTTCTGTCATACTCTGTCATCTTCTGTCATCTTCTGTCATATGCTGTCATCTTCTGTCATCTTCTGCCATCTTCTGTCATCTTCTTTCATCTTCTGTCATCTTCTGTCATTCTGTCATCTTCTGTCATCCTCTGTCATCTTCTGTCATCTTCTGTCATATGCTGTCATCTTCTGTCATCTTCTGCCATCTTCTGTCATCTTCTTTCATCTTCTGTCATCTTCTGTCATTCTGTCCTCTTCTGTCATATTCTGTCCTCTTCCGTCATTTTCTGTCATTCTTTCATCTTCTGTCATTCTGTCCTCTTCTGTCATTCTGTCCTCTTCTGTCATTCTGTCATCTTCTGTCATCTTCTGTCCTCTTCTGTCATATCCTGTCATCTTCTGTCATCTTCTGTCATGTTCTGTCATCTTCTGTCATTCTGTCATCTTCCGTCCTTCTGACATCTTCTCTCATCTTCTGTCATTCTGTCATCTTCTGTCATCCTCTATCATATTCTGTCCTCTTCTGTCATTCTGTCCTCTTCTGTCATTATGTCATCTTCTGTCATCTTCTGTCATCTTCTGTCCTCTTCTGCCATACTGTCATCTTCTGTCATCTTCTGTCATCTTCTGTCATCTTCTGTCATCTACTGTCATCTTCTGTCATCTTCTGTCATTCTGTCATCTTCTGTCATCTTCTGTCATCTTCTGTCATATTCTGTCATCTTCTGTCATCTTCTGTCATTCTGTCCTCTTCTGTCATATTCTGTCCTCTTCTGTCATTTTCTGTCATTCTGTCATCTTGTGTCATCTTCTGTCAAATTCTGTCCTCTTCTGTCATTCTGTCCTCTTCTGTCATTCTGTCCTCTTCGGTCATTCTGTCATCTTCTGTCATCTTCTGTCATCTTCTGTCATCTTCTGTCATCTTCTGTCATTCTGTCATCTTCTGTCATCTTCTGTCCTCTTCTGTCATTCTGTCATCTTCTGTCATCTTCTGTCATCTTCTGTCCTCTTCTGTCATTCTGTCATCTTCTGTCATTCTGTCCTCTTCCGTCATTCTGTCATCTTCTGTCATCTTCTGTCATCTTCTGTCATACTCTGTCATCTTCTTTCATCTTCTGTCATATTCTGTCATCTTCTGTCATCTTCTGCCATCTTCTGTCATCTTCTGTCTTCTTCTGTCATCTTCTGTCATCTTCTTTCATTCTGTCCTCTTCTGTCATATTCTGTCATCTTCTGTCATATTCTGTCATCTTCTTTCATCTTCTGTCCTCTTCTGTCCTCTTCTGTCATTCTGTCATCTTCTGTCATCTTCTGTCATCTTCTGTCATATTCTGTCATCTTCTGTCATCTTCTGTCATCTTCTGTCATCTTCTGCCATCTTCTGTCATTCTGTCCTCTTCTGTCTTTCTGTCCTCTTCTGTCATTCTGTCATCTTCTGTCATCTTCTGTCATCTTCTGTCATCTTCTGACCTCTTCTGTCATTCTGTCATCTTCTGTCACCTTCTGTCATCTTCTGTCATCTTCTGTCCTCTTCTGTCATTCTGTCATCTTCTGTCATTTTCTGTCATCTTCTGTCATCT
The DNA here is from genome assembly GCF_052327205.1 of Somniosus microcephalus. Lineage (NCBI taxonomy): Eukaryota > Metazoa > Chordata > Chondrichthyes > Squaliformes > Somniosidae > Somniosus > Somniosus microcephalus. Next base: position 736,744 of record NW_028225243.1, on the reverse strand, counting down.
TCTGTCCTCTTCTGTCATTCTGTCATCTTCTGTCATCTTCTGTCATCTTCTGTCATTTTCTGTCATCTTTTGTCATCTTCTGTCATTCTGTCATCTTCTGTCATCTTTTGTCATATCCTGTCCTCTTCTGTCATTCTGTACTCTTCTGTCATTCTGTCCACTTCGGTCAGTCTGTCGTCTTCTGTCATCTTCTGTCATCTTCTGTCATCTTCTGTCATCTTCTGTCATTCTGTCATCTTCTGTCATCTTCTGTCCTCTTCTGCCATTCTGTCATCTTCTGTCATCTTCTGTCATCTTCTGTCATATTCTGTCCTCTTCTGTCATTCTGTCATCTTCTGTCATTCTGTCCTCTTCTGTCATTCTGTCATCTTCTGTCATCTTCTGTCATCTTCTGTCATACTCTGTCATCTTCTGTCATCTTCTGTCATATTCTGTTATCTTCTGTCATCTTCTGCCATCTTCTGTCATCTTCTGTCATCTTCTGTCATCTTCTGTCATCTTCTGTCATTCTGTCCTCTTCTGTGATATTCTGTCCTCTTCTGTCATTTTCTGTCATTCTGTCATCTTCTGTCATCTTCTGTCATCTTCTGTCATTCTGTCATCTTCTGTCAACTTCTGTCATATTCTGTCCTCTTCTGTCATTCTGTCCTCTTCTGTCATTCTGTCATCTTCTGTCATATTCTGTCATCTTCTGTCATCTTCTGTCATCTTCTGTCATCTACTGTCATCTTCTGTCATCTTCTGTCATTCTGTCGTCTTCTGTCATCTTCTGTCATCTTCTGTCATCTACTGTCATCTTCTGTCATATTCTGTCATCTTCTGTCATCTTCTGTCATCTTCTGTCATTCTGTCATGTTCTGTCATCTTCTGTCATCTTCTGTCATTCTGTCATCTTCTGTCATTCTGTCCTCTTCTGTCATTCTGTCATGTTCTGTCATCTTCTGTCATCTTCTGTCATTCTGTCATCTTCTGTCATCTTCTGTCCTCTTCTGTCATTCTGTCATCTTCTGTCCTCTTCTGTCATTCTGTCCTCTTCTGTCATTCTGTCATCTTCTGTCATCTTCTGTCATCTTCTGTCGTCTTCTGTCATTCTGTCCTCTTCTGTCATTCTGTCATCTTCTGTCATTCTGTCATCTTCTGTCATCTTCTGTCCTCTTCTGTCATCTTCTGACCTCTTCTGTCATTCTGTCATCTTCTGTCATCTTCTGTCATCTTCTGTCCTCTTCTGTCCTCTTCTGTCCTTCTGTCAGCTTCTGTCATCTTCTGTCATCTTCTGTCATCTTCTGTCCTCTTCTGTCATTCTGTCATCTTCTGTCATCTTCTGTCATCTTCTGTCCTCATCTGTCATTCTGTCATCTTCTGTCATTCTGTCCTCTTCTGTCATTCTGTCATCTTCTGTCATCTTCTGTCATTTTCTGTCATCTTCTGTCATCTTCTGTCATTCTGTCATCTTCTGTCATCTTCTGTCATCTTCTGTCCTCTTCTGTCATTCTGTCATCTTCTGTCATCTTCTGTCATCTTCTGTCATATTCTGTCCTCTTCTGTCATTCTGTCATCTTCTGTCATTCTGTCCACTTCTGTCATTCTGTCATCTTCTGTCATCTTCTGTCATCTTCTGTCATCTTCTGTCATACTCTGTCATCTTCTGTCATCTTCTGTCATATTCTGTCATCTTCTGTCATCTTCTGCCATCTTCTGTCATCTTCTGTCATCTTCTGTCCTCTTCTGTCATTCTGTCCTCTTCTGTCATATTCTGTCATCTTCTGTCATCTTCTGTCATATTCTGTCCTCTTCTGTCATTCTGTCCTCTTCTGTCATTCTGTCATCTTCTGTCATCTTCTGTCATCTTCTGTCCTCTTCTGTCATTCTGTCCTCTTCTGTCATATTCTGTCATCTTCTGTCATCTTCTGTCATATTCTGTCCTCTTCTGTCATTCTGTCCTCTTCTGTCATTCTGTCATCGTCTGTCATCTTCTGTCATCTTCTGTCATACTCTGTCATCTTCTGTCATCTTCTGTCATATGCTGTCATCTTCTGTCATCTTCTGTCATCTTCTGTCATCTTCTGTCATTCTGTCCTCTTCTGTCATATTCTGTCCTCTTCTGTCATTTTCTGTCATTCTATCATCTTGTGTCATCTTCTGTCATATTCTGTCCTCTTCTGTCATTCTGTCCTCTTCTGTCATTCTGTCATCTTCTGTCATCTTCTGTCATATTCTGTCATCTTCTGTCATCTTCTGTCCTCTTCTGTCATATTCTGTCATCTTCTGTAATCTTCTGTCATGTTCTGACATCTTCTGTTATTCTGTCATCTTCTGTCCTTCTGACATCTTCTCTCATCTTCTGTCATTCTGTCATCTTCTGTCATCCTCTATCATATTCTGTCCTCTTCTGTCATTCTGTCCTCTTCTGTCATTCTGTCATCTTCTGTCATCTTCCATCATCTTCTGTCATCTTCTGTCATCTTCTGTCCTCTTCTGTCATACTGTCATCTTCTGTCATCTTCTGTCATCTTCTGTCATCTACTGTCATCTTCTGTCATCTTCTGTCATCTTCTGTCATCTTCTGTCATCTTCTGTCATCTTCTGTCATCTTCTGTCATATTCTGTCATCTTCTGTCATCTTCTGTCATTCTGTCCTCTTCTGTCATATTCTGTCCTCTTCTGTCATTTTCTGTCATTCTGTCATCTTGTGTCATCTTCTGTCAAATTCTGTCCTCTTCTGTCATTCTGTCCTCTTCTGTCATTCTGTCCTCTTCTGTCATTCTGTCATCTTCTGTCATCTTCTATCATCTTCTGTCATCTTCTGTCATCTTCTGTCCTCTTCTGTCATACTGTGATCTTCTGTCATCTTCTGTCATCTTCTGTCATCTTCTGTCATCCACTGTCATCTTCTGTCATCTTCTGTCATTCTGTCATCTTCTGTCATCTTCTGTCAACATCTGTCATCTTCTGTCCTCTTCTGTCATATTCTGTCATCTTCTGTCATCTTCTGTCATTCTGTCATCTTCTGTCCTTTTGATATCTTCTGTCATCTTCTGTCATTCTGTCATCTTCTGTCATCCTCTATCATATTCTGTCCTCTTCTGTCATTCTGTCCTCTTCTGTCATTCTGTCATCTTCTGTCATCTTCTGTCATCTTCTGTCATCTTCTGTCCTCTTCTGTTATTCTGTCATCTTCTGTCATCTTCTGTCATCTTCTATCATCTTCCGTCTTCTACTGTCATCTTCTGTCATCTTCTGTCATATTCTGTCATCTTCTGTCATCTTCTGTCATCTTCTGTCATCTTCTGTCATTCGGTCCTCTTCTGTCATTCTGTCCTCTTCTGTCTTTCTGTCATCTTCTGTCATCTTCTGACCTCTTCTGTCATTCTGTCATCTTCTGTCATCTTCTGTCATCTTCTGTCATCTTCTGTCATACTCTCTCATCTTCTGTCATCTTCTGTCATATGCTGTCATCTTCTGTCATCTTCTGCCATCTTCTGTCATCTTCTGTCATCTTCTGTCATCTTCTGTCATTCTGTCCTCTTCTGTCATATTCTGTCCTCTTCTGTCATTTTCTGTCATTCTATCATCTTGTGTCATCTTCTGTCATATTCTGTCCTCTTCTGTCATTCTGTCCTCTTCTGTCATTCTGTCATCTTCTGTCATCTTCTGTCATATTCTGTCATCTTCTGTCATCTTCTGTCCTCTTCTGTCATATTCTGTCATCTTCTGTCATCTTCTGTCATGTTCTGACATCTTCTGTTATTCTGTCATCTTCTGTCCTTCTGACATCTTATCTCATCTTCTGTCATTCTGTCATCTTCTGTCATCCTCTATCATATTCTGTCCTCTTCTGTCATTCTGTCCTCTTCTGTCATTCTGTCATCTTCTGTCATCTTCCATCATCTTCTGTCATCTTCTGTCATCTTCTGTCCTCTTCTGTCATACTGTCATCTTCTGTCATCTTCTGTCATCTTCTGTCATCTTCTGTCATCTACTGTCATCTTCTGTCATCTTCTGTCATTCTGTCATCTTCTGTCATCTTCTGTCATCTTCTGTCATATTCTGTCATCTTCTGTCATCTTCTGTCATTCTGTCCTCTTCTGTCATATTCTGTCCTCTTCTGTCATTTTCTGTCATTCTGTCATCTTGTGTCATCTTCTGTCAAATTCTGTCCTCTTCTGTCATTCTGTCCTCTTCTGTCATTCTGTCCTCTTCTGTCATTCTGTCATCTTCTGTCATCTTCTATCATCTTCTGTCATCTTCTGTCATCTTCTGTCCTCTTCTGTCATACTGTGATCTTCTGTCATCTTCTGTCATCTTCTGTCATCTTCTGTCATCCACTGTCATCTTCTGTCATCTTCTGTCATTCTGTCATCTTCTGTCATCTTCTGTCAACGTCTCTCATCTTCTGTCCTCTTCTGTCATATTCTGTCATCTTCTGTCATCTTCTGTCATTCTGTCATCTTCTGTCCTTTTGACATCTTCTCTCATCTTCTGTCATTCTGTCATCTTCTGTCATCCTCTATCATATTCTGTCCTCTTCTGTCATTCTGTCCTCTTCTGTCATTCTGTCATCTTCTGTCATCTTCAGTCATCTTCTGTCCTCTTCTGTTATTCTGTCATCTTCTGTCATATTCTTTCATCTTCTGTCATCTTCTGTCATATTCTGTCATCTTCTGTCATCTTCTGTCATCTTCTGTCATATTCTGTCATCTTCTGTCATCTTCTGTCATCTTCTGTCATTCTGTCCTCTTCTGTCATTCTGTCCTCTTCTGTCATTCTGTCATCTTCTGTTATCTTCTGTCATCTTCTGTCATCTTCTGTCATCTTCTGACCTCTTCTGTCATTCTGTCATCTTCTGTCATCTTCTGTCATCTTCTGTCCTCTTCTGTCCTCTTCTGTCATTCTGTCATCTTCTGTCATCTTCTGTCATCTTCTGTCCTCTTCTATCATTCTGTCATCTTTTGTCATCTTCTGTCATCTTCTGTCATCTTCTGTCCTCATCTGTCATTCTGTCATCTTCTGTCATTCTGTCATCTTCTGTCATTCTGTCCTCTTCTGTCATTCTGTCATCTCCTGTCATCTTCTGTCATCTTCTGTCATTTTCTGTCATCTTCTGTCATTCTGTCATCTTCTGTCATCTTTTGTCATATTCTGTCCTCTTCTGTCATTCTTTCCTCTTCTGTCATTCTGTCCTCTTCTGTCATTCTGTCCTCTTCTGTCATTCTGTCATCTTCTGTCATATTCTTTCATCTTCTGTCATCTTCTGTCATATTCTGTCATCTTCTGTCATCTTCTGTCATCTTCTGTCATATTCTGTCATCTTCTGTCATCTTCTGTCATCTTCTGTCATTCTGTCCTCTTCTGTCATTCTGTCCTCTTCTGTCATTCTGTCATCTTCTGTTATCTTCTGTCATCTTCTGTCATCTTCTGTCATCTTCTGACCTCTTCTGTCATTCTGTCATCTTCTGTCATCTTCTGTCATCTTCTGTCCTCTTCTGTCCTCTTCTGTCATTCTGTCATCTTCTGTCATCTTCTGTCATCTTCTGTCATCTTCTGTCCTCTTCTATCATTCTGTCATCTTTTGTCATCTTCTGTCATCTTCTGTCATCTTCTGTCCTCATCTGTCATTCTGTCATCTTCTGTCATTCTGTCATCTTCTGTCATTCTGTCCTCTTCTGTCATTCTGTCATCTCCTGTCATCTTCTGTCATCTTCTGTCATTTTCTGTCATCTTCTGTCATTCTGTCATCTTCTGTCATCTTTTGTCATATTCTGTCCTCTTCTGTCATTCTTTCCTCTTCTGTCATTCTGTCCTCTTCGGTCATTCTGTCATCTTCTGTCATCTTCTGTCATCTTCTGTCATTCTGTCATCTTCTGTCATCTTCTGTCCTCTTCTGTCATTCTGTCAGCTTCTGTCATCTTCTGTCATCTTCTGTCATCTTCTGTCCTCTTCTGTCATTCTGTCATCTCCTGTCATTCTGTCCTCTTCTATCATTCTGTCATCTTCTGTCATCTTCTGTCATCTTCTGTCATCTTCTGTCATACTCTGTCATCTTCTGTCATCTTCTGTCATATGCTGTCATCTTCTGTCATCTTCTGCCATCTTCTGTCATCTTCTTTCATCTTCTGTCATCTTCTGTCATTCTGTCATCTTCTGTCATCCTCTGTCATCTTCTGTCATCTTCTGTCATATGCTGTCATCTTCTGTCATCTTCTGCCATCTTCTGTCATCTTCTTTCATCTTCTGTCATCTTCTGTCATTCTGTCCTCTTCTGTCATATTCTGTCCTCTTCCGTCATTTTCTGTCATTCTTTCATCTTCTGTCATCTTCTGTCATTCTGTCCTCTTCTGTCATTCTGTCCTCTTCTGTCATTCTGTCATCTTCTGTCATCTTCTGTCCTCTTCTGTCATATCCTGTCATCTTCTGTCATCTTCTGTCATCTTCTGTCATTCTGTCATCTTCCGTCCTTCTGACATCTTCTCTCATCTTCTGTCATTCTGTCATCTTCTGTCATCCTCTATCATATTCTGTCCTCTTCTGTCATTCTGTCCTCTTCTGTCATTATGTCATCTTCTGTCATCTTCTGTCATCTTCTGTCATCTTCTGTCCTCTTCTGCCATACTGTCATCTTCTGTCATCTTCTGTCATCTTCTGTCATCTTCTGTCATCTACTGTCATCTTCTGTCATCTTCTGTCATTCTGTCATCTTCTGTCATCTTCTGTCATCTTCTGTCATATTCTGTCATCTTCTGTCATCTTCTGTCATTCTGTCCTCTTCTGTCATATTCTGTCCTCTTCTGTCATTTTCTGTCATTCTGTCATCTTGTGTCATCTTCTGTCAAATTCTGTCCTCTTCTGTCATTCTGTCCTCTTCTGTCATTCTGTCCTCTTCGGTCATTCTGTCATCTTCTGTCATCTTCTGTCATCTTCTGTCATCTTCTGTCATCTTCTGTCATCTTCTGTCATCTTCTGTCATCTTCTGTCATCTTCTGTCCTCTTCTGTCATTCTGTCATCTTCTGTCATTCTGTCCTCTTCCGTCATTCTGTCATCTTCTGTCATCTTCTGTCATACTCTGTCATCTTCTGTCATCTTCTGTCATATTCTGTCATCTTCTGTCATCTTCTGCCATCTTCTGTCATCTTCTGTCTTCTTCTGTCATCTTCTGTCATCTTCTTTCATTCTGTCCTCTTCTGTCATATTCTGTCATCTTCTGTCATATTCTGTCATCTTCTGTCATCTTCTGTCCTCTTCTGTCCTCTTCTGTCATTCTGTCATCTTCTGTCATCTTCTGTCATCTTCTGTCATATTCTGTCATCTTCTGTCATCTTCTGTCATCTTCTGTCATCTTCTGCCATCTTCTGTCATTCTGTCCTCTTCTGTCTTTCTGTCCTCTTCTGTCATTCTGTCATCTTCTGTCATCTTCTGTCATCTTCTGTCATCTTCTGACCTCTTCTGTCATTCTGTCATCTTCTGTCACCTTCTGTCATCTTCTGTCATCTTCTGTCCTCTTCTGTCATTCTGTCATCTTCTGTCATCTTCTGTCATTTTCTGTCATCTTCTGTCATCTTCTGTCCTCTTCTGTCATTCTGTCATCTTCTGTCATCTTCTGTCATCTTCTGTCATTTTCTGTCATCTTTTGTCATCTTCTGTCATTCTGTCATCTTCTGTCATCTTTTGTCATATCCTGTCCTCTTCTGTCATTCTGTACTCTTCTGTCATTCTGTCCACTTCGGTCAGTCTCTCGTCTTCTGTCATCTTCTGTCATCTTCTGTCATCTTCTGTCATCTTCTGTCATTCTGTCATCTTCTGTCATCTTCTGTCCTCTTCTGCCATTCTGTCATCTTTTGTCATCTTCTGTCATCTTCTGTCATATTCTGTCCTCTTCTGTCATTCTGTCATCTTCTGTCATTCTGTCCTCTTCTGTCATTCTGTCATCTTCTGTCATCTTCTGTCATCTTCTGTCATACTCTGTCATCTTCTGTCATCTTCTGTCATATTCTGTTATCTTCTGTCATCTTCTGCCATCTTCTGTCATCTTCTGTCATCTTCTGTCATCTTCTGTCATCTTCTGTCATTCTGTCCTCTTCTGTGATATTCTGTCCTCTTCTGTCATTTTCTGTCATTCTGTCATCTTCTGTCATCTTCTGTCATCTTCTGTCATTCTGTCATCTTCTGTCAACTTCTGTCATATTCTGTCCTCTTCTGTCATTCTGTCCTCTTCTGTCATTCTGTCATCTTCTGTCATCTTCTGTCATATTCTGTCATCTTCTGTCATCTTCTGTCATCTTCTGTCATCTACTGTCATCTTCTGTCATCTTCTGTCATTCTGTCGTCTTCTGTCATCTTCTGTCATCTTCTGTCATCTACTGTCATCTTCTGTCATATTCTGTCATCTTCTGTCATCTTCTGTCATCTTCTGTCATTCTGTCATGTTCTGTCATCTTCTGTCATCTTCTGTCATTCTGTCATCTTCTGTCATTCTGTCCTCTTCTGTCATTCTGTCATGTTCTGTCATCTTCTGTCATCTTCTGTCATTCTGTCATCTTCTGTCATCTTCTGTCCTCTTCTGTCATTCTGTCATCTTCTGTCCTCTTCTGTCATTCTGTCCTCTTCTGTCATTCTGTCATCTTCTGTCATCTTCTGTCATCTTCTGTCGTCTTCTGTCATTCTGTCCTCTTCTGTCATTATGTCATCTTCTGTCATTCTGTCATCTTCTGTCATCTTCTGTCCTCTTCTGTCATTCTGTCATTTTCTGTCCTCTTCTGGCATTCTGTCCTCTTCTGTCATTCTGTCATCTTCTGTCATCTTCTGTCATCTTCTGTCATCTTCTGTCATTCTGTCCTCTTCTGTCATTCTGTCCTCTTCTGTCATTCTGTCATCTTCTGTCATCTTCTGTCATCTTCTGTCATCTTCTGTCATCTTCTGACCTCTTCTGTCATTCTGTCATCTTCTGTCATCTTCTGTCCTCTTCTGTCCTCTTCTGTCCTTCTGTCAGCTTCTGTCATCTTCTGTCATCTTCTGTCATCTTCTGTCCTCTTCTGTCATTCTGTCATCTTCTGTCATCTTCTGTCATCTTCTGTCCTCATCTGTCATTCTGTCATCTTCTGTCATTCTGTCCTCTTCTGTCATTCTGTCATCTTCTGTCATCTTCTGTCATTTTCTGTCATCTTCTGTCATCTTCTGTCATTCTGTCATCTTCTGTCATCTTTTGTCATCTTCTGTCATTCTGTCATCTTCTGTCATCTTCTGTCCTCTTCTGTCATTCTGTCATCTTCTGTCATCTTCTGTCATCTTCTGTCATATTCTGTCCTCTTCTGTCATTCTGTCATCTTCTGTCATTCTGTCCACTTCTGTCATTCTGTCATCTTCTGTCATCTTCTGTCATCTTCTGTCATCTTCTGTCATACTCTGTCATCTTCTGTCATCTTCTGTCATATTCTGTCATCTTCTGTCATCTTCTGCCATCTTCTGTCATCTTCTGTCATCTTCTGTCCTCTTCTGTCATTCTGTCCTCTTCTGTCATATTCTGTCATCTTCTGTCATCTTCTGTCATATTCTGTCCTCTTCTGTCATTCTGTCCTCTTCTGTCATTCTGTCATCTTCTGTCATCTTCTGTCCTCTTCTGTCATTCTGTCCTCTTCTGTCATATTCTGTCATCTTCTGTCATCTTCTGTCATATTCTGTCCTCTTCTGTCATTCTGTCCTCTTCTGTCATTCTGTCATCGTCTGTCATCTTCTGTCATCTTCTGTCATACTCTGTCATCTTCTGTCATCTTCTGTCATATGCTGTCATCTTCTGTCATCTTCTGTCATCTTCTGTCATCTTCTGTCATTCTGTCCTCTTCTGTCATATTCTGTCCTCTTCTGTCATTTTCTGTCATTCTATCATCTTGTGTCATCTTCTGTCATATTCTGTCCTCTTCTGTCATTCTGTCCTCTTCTGTCATTCTGTCATCTTCTGTCATCTTCTGTCATATTCTGTCATCTTCTGTCATCTTCTGTCCTCTTCTGTCATATTCTGTCATCTTCTGTAATCTTCTGTCATGTTCTGACATCTTCTGTTATTCTGTCATCTTCTGTCCTTCTGACATCTTCTCTCATCTTCTGTCATTCTGTCATCTTCTGTCATCCTCTATCATATTCTGTCCTCTTCTGTCATTCTGTCCTCTTCTGTCATTCTGTCATCTTCTGTCATCTTCCATCATCTTCTGTCATCTTCTGTCATCTTCTGTCATCTACTGTCATCTTCTGTCATCTTCTGTCATCTTCTGTCATTCTGTCATCTTCTGTCATCTTCTGTCATCTTCTGTCATATTCTGTCATCTTCTGTCATCTTCTGTCATTCTGTCCTCTTCTGTCATATTCTGTCCTCTTCTGTCACTTTCTGTCATTCTGTCATCTTGTGTCATCTTCTGTCAAATTCTGTCCTCTTCTGTCATTCTGTCCTCTTCTGTCATTCTGTCCTCTTCTGTCATTCTGTCATCTTCTGTCATCTTCTATCATCTTCTGTCATCTTCTGTCATCTTCTGTCCTCTTCTGTCATACTGTGATCTTCTGTCATCTTCTGTCATCTTCTGTCATCTTCTGTCATCCACTGTCATCTTCTGTCATCTTCTGTCATTCTGTCATCTTCTGTCATCTTCTGTCAACATCTGTCATCTTCTGTCCTCTTCTGTCATATTCTGTCATCTTCTGTCATTCTGTCATCTTCTGTCCTTTTGATATCTTCTGTCATCTTCTGTCATTCTGTCATCTTCTGTCATCCTCTATCATATTCTGTCCTCTTCTGTCATTCTGTCCTCTTCTGTCATTCTGTCATCTTCTGTCATCTTCTGTCATCTTCTGTCATCTTCTGTCCTCTTCTGTTATTCTGTCATCTTCTGTCATCTTCTGTCATCTTCTATCATCTTCCGTCTTCTACTGTCATCTTCTGTCATCTTCTGTCATATTCTGTCATCTTCTGTCATCTTCTGTCATCTTCTGTCATCTTCTGTCATTCGGTCCTCTTCTGTCATTCTGTCCTCTTCTGTCTTTCTGTCATCTTCTGTCATCTTCTGACCTCTTCTGTCATTCTGTCATCTTCTGTCATCTTCTGTCATCTTCTGTCATCTTCTGTCATACTCTGTCATCTTCTGTCATCTGCTGTCATATGCTGTCATCTTCTGTCATCTTCTGCCATCTTCTGTCATCTTCTGTCATCTTCTGTCATCTTCTGTCATTCTGTCCTCTTCTGTCATATTCTGTCCTCTTCTGTCATTTTCTGTCATTCTATCATCTTGTGTCATCTTCTGTCATATTCTGTCCTCTTCTGTCATTCTGTCCTCTTCTGTCATTCTGTCATCTTCTGTCATCTTCTGTCATATTCTGTCATCTTCTGTCATCTTCTGTCCTCTTCTGTCATATTCTGTCATCTTCTGTCATCTTCTGTCATGTTCTGACATCTTCTGTTATTCTGTCATCTTCTGTCCTTCTGACATCTTATCTCATCTTCTGTCATTCTGTCATCTTCTGTCATCCTCTATCATATTCTGTCCTCTTCTGTCATTCTGTCCTCTTCTGTCATTCTGTCATCTTCTGTCATCTTCCATCATCTTCTGTCATCTTCTGTCATCTTCTGTCCTCTTCTGTCATACTGTCATCTTCTGTCATCTTCTGTCATCTTCTGTCATCTTCTGTCATCTACTGTCATCTTCTGTCATCTTCTGTCATTCTGTCATCTTCTGTCATCTTCTGTCATCTTCTGTCATATTCTGTCATCTTCTGTCATCTTCTGTCATTCTGTCCTCTTCTGTCATTCTGTCCTCTTCTGTCATTCTGTCATCTTCTGTCATCTTCTATCATCTTCTGTCATCTTCTGTCATCTTCTGTCCTCTTCTGTCATACTGTGATCTTCTGTCATCTTCTGTCATCTTCTGTCATCTTCTGTCATCCACTGTCATCTTCTGTCATCTTCTGTCATTCTGTCATCTTCTGTCATCTTCTGTCAACATCTGTCATCTTCTGTCCTCTTCTGTCATATTCTGTCATCTTCTGTCATCTTCTGTCATTCTGTCATCTTCTGTCCTTTTGATATCTTCTGTCATCTTCTGTCATTCTGTCATCTTCTGTCATCCTCTATCATATTCTGTCCTCTTCTGTCATTCTGTCCTCTTCTGTCATTCTGTCATCTTCTGTCATCTTCTGTCATCTTCTGTCATCTTCTGTCCTCTTCTGTTATTCTGTCATCTTCTGTCATCTTCTGTCATCTTCTATCATCTTCCGTCTTCTACTGTCATCTTCTGTCATCTTCTGTCATATTCTGTCATCTTCTGTCATCTTCTGTCATCTTCTGTCATTCGGTCCTCTTCTGTCATTCTGTCCTCTTCTGTCTTTCTGTCATCTTCTGTCATCTTCTGTCATCTTCTGTCATCTTCTGTCATACTCTGTCATCTTCTGTCATCTTCTGTCATTCTGTCCTCTTCTGTCATATTCTGTCCTCTTCTGTCATTTTCTGTCATTCTATCATCTTGTGTCATCTTCTGTCATATTCTGTCCTCTTCTGTCATTCTGTCCTCTTCTGTCATTCTGTCATCTTCTGTCATCTTCTGTCATATTCTGTCATCTTCTGTCATCTTCTGTCCTCTTCTGTCATATTCTGTCATCTTCTGTCATCTTCTGTCATGTTCTGACATCTTCTGTTATTCTGTCATCTTCTGTCCTTCTGACATCTTATCTCATCTTCTGTCATTCTGTCATCTTCTGTCATCCTCTATCATATTCTGTCCTCTTCTGTCATTCTGTCCTCTTCTGTCATTCTGTCATCTTCTGTCATCTTCCATCATCTTCTGTCATCTTCTGTCATCTTCTGTCCTCTTCTGTCATACTGTCATCTTCTGTCATCTTCTGTCATCTTCTGTCATCTACTGTCATCTTCTGTCATCTTCTGTCATTCTGTCATCTTCTGTCATCTTCTGTCATCTTCTGTCATATTCTGTCATCTTCTGTCATCTTCTGTCATTCTGTCCTCTTCTGTCATATTCTGTCCTCTTCTGTCATTTTCTGTCATTCTGTCATCTTGTGTCATTTTCTGTCAAATTCTGTCCTCTTCTGTCATTCTGTCCTCTTCTGTCATTCTGTCCTCTTCTGTCATTCTGTCATCTTCTGTCATCTTCTGTCATCTTCTGTCATCTTCTGTCATCTTCTGTCCTCTTCTGTCATACTGTGATCTTCTGTCATCTTCTGTCATCTTCTGTCATCTTCTGTCATCCACTGTCATCTTCTGTCATCTTCTGTCATTCTGTCATCTTCTGTCATCTTCTGTCAACATCTCTCATCTTCTGTCCTCTTCTGTCATATTCTGTCATCTTCTGTCATCTTCTGTCATTCTGTCATCTTCTGTCCTTTTGACATCTTCTCTCATCTTCTGTCATTCTGTCATCTTCTGTCATCCTCTATCATATTCTGTCCTCTTCTGTCATTCTGTCCTCTTCTGTCATTCTGTCATCTTCTGTCATCTTCAGTCATCTTCTGTCCTCTTCTGTTATTCTGTCATCTTCTGTCATCTTCTGTCATCTTCCGTCTTCTACTGTCATTTCTGTCATCTTCTGTCATTCTGTCACCTTCTGTCATCTTCTGTCATCTTCTGTCACATTCTGTCATATTCTGTCATCTTCTGTCATCTTCTGTCATCTTCTGTCACCTTCTGTCATTCTGTCACCTTCTGTCATTCTGTCCTCTTCTGTCATTCTGTCCTCTTCTGTCATTCTGTCATCTTCTGTCATCTTCTGTCATCTTCTGTCCTCTTCTGTCTTTCTGTCATCTTCTGTCCTCTTCTGTCATTCTGTCCTCTTCTGTAATTCTGTCATCTTCTGTCATCTTCTGTCATCTTCTGTCATCTTCTGTCATTCTGTCCTCTTCTGTCATTCTGTCATCTTCTGTCATTCTGTCATCTTCTGTCATCTTCTGTCATCTTCTGTCCTCTTCTGTCATTCTGTCATCTTCTGTCCTCTTCTGTCATTCTGTCCTCTTCTGTCATTCTGTCATCTTCTGTCATCTTCTGTCATCTTCTGTCATCTTCTGTCATTCTGTCCTCTTCTGTCATTCTGTCATCTTCTGTCATTCTGTCCTCTTCTGTCATTCTGTCTTCTTCTGTCATCTTCTGTCATCTTCTGTCATTCTGTCCTCTTCTGTCATTCTGTCATCTTCTGTCCTCTTCTGTCATTCTGTCATCTTCTGTCATCTTCTGTTATCTTCTGTCATTCTGTCCTCTTCTGTCATCTTCTGTCATTCTGTCATCTTCTGTCATATTCTGTCATCTTCTGTCATTCTGTCCTCTTCTGTCATCTTCTGTCATCTTCTGTCATTCTGTCATCTTCTGTCATCTTCTGTCATCTTCTGTCATTCTGTCCTCTTCTGTCATCTTCTGTCATTCTCTCCTCTTCTGTCATCTTCTGTCATCTTCTGTCATTCTGCCCTCTTCTGTCATTCTGTCATCTTCTGTCATCTTCTGTCATTCTGTCATCTTCTGTCCTCTTCTGTCATTCTGTCATCTTCTGTCATCTTCTGTCATTCTGTCCTCTTCTGTCATTCTCTCCTCTTCTGTCATCTTCTGTCATCTTCTGTCATCTTCTGTCATTCTGTCCTCTTCTGTCATCTTCTGTCCTCTTCTGTCATTCTGTCATCGTCTGTCATTCTGTCCTCTTCTGTCATTCTGTCATCTTCTGTCACCTTCTTCCCTCTTCTGTCATTCTGTCATCTTATGTCATCTTCTGTCATTCTGTCCTCTTCTGTCATTCTGTCATCTTCTGTCAACTTCTGTCATCTTCTGTCATCTTCTGTCATCTTCTGTCATTCTGACATCTTCTGCCATCTTCTGTCCTCTTCTGTCATCTTCTGTCATCTTCTGTCATTCTGTCCTCTTCTGTCATTCTGTCATCTTCTGTCATCTTCTGTCATCTTCTGTCATTCTGTCCTCTTCTGTCATCTTCTCTCATTCTGTCCTCTTCTGTCATTCTGTCATCTTCTGTCAGCTTCTGTCATCTTCTGTCATCTTCTGTCATCTTCTGTCATTCTGTCCTCTTCTGTCATTCTGTCATCTTCTGTCATTCTGTCCTCTTCTGTCATCTTCTGTCATTCTGTCCTCTTCTGTCATTCTGTCACCTTCTGTCATCTTCTGTCATCTTCTGTCCTCTTCTGTCATTCTGTCATCATCTGTCATTCTGTCCTCTTCTGTCATCTTCCGTCATCTTCTGTCATCTTCTGTCATTCTGTCATCTTCTGTCATCTTCTGTCATTCCGTCCTCTTCTGTCATTCTGTCATCTTCTGTCATCTTCTGTCATATTCTGTCATCTTCTGTCATTCTGTCCTCTTCTGTCATTCTGTCATCGTCTGTCATCTTCTGTCATCTTCTGTCATACTCTGTCATCTTCTGTCATCTTCTGTCATATGCTGTCATCTTCTGTCATCTTCTGTCATCTTCTGTCATCTTCTGTCATTCTGTCCTCTTCTGTCATATTCTGTCCTCTTCTGTCATTTTCTGTCATTCTATCATCTTGTGTCATCTTCTGTCATATTCTGTCCTCTTCTGTCATTCTGTCCTCTTCTGTCATTCTGTCATCTTCTGTCATCTTCTGTCATATTCTGTCATCTTCTGTCATCTTCTGTCCTCTTCTGTCATATTCTGTCATCTTCTGTAATCTTCTGTCATGTTCCGACATCTTCTGTTATTCTGTCATCTTCTGTCCTTCTGACATCTTCTCTCATCTTCTGTCATTCTGTCATCTTCTGTCATCCTCTATCATATTCTGTCCTCTTCTGTCATTCTGTCCTCTTCTGTCATTCTGTCATCTTCTGTCATCTTCCATCATCTTCTGTCATCTTCTGTCATCTTCTGTCCTCTTCTGTCATACTGTCATCTTCTGTCATCTTCTGTCATCTTCTGTCATCTTCTGTCATCTACTGTCATCTTCTGTCATCTTCTGTCATCTTCTGTCATTCTGTCATCTTCTGTCATCTTCTGTCATCTTCTGTCATATTCTGTCATCTTCTGTCATCTTCTGTCATTCTGTCCTCTTCTGTCATATTCTGTCCTCTTCTGTCATTTTCTGTCATTCTGTCATCTTGTGTCATCTTCTGTCAAATTCTGTCCGCTTCTGTCATTCTGTCCTCTTCTGTCATTCTGTCCTCTTCTGTCATTCTGTCATCTTCTGTCATCTTCTATCATCTTCTGTCATCTTCTGTCATCTTCTGTCCTCTTCTGTCATACTGTGATCTTCTGTCATCTTCTGTCATCTTCTGTCATCTTCTGTCATCCACTGTCATCTTCTGTCATCTTCTGTCATTCTGTCATCTTCTGTCATCTTCTGTCAACATCTGTCATCTTCTGTCCTCTTCTGTCATATTCTGTCATCTTCTGTCATCTTCTGTCATTCTGTCATCTTCTGTCCTTTTGATATCTTCTGTCATCTTCTGTCATTCTGTCATCTTCTGTCATCCTCTATCATATTCTGTCCTCTTCTGTCATTCTGTCCTCTTCTGTCATTCTGTCATCTTCTGTCATCTTCTGTCATCTTCTGTCATCTTCTGTCCTCTTCTGTTATTCTGTCATCTTCTGTCATCTTCTGTCATCTTCTATCATCTTCCGTCTTCTACTGTCATCTTCTGTCATCTTCTGTCATATTCTGTCATCTTCTGTCATCTTCTGTCATCTTCTGTCATCTTCTGTCATTCGGTCCTCTTCTGTCATTCTGTCCTCTTCTGTCTTTCTGTCATCTTCTGTCATCTTCTGACCTCTTCTGTCATTCTGTCATCTTCTGTCATCTTCTGTCATCTTCTGTCATCTTCTGTCATACTCTGTCATCTTCTGTCATCTTCTGTCATATGCTGTCATCTTCTGTCATCTTCTGCCATCTTCTGTCATCTTCTGTCATCTTCTGTCATCTTCTGTCATTCTGTCCTCTTCTGTCATATTCTGTCCTCTTCTGTCATTTTCTGTCATTCTATCATCTTGTGTCATCTTCTGTCATATTCTGTCCTCTTCTGTCATTCTGTCCTCTTCTGTCATTCTGTCATCTTCTGTCATCTTCTGTCATATTCTGTCATCTTCTGTCATCTTCTGTCCTCTTCTGTCATATTCTGTCATCTTCTGTCATCTTCTGTCATGTTCTGACATCTTCTGTTATTCTGTCATCTTCTGTCCTTCTGACATCTTATCTCATCTTCTGTCATTCTGTCATCTTCTGTCATCCTCTATCATATTCTGTCCTCTTCTGTCATTCTGTCCTCTTCTGTCATTCTGTCATCTTCTGTCATCTTCCATCATCTTCTGTCATCTTCTGTCATCTTCTGTCCTCTTCTGTCATACTGTCATCTTCTGTCATCTTCTGTCATCTTCTGTCATCTTCTGTCATCTACTGTCATCTTCTGTCATCTTCTGTCATTCTGTCATCTTCTGTCATCTTCTGTCATCTTCTGTCATATTCTGTCATCTTCTGTCATCTTCTGTCATTCTGTCCTCTTCTGTCATATTCTGTCCTCTTCTGTCATTTTCTGTCATTCTGTCATCTTGTGTCATCTTCTGTCAAATTCTGTCCTCTTCTGTCATTCTGTCCTCTTCTGTCATTCTGTCCTCTTCTGTCATTCTGTCATCTTCTGTCATCTTCTATCATCTTCTGTCATCTTCTGTCATCTTCTGTCCTCTTCTGTCATACTGTGATCTTCTGTCATCTTCTGTCATCTTCTGTCATCTTCTGTCATCCACTGTCATCTTCTGTCATCTTCTGTCATTCTGTCATCTTCTGTCATCTTCTGTCAACATCTCTCATCTTCTGTCCTCTTCTGTCATAATCTGTCATCTTCTGTCATCTTCTGTCATTCTGTCATCTTCTGTCCTTTTGACATCTTCTCTCATCTTCTGTCATTCTGTCATCTTCTGTCATCCTCTATCATATTCTGTCCTCTTCTGTCATTCTGTCCTCTTCTGTCATTCTGTCATCTTCTGTCATCTTCAGTCATCTTCTGTCCTCTTCTGTTATTCTGTCATCTTCTGTCATCTTCTGTCATCTTCCGTCTTCTACTGTCATCTTCTGTCATCTTCTGTCATTCTGTCACCTTCTGTCATCTTCTGTCATCTTCTGTCACATTCTGTCATATTCTGTCATCTTCTGTCATCTTCTGTCATCTTCTGTCACCTTCTGTCATTCTGTCACCTTCTGTCATTCTGTCCTCTTCTGTCATTCTGTCCTCTTCTGTCATTCTGTCATCTTCTGTCATCTTCTGTCATCTTCTGTCCTCTTCTGTCTTTCTGTCATCTTCTGTCCTCTTCTGTCATTCTGTCCTCTTCTGTAATTCTGTCATCTTCTGTCATCTTCTGTCATCTTCTGTCATCTTCTGTCATTCTGTCCTCTTCTGTCATTCTGTCATCTTCTGTCATTCTGTCATCTTCTGTCATCTTCTGTCATCTTCTGTCCTCTTCTGTCATTCTGTCATCTTCTGTCCTCTTCTGTCATTCTGTCCTCTTCTGTCATTCTGTCATCTTCTGTCATCTTCTGTCATCTTCTGTCATCTTCTGTCATTCTGTCCTCTTCTGTCATTCTGTCATCTTCTGTCATTCTGTCCTCTTCTGTCATTCTGTCTTCTTCTGTCATCTTCTGTCATCTTCTGTCATTCTGTCCTCTTCTGTCATTCTGTCATCTTCTGTCCTCTTCTGTCATTCTGTCATCTTCTGTCATCTTCTGTTATCTTCTGTCATTCTGTCCTCTTCTGTCATCTTCTGTCATTCTGTCATCTTCTGTCATATTCTGTCATCTTCTGTCATTCTGTCCTCTTCTGTCATCTTCTGTCATCTTCTGTCATTCTGTCATCTTCTGTCATCTTCTGTCATCTTCTGTCATTCTGTCCTCTTCTGTCATCTTCTGTCATTCTCTCCTCTTCTGTCATCTTCTGTCATCTTCTGTCATTCTGCCCTCTTCTGTCATTCTGTCATCTTCTGTCATCTTCTGTCATTCTGTCATCTTCTGTCCTCTTCTGTCATTCTGTCATCTTCTGTCATCTTCTGTCATTCTGTCCTCTTCTGTCATTCTCTCCTCTTCTGTCATCTTCTGTCATCTTCTGTCATCTTCTCTCATTCTGTCCTCTTCTGTCATCTTCTGTCCTCTTCTGTCATTCTGTCATCGTCTGTCATTCTGTCCTCTTCTGTCATTCTGTCATCTTCTGTCACCTTCTTCCCTCTTCTGTCATTCTGTCATCTTATGTCATCTTCTGTCATTCTGTCCTCTTCTGTCATTCTGTCATCTTCTGTCAACTTCTGTCATCTTCTGTCATCTTCTGTCATCTTCTGTCATTCTGCCATCTTCTGCCATCTTCTGTCCTCTTCTGTCATCTTCTGTCATCTTCTGTCATTCTGTCCTCTTCTGTCATTCTGTCATCTTCTGTCATCTTCTGTCATCTTCTGTCATTCTGTCCTCTTCTGTCATCTTCTCTCATTCTGTCCTCTTCTGTCATTCTGTCATCTTCTGTCATCTTCTGTCATCTTCTGTCACCTTCTGTCATCTTCTGTCATTCTGTCCTCTTCTGTCATTCTGTCATCTTCTGTCATTCTGTCCTCTTCTGTCATCTTCTGTCATTCTGTCCTCTTCTGTCATTCTGTCACCTTCTGTCATCTTCTGTCATCTTCTGTCCTCTTCTGTCATTCTGTCATCATCTGTCATTCTGTCCTCTTCTGTCATCTTCCGTCATCTTCTGTCATCTTCTGTCATTCTGTCATCTTCTGTCATTTTCTGTCATTCCGTCCTCTTCTGTCATTCTGTCATCTTCTGTCATCTTCTGTCATATTCTGTCATCTTCTGTCATTCTGTCCTCTTCTGTCATTCTGTCATCGTCTGTCATCTTCTGTCATCTTCTGTCATACTCTGTCATCTTCTGTCATCTTCTGTCATATGCTGTCATCTTCTGTCATCTTCTGTCATCTTCTGTCATCTTCTGTCATCTTCTGTCATTCTGTCCTCTTCTGTCATATTCTGTCCTCTTCTGTCATTTTCTGTCATTCTATCATCTTGTGTCATCTTCTGTCATATTCTGTCCTCTTCTGTCATTCTGTCCTCTTCTGTCATTCTGTCATCTTCTGTCATCTTCTGTCATATTCTGTCATCTTCTGTCATCTTCTGTCCTCTTCTGTCATATTCTGTCATCTTCTGTAATCTTCTGTCATGTTCTGACATCTTCTGTTATTCTGTCATCTTCTGTCCTTCTGACATCTTCTCTCATCTTCTGTCATTCTGTCATCTTCTGTCATCCTCTATCATATTCTGTCCTCTTCTGTCATTCTGTCCTCTTCTGTCATTCTGTCATCTTCTGTCATCTTCCATCATCTTCTGTCATCTTCTGTCATCTTCTGTCCTCTTCTGTCATACTGTCATCTTCTGTCATCTTCTGTCATCTTCTGTCATCTACTGTCATCTTCTGTCATCTTCTGTCATTCTGTCATCTTCTGTCATCTTCTGTCATCTTCTGTCATATTCTGTCATCTTCTGTCATCTTCTGTCATTCTGTCCTCTTCTGTCATATTCTGTCCTCTTCTGTCATTTTCTGTCATTCTGTCATCTTGTGTCATCTTCTGTCAAATTCTGTCCTCTTCTGTCATTCTGTCCTCTTCTGTCATTCTGTCCTCTTCTGTCATTCTGTCATCTTCTGTCATCTTCTATCATCTTCTGTCATCTTCTGTCATCTTCTGTCCTCTTCTGTCATACTGTGATCTTCTGTCATCTTCTGTCATCTTCTGTCATCTTCTGTCATCCACTGTCATCTTCTGTCATCTTCTGTCATTCTGTCATCTTCTGTCATCTTCTGTCAACATCTCTCATCTTCTGTCCTCTTCTGTCATATTCTGTCATCTTCTGTCATCTTCTGTCATTCTGTCATCTTCTGTCCTTTTGACATCTTCTCTCATCTTCTGTCATTCTGTCATCTTCTGTCATCCTCTATCATATTCTGTCCTCTTCTGTCATTCTGTCCTCTTCTGTCATTCTGTCATCTTCTGTCATCTTCAGTCATCTTCTGTCCTCTTCTGTTATTCTGTCATCTTCTGTCATCTTCTGTCATCTTCCGTCTTCTACTGTCATTTCTGTCATCTTCTGTCATTCTGTCACCTTCTGTCATCTTCTGTCATCTTCTGTCACATTCTGTCATATTCTGTCATCTTCTGTCATCTTCTGTCATCTTCTGTCACCTTCTGTCATTCTGTCACCTTCTGTCATTCTGTCCTCTTCTGTCATTCTGTCCTCTTCTGTCATTCTGTCATCTTCTGTCATCTTCTGTCATCTTCTGTCCTCTTCTGTCTTTCTGTCATCTTCTGTCCTCTTCTGTCATTCTGTCCTCTTCTGTAATTCTGTCATCTTCTGTCATCTTCTGTCATCTTCTGTCATCTTCTGTCATTCTGTCCTCTTCTGTCATTCTGTCATCTTCTGTCATTCTGTCATCTTCTGTCATCTTCTGTCCTCTTCTGTCATTCTGTCATCTTCTGTCCTCTTCTGTCATTCTGTCCTCTTCTGTCATTCTGTCATCTTCTGTCATCTTCTGTCATCTTCTGTCATCTTCTGTCATTCTGTCCTCTTCTGTCATTCTGTCATCTTCTGTCATTCTGTCCTCTTCTGTCATTCTGTCTTCTTCTGTCATCTTCTGTCATCTTCTGTCATTCTGTCCTCTTCTGTCATTCTGTCATCTTCTGTCCTCTTCTGTCATTCTGTCATCTTCTGTCATCTTCTGTTATCTTCTGTCATTCTGTCCTCTTCTGTCATCTTCTGTCATTCTGTCATCTTCTGTCATATTCTGTCATCTTCTGTCATTCTGTCCTCTTCTGTCATCTTCTGTCATCTTCTGTCATTCTGTCATCTTCTGTCATCTTCTGTCATCTTCTGTCATTCTGTCCTCTTCTGTCATCTTCTGTCATTCTCTCCTCTTCTGTCATCTTCTGTCATCTTCTGTCATTCTGCCCTCTTCTGTCATTCTGTCATCTTCTGTCATCTTCTGTCATTCTGTCATCTTCTGTCCTCTTCTGTCATTCTGTCATCTTCTGTCATCTTCTGTCATTCTGTCCTCTTCTGTCATTCTCTCCTCTTCTGTCATCTTCTGTCATCTTCTGTCATCTTCTGTCATTCTGTCCTCTTCTGTCATCTTCTGTCCTCTTCTGTCATTCTGTCATCGTCTGTCATTCTGTCCTCTTCTGTCATTCTGTCATCTTCTGTCACCTTCTTCCCTCTTCTGTCATTCTGTCATCTTATGTCATCTTCTGTCATTCTGTCCTCTTCTGTCATTCTGTCATCTTCTGTCAACTTCTGTCATCTTCTGTCATCTTCTGTCATCTTCTGTCATTCTGACATCTTCTGCCATCTTCTGTCCTCTTCTGTCATCTTCTGTCATCTTCTGTCATTCTGTCCTCTTCTGTCATTCTGTCATCTTCTGTCATCTTCTGTCATCTTCTGTCATTCTGTCCTCTTCTGTCATCTTCTCTCATTCTGTCCTCTTCTGTCATTCTGTCATCTTCTGTCATCTTCTGTCATCTTCTGTCATCTTCTGTCATCTTCTGTCATTCTGTCCTCTTCTGTCATTCTGTCATCTTCTGTCATTCTGTCCTCTTCTGTCATCTTCTGTCATTCTGTCCTCTTCTGTCATTCTGTCACCTTCTGTCATCTTCTGTCATCTTCTGTCCTCTTCTGTCATTCTGTCATCATCTGTCATTCTGTCCTCTTCTGTCATCTTCCGTCATCTTCTGTCATCTTCTGTCATTCTGTCATCTTCTGTCATCTTCTGTCATTCCGTCCTCTTCTGTCATTCTGTCATCTTCTGTCATCTTCTGTCATATTCTGTCATCTTCTGTCATTCTGTCCTCTTCTGTCATTCTGTCATCGTCTGTCATCTTCTGTCATCTTCTGTCATACTCTGTCATCTTCTGTCATCTTCTGTCATATGCTGTCATCTTCTGTCATCTTCTGTCATCTTCTGTCATCTTCTGTCATTCTGTCCTCTTCTGTCATATTCTGTCCTCTTCTGTCATTTTCTGTCATTCTATCATCTTGTGTCATCTTCTGTCATATTCTGTCCTCTTCTGTCATTCTGTCCTCTTCTGTCATTCTGTCATCTTCTGTCATCTTCTGTCATATTCTGTCATCTTCTGTCATCTTCTGTCCTCTTCTGTCATATTCTGTCATCTTCTGTAATCTTCTGTCATGTTCCGACATCTTCTGTTATTCTGTCATCTTCTGTCCTTCTGACATCTTCTCTCATCTTCTGTCATTCTGTCATCTTCTGTCATCCTCTATCATATTCTGTCCTCTTCTGTCATTCTGTCCTCTTCTGTCATTCTGTCATCTTCTGTCATCTTCCATCATCTTCTGTCATCTTCTGTCATCTTCTGTCCTCTTCTGTCATACTGTCATCTTCTGTCATCTTCTGTCATCTTCTGTCATCTTCTGTCATCTACTGTCATCTTCTGTCATCTTCTGTCATCTTCTGTCATTCTGTCATCTTCTGTCATCTTCTGTCATCTTCTGTCATATTCTGTCATCTTCTGTCATCTTCTGTCATTCTGTCCTCTTCTGTCATATTCTGTCCTCTTCTGTCATTTTCTGTCATTCTGTCATCTTGTGTCATCTTCTGTCAAATTCTGTCCTCTTCTGTCATTCTGTCCTCTTCTGTCATTCTGTCCTCTTCTGTCATTCTGTCATCTTCTGTCATCTTCTATCATCTTCTGTCATCTTCTGTCATCTTCTGTCCTCTTCTGTCATACTGTGATCTTCTGTCATCTTCTGTCATCTTCTGTCATCTTCTGTCATCCACTGTCATCTTCTGTCATCTTCTGTCATTCTGTCATCTTCTGTCATCTTCTGTCAACATCTGTCATCTTCTGTCCTCTTCTGTCATATTCTGTCATCTTCTGTCATCTTCTGTCATTCTGTCATCTTCTGTCCTTTTGATATCTTCTGTCATCTTCTGTCATTCTGTCATCTTCTGTCATCCTCTATCATATTCTGTCCTCTTCTGTCATTCTGTCCTCTTCTGTCATTCTGTCATCTTCTGTCATCTTCTGTCATCTTCTGTCATCTTCTGTCCTCTTCTGTTATTCTGTCATCTTCTGTCATCTTCTGTCATCTTCTATCATCTTCCGTCTTCTACTGTCATCTTCTGTCATCTTCTGTCATATTCTGTCATCTTCTGTCATCTTCTGTCATCTTCTGTCATCTTCTGTCATTCGGTCCTCTTCTGTCATTCTGTCCTCTTCTGTCTTTCTGTCATCTTCTGTCATCTTCTGACCTCTTCTGTCATTCTGTCATCTTCTGTCATCTTCTGTCATCTTCTGTCATCTTCTGTCATACTCTGTCATCTTCTGTCATCTTCTGTCATATGCTGTCATCTTCTGTCATCTTCTGCCATCTTCTGTCATCTTCTGTCATCTTCTGTCATCTTCTGTCATTCTGTCCTCTTCTGTCATATTCTGTCCTCTTCTGTCATTTTCTGTCATTCTATCATCTTGTGTCATCTTCTGTCATATTCTGTCCTCTTCTGTCATTCTGTCCTCTTCTGTCATTCTGTCATCTTCTGTCATCTTCTGTCATATTCTGTCATCTTCTGTCATCTTCTGTCCTCTTCTGTCATATTCTGTCATCTTCTGTCATCTTCTGTCATGTTCTGACATCTTCTGTTATTCTGTCATCTTCTGTCCTTCTGACATCTTATCTCATCTTCTGTCATTCTGTCATCTTCTGTCATCCTCTATCATATTCTGTCCTCTTCTGTCATTCTGTCCTCTTCTGTCATTCTGTCATCTTCTGTCATCTTCCATCATCTTCTGTCATCTTCTGTCATCTTCTGTCCTCTTCTGTCATACTGTCATCTTCTGTCATCTTCTGTCATCTTCTGTCATCTTCTGTCATCTACTGTCATCTTCTGTCATCTTCTGTCATTCTGTCATCTTCTGTCATCTTCTGTCATCTTCTGTCATATTCTGTCATCTTCTGTCATCTTCTGTCATTCTGTCCTCTTCTGTCATATTCTGTCCTCTTCTGTCATTTTCTGTCATTCTGTCATCTTGTGTCATCTTCTGTCAAATTCTGTCCTCTTCTGTCATTCTGTCCTCTTCTGTCATTCTGTCCTCTTCTGTCATTCTGTCATCTTCTGTCATCTTCTATCATCTTCTGTCATCTTCTGTCATCTTCTGTCCTCTTCTGTCATACTGTGATCTTCTGTCATCTTCTGTCATCTTCTGTCCTCTTCTGTCATCCACTGTCATCTTCTGTCATCTTCTGTCATTCTGTCATCTTCTGTCATCTTCTGTCAACATCTCTCATCTTCTGTCCTCTTCTGTCATATTCTGTCATATTCTGTCATCTTCTGTCATCTTCTGTCATCTTCTGTCACCTTCTGTCATTCTGTCACCTTCTGTCATTCTGTCCTCTTCTGTCATTCTGTCCTCTTCTGTCATTCTGTCATCTTCTGTCATCTTCAGTCATCTTCTGTCCTCTTCTGTTATTCTGTCATCTTCTGTCATCTTCTGTCATCTTCCGTCTTCTACTGTCATCTTCTGTCATCTTCTGTCATTCTGTCACCTTCTGTCATCTTCTGTCATCTTCTGTCACATTCTGTCATATTCTGTCATCTTCTGTCATCTTCTGTCATCTTCTGTCACCTTCTGTCATTCTGTCACCTTCTGTCATTCTGTCCTCTTCTGTCATTCTGTCCTCTTCTGTCATTCTGTCATCTTCTGTCATCTTCTGTCATCTTCTGTCCTCTTCTGTCTTTCTGTCATCTTCTGTCCTCTTCTGTCATTCTGTCCTCTTCTGTAATTCTGTCATCTTCTGTCATCTTCTGTCATCTTCTGTCATTCTGTCCCCTTCTGTCATTCTGTCATCTTCTGTCATTCTGTCATCTTCTGTCATCTTCTGTCATCTTCTGTCCTCTTCTGTCATTCTGTCATCTTCTGTCCTCTTCTGTCATTCTGTCCTCTTCTGTCATTCTGTCATCTTCTGTCATCTTCTGTCATCTTCTGTCATCTTCTGTCATTCTGTCCTCTTCTGTCATTCTGTCATCTTCTGTCATTCTGTCCTCTTCTGTCATTCTGTCTTCTTCTGTCATCTTCTGTCATCTTCTGTCATTCTGTCCTCTTCTGTCATTCTGTCATCTTCTGTCCTCTTCTGTCATTCTGTCATCTTCTGTCATCTTCTGTTATCTTCTGTCATTCTGTCCTCTTCTGTCATCTTCTGTCATTCTGTCATCTTCTGTCATATTCTGTCATCTTCTGTCATTCTGTCCTCTTCTGTCATCTTCTGTCATCTTCTGTCATTCTGTCATCTTCTGTCATCTTCTGTCATCTTCTGTCATTCTCTCCTCTTCTGTCATCTTCTGTCATCTTCTGTCATTCTGCCCTCTTCTGTCATTCTGTCATCTTCTGTCATCTTCTGTCATTCTGTCATCTTCTGTCCTCTTCTGTCATTCTGTCATCTTCTGTCATCTTCTGTCATTCTGTCCTCTTCTGTCATTCTCTCCTCTTCTGTCATCTTCTGTCATCTTCTGTCATCTTCTCTCATTCTGTCCTCTTCTGTCATCTTCTGTCCTCTTCTGTCATTCTGTCATCGTCTGTCATTCTGTCCTCTTCTGTCATTCTGTCATCTTCTGTCACCTTCTTCCCTCTTCTGTCATTCTGTCATCTTATGTCATCTTCTGTCATTCTGTCCTCTTCTGTCATTCTGTCATCTTCTGTCAACTTCTGTCATCTTCTGTCATCTTCTGTCATCTTCTGTCATTCTGCCATCTTCTGCCATCTTCTGTCCTCTTCTGTCATCTTCTGTCATCTTCTGTCATTCTGTCCTCTTCTGTCATTCTGTCATCTTCTGTCATCTTCTGTCATCTTCTGTCATTCTGTCCTCTTCTGTCATCTTCTCTCATTCTGTCCTCTTCTGTCATTCTGTCATCTTCTGTCATCTTCTGTCATCTTCTGTCATCTTCTGTCATCTTCTGTCATTCTGTCCTCTTCTGTCATTCTGTCATCTTCTGTCATTCTGTCCTCTTCTGTCATCTTCTGTCATTCTGTCCTCTTCTGTCATTCTGTCACCTTCTGTCATCTTCTGTCATCTTCTGTCCTCTTCTGTCATTCTGTCATCATCTGTCATTCTGTCCTCTTCTGTCATCTTCCGTCATCTTCTGTCATCTTCTGTCATTCTGTCATCTTCTGTCATCTTCTGTCATTCCGTCCTCTTCTGTCATTCTGTCATCTTCTGTCATATTCTGTCATCTTCTGTCATTCTGTCCTCTTCTGTCATTCTGTCATCGTCTGTCATCTTCTGTCATCTTCTGTCATACTCTGTCATCTTCTGTCATCTTCTGTCATATGCTGTCATCTTCTGTCATCTTCTGTCATCTTCTGTCATCTTCTGTCATCTTCTGTCATTCTGTCCTCTTCTGTCATATTCTGTCCTCTTCTGTCATTTTCTGTCCTCTTCTGTCATTCTGTCCTCTTCTGTCATTCTGTCATCTTCTGTCATCTTCTGTCATATTCTGTCATCTTCTGTCATCTTCTGTCCTCTTCTGTCATATTCTGTCATCTTCTGTAATCTTCTGTCATGTTCTGACATCTTCTGTTATTCTGTCATCTTCTGTCCTTCTGACATCTTCTCTCATCTTCTGTCATTCTGTCATCTTCTGTCATCCTCTATCATATTCTGTCCTCTTCTGTCATTCTGTCCTCTTCTGTCATTCTGTCATCTTCTGTCATCTTCCATCATCTTCTGTCATCTTCTGTCATCTTCTGTCCTCTTCTGTCATACTGTCATCTTCTGTCATCTTCTGTCATCTTCTGTCATCTTCTGTCATCTACTGTCATCTTCTTTCATCTTCTGTCATCTTCTGTCATTCTGTCATCTTCTGTCATCTTCTGTCATCTTCTGTCATTCTGTCATCTTCTGTCATCTTCTGTCATCTTCTGTCCTCTTCTGTCATTCTGTCATCTTCTGTCCTCTTCTGTCATTCTGTCCTCTTCTGTCATTCTGTCATCTTCTGTCATCTTCTGTCATCTTCTGTCATCTTCTGTCATTCTGTCCTCTTCTGTCATTCTGTCATCTTCTGTCATTCTGTCCTCTTCTGTCATTCTGTCTTCTTCTGTCATCTTCTGTCATCTTCTGTCATTCTGTCCTCTTCTGTCATTCTGTCATCTTCTGTCCTCTTCTGTCATTCTGTCATCTTCTGTCATCTTCTGTTATCTTCTGTCATTCTGTCCTCTTCTGTCATCTTCTGTCATTCTGTCATCTTCTGTCATATTCTGTCATCTTCTGTCATTCTGTCCTCTTCTGTCATCTTCTGTCATCTTCTGTCATTCTGTCATCTTCTGTCATCTTCTGTCATCTTCTGTCATTCTGTCCTCTTCTGTCATCTTCTGTCATTCTCTCCTCTTCTGTCATCTTCTGTCATCTTCTGTCATTCTGCCCTCTTCTGTCATTCTGTCATCTTCTGTCATCTTCTGTCATTCTGTCATCTTCTGTCCTCTTCTGTCATTCTGTCATCTTCTGTCATCTTCTGTCATTCTGTCCTCTTCTGTCATTCTCTCCTCTTCTGTCATCTTCTGTCATCTTCTGTCATCTTCTCTCATTCTGTCCTCTTCTGTCATCTTCTGTCCTCTTCTGTCATTCTGTCATCGTCTGTCATTCTGTCCTCTTCTGTCATTCTGTCATCTTCTGTCACCTTCTTCCCTCTTCTGTCATTCTGTCATCTTATGTCATCTTCTGTCATTCTGTCCTCTTCTGTCATTCTGTCATCTTCTGTCAACTTCTGTCATCTTCTGTCATCTTCTGTCATCTTCTGTCATTCTGCCATCTTCTGCCATCTTCTGTCCTCTTCTGTCATCTTCTGTCATCTTCTGTCATTCTGTCCTCTTCTGTCATTCTGTCATCTTCTGTCATCTTCTGTCATCTTCTGTCATTCTGTCCTCTTCTGTCATCTTCTCTCATTCTGTCCTCTTCTGTCATTCTGTCATCTTCTGTCATCTTCTGTCATCTTCTGTCATCTTCTGTCATCTTCTGTCATTCTGTCCTCTTCTGTCATTCTGTCATCTTCTGTCATTCTGTCCTCTTCTGTCATCTTCTGTCATTCTGTCCTCTTCTGTCATTCTGTCACCTTCTGTCATCTTCTGTCATCTTCTGTCCTCTTCTGTCATTCTGTCATCATCTGTCATTCTGTCCTCTTCTGTCATCTTCCGTCATCTTCTGTCATCTTCTGTCATTCTGTCATCTTCTGTCATCTTCTGTCATTCCGTCCTCTTCTGTCATTCTGTCATCTTCTGTCATATTCTGTCATCTTCTGTCATTCTGTCCTCTTCTGTCATTCTGTCATCGTCTGTCATCTTCTGTCATCTTCTGTCATACTCTGTCATCTTCTGTCATCTTCTGTCATATGCTGTCATCTTCTGTCATCTTCTGTCATCTTCTGTCATCTTCTGTCATCTTCTGTCATTCTGTCCTCTTCTGTCATATTCTGTCCTCTTCTGTCATTTTCTGTCATTCTATCATCTTGTGTCATCTTCTGTCATATTCTGTCCTCTTCTGTCATTCTGTCCTCTTCTGTCATTCTGTCATCTTCTGTCATCTTCTGTCATATTCTGTCATCTTCTGTCATCTTCTGTCCTCTTCTGTCATATTCTGTCATCTTCTGTAATCTTCTGTCATGTTCTGACATCTTCTGTTATTCTGTCATCTTCTGTCCTTCTGACATCTTCTCTCATCTTCTGTCATTCTGTCATCTTCTGTCATCCTCTATCATATTCTGTCCTCTTCTGTCATTCTGTCCTCTTCTGTCATTCTGTCATCTTCTGTCATCTTCCATCATCTTCTGTCATCTTCTGTCATCTTCTGTCCTCTTCTGTCATACTGTCATCTTCTGTCATCTTCTGTC
The DNA here is from genome assembly GCF_052327205.1 of Somniosus microcephalus. NCBI lineage: Eukaryota > Metazoa > Chordata > Chondrichthyes > Squaliformes > Somniosidae > Somniosus > Somniosus microcephalus. The sequence goes on along the minus strand of NW_028225243.1, from coordinate 706,850 downwards.
ATCTTCTGTCATCTTCTGTCATCTACTGTCATCTTCTGTCATCTTCTGTCATCTTCTGTCATTCTGTCATCTTCTGTCATCTTCTGTCATCTTCTGTCATATTCTGTCATCTTCTGTCATCTTCTGTCATTCTGTCCTCTTCTGTCATATTCTGTCCTCTTCTGTCATTTTCTGTCATTCTGTCATCTTGTGTCATCTTCTGTCAAATTCTGTCCTCTTCTGTCATTCTGTCCTCTTCTGTCATTCTGTCCTCTTCTGTCATTCTGTCATCTTCTGTCATCTTCTATCATCTTCTGTCATCTTCTGTCATCTTCTGTCCTCTTCTGTCATACTGTGATCTTCTGTCATCTTCTGTCATCTTCTGTCATCTTCTGTCATCCACTGTCATCTTCTGTCATCTTCTGTCATTCTGTCATCTTCTGTCATCTTCTGTCAACATCTGTCATCTTCTGTCCTCTTCTGTCATATTCTGTCATCTTCTGTCATCTTCTGTCATTCTGTCATCTTCTGTCCTTTTGATATCTTCTGTCATCTTCTGTCATTCTGTCATCTTCTGTCATCCTCTATCATATTCTGTCCTCTTCTGTCATTCTGTCCTCTTCTGTCATTCTGTCATCTTCTGTCATCTTCTGTCATCTTCTGTCATCTTCTGTCCTCTTCTGTTATTCTGTCATCTTCTGTCATCTTCTGTCATCTTCTATCATCTTCCGTCTTCTACTGTCATCTTCTGTCATCTTCTGTCATATTCTGTCATCTTCTGTCATCTTCTGTCATCTTCTGTCATCTTCTGTCATTCGGTCCTCTTCTGTCATTCTGTCCTCTTCTGTCTTTCTGTCATCTTCTGTCATCTTCTGACCTCTTCTGTCATTCTGTCATCTTCTGTCATCTTCTGTCATCTTCTGTCATCTTCTGTCATACTCTGTCATCTTCTGTCATCTTCTGTCATATGCTGTCATCTTCTGTCATCTTCTGCCATCTTCTGTCATCTTCTGTCATCTTCTGTCATCTTCTGTCATTCTGTCCTCTTCTGTCATATTCTGTCCTCTTCTGTCATTTTCTGTCATTCTATCATCTTGTGTCATCTTCTGTCATATTCTGTCCTCTTCTGTCATTCTGTCCTCTTCTGTCATTCTGTCATCTTCTGTCATCTTCTGTCATATTCTGTCATCTTCTGTCATCTTCTGTCCTCTTCTGTCATATTCTGTCATCTTCTGTCATCTTCTGTCATGTTCTGACATCTTCTGTTATTCTGTCATCTTCTGTCCTTCTGACATCTTATCTCATCTTCTGTCATTCTGTCATCTTCTGTCATCCTCTATCATATTCTGTCCTCTTCTGTCATTCTGTCCTCTTCTGTCATTCTGTCATCTTCTGTCATCTTCCATCATCTTCTGTCATCTTCTGTCCTCTTCTGTCATACTGTCATCTTCTGTCATCTTCTGTCATCTTCTGTCATCTTCTGTCATCTACTGTCATCTTCTGTCATCTTCTGTCATTCTGTCATCTTCTGTCATCTTCTGTCATCTTCTGTCATATTCTGTCATCTTCTGTCATCTTCTGTCATTCTGTCCTCTTCTGTCATATTCTGTCCTCTTCTGTCATTTTCTGTCATTCTGTCATCTTGTGTCATCTTCTGTCAAATTCTGTCCTCTTCTGTCATTCTGTCCTCTTCTGTCATTCTGTCCTCTTCTGTCATTCTGTCATCTTCTGTCATCTTCTATCATCTTCTGTCATCTTCTGTCATCTTCTGTCCTCTTCTGTCATACTGTGATCTTCTGTCATCTTCTGTCATCTTCTGTCATCTTCTGTCATCCACTGTCATCTTCTGTCATTCTGTCATCTTCTGTCATCTTCTGTCAACATCTCTCATCTTCTGTCCTCTTCTGTCATATTCTGTCATCTTCTGTCATCTTCTGTCATTCTGTCATCTTCTGTCCTTTTGACATCTTCTCTCATCTTCTGTCATTCTGTCATCTTCTGTCATCCTCTATCATATTCTGTCCTCTTCTGTCATTCTGTCCTCTTCTGTCATTCTGTCATCTTCTGTCATCTTCAGTCATCTTCTGTCCTCTTCTGTTATTCTGTCATCTTCTGTCATCTTCTGTCATCTTCCGTCTTCTACTGTCATCTTCTGTCATCTTCTGTCATTCTGTCACCTTCTGTCATCTTCTGTCATCTTCTGTCACATTCTGTCATATTCTGTCATCTTCTGTCATCTTCTGTCATCTTCTGTCACCTTCTGTCATTCTGTCACCTTCTGTCATTCTGTCCTCTTCTGTCATTCTGTCCTCTTCTGTCATTCTGTCATCTTCTGTCATCTTCTGTCATCTTCTGTCCTCTTCTGTCTTTCTGTCATCTTCTGTCCTCTTCTGTCATTCTGTCCTCTTCTGTAATTCTGTCATCTTCTGTCATCTTCTGTCATCTTCTGTCATCTTCTGTCATTCTGTCCTCTTCTGTCATTCTGTCATCTTCTGTCATTCTGTCATCTTCTGTCATCTTCTGTCATCTTCTGTCCTCTTCTGTCATTCTGTCATCTTCTGTCCTCTTCTGTCATTCTGTCCTCTTCTGTCATTCTGTCATCTTCTGTCATCTTCTGTCATCTTCTGTCATCTTCTGTCATTCTGTCCTCTTCTGTCATTCTGTCATCTTCTGTCATTCTGTCCTCTTCTGTCATTCTGTCTTCTTCTGTCATCTTCTGTCATCTTCTGTCATTCTGTCCTCTTCTGTCATTCTGTCATCTTCTGTCCTCTTCTGTCATTCTGTCATCTTCTGTCATCTTCTGTTATCTTCTGTCATTCTGTCCTCTTCTGTCATCTTCTGTCATTCTGTCATCTTCTGTCATATTCTGTCATCTTCTGTCATTCTGTCCTCTTCTGTCATCTTCTGTCATCTTCTGTCATTCTGTCATCTTCTGTCATCTTCTGTCATCTTCTGTCATTCTGTCCTCTTCTGTCATCTTCTGTCATTCTCTCCTCTTCTGTCATCTTCTGTCATCTTCTGTCATTCTGCCCTCTTCTGTCATTCTGTCATCTTCTGTCATCTTCTGTCATTCTGTCATCTTCTGTCCTCTTCTGTCATTCTGTCATCTTCTGTCATCTTCTGTCATTCTGTCCTCTTCTGTCATTCTCTCCTCTTCTGTCATCTTCTGTCATCTTCTGTCATCTTCTGTCATTCTGTCCTCTTCTGTCATCTTCTGTCCTCTTCTGTCATTCTGTCATCGTCTGTCATTCTGTCTTCTTCTGTCATTCTGTCATCTTCTGTCACCTTCTTCCCTCTTCTGTCATTCTGTCATCTTATGTCATCTTCTGTCATTCTGTCCTCTTCTGTCATTCTGTCATCTTCTGTCAACTTCTGTCATCTTCTGTCATCTTCTGTCATCTTCTGTCATTCTGCCACCTTCTGCCATCTTCTGTCCTCTTCTGTCATCTTCTGTCATCTTCTGTCATTCTGTCCTCTTCTGTCATTCTGTCATCTTCTGTCATCTTCTGTCATCTTCTGTCATTCTGTCCTCTTCTGTCATCTTCTCTCATTCTGTCCTCTTCTGTCATTTTCTGTCATCTTCTGTCATCTTCTGTCATCTTCTGTCATTCTGTCCTCTTCTGTCATTCTGTCATCTTCTGTCATTCTGTCCTCTTCTGTCATCTTCTGTCATTCTGTCCTCTTCTGTCATTCTGTCACCTTCTGTCATCTTCTGTCATCTTCTGTCCTCTTCTGTCATTCTGTCATCATCTGTCATTCTGTCCTCTTCTGTCATCTTCCGTCATCTTCTGTCATCTTCTGTCATTCTGTCATCTTCTGTCATCTTCTGTCATTCCGTCCTCTTCTGTCATTCTGTCATCTTCTGTCATCTTCTGTCATATTCTGTCATCTTCTGTCATTCTGTCCTCTTCTGTCATTCTGTCATCTTCTGTCATCTTCTGTCATCTTCTGTCATTCTGTTCTCTTCTGTCACTCTGTCATCTTCTGTCATTCTGTCCTCTTCTGTCATTTTGTCATCTACTGTCATCTTCTGTCATCTTCTGTCATTCTGTCATCTTCTGTCATCTTCTGTCATCTTCTGTCATTCTGTCCTCTTCTGTCATTCTGTCATCTTCTGCCATCTTCTGTCATTCTGTCCTCTTCTGTCATTCTGTCATCTTCTGTCATTCTGTCCTCTTCTGTCATTCTGTCATCTTCTGTCATCTTCTGCCCTCTTCTGTCATTCTGTCATCTTCTGTCATTCTGTCCTCTTCTGTCATTTTGTCATCTTCTGTCATCTTCTGTCATCTTCTGTCATTCTGTCATCTTCTGTCATCTTCTGTCATCTTCTGTCATCTTCTGCCATTCTGTCCTCTTCTGTCATTCTGTCATCTTCTGTCATTCTGTCCTCTTCTGTCATCTTCTGTCATCTTCTGTCATCTTCTGTCATTCTGTCCTCTTCTGTCATTCTGTCACCTTCTGTCATCTTCTGTCATCTTCTGTCATCTTCTGTCATCTTCTGTCCTCTTCTGTCATTCTGTCATCATCTGTCATTCTGTCCTCTCCTGTCATTCTGTCATCTTCTGTCATCTTCTGTCATCTTCTGTCATTCTGTCCTCTTCTGTCATTCTGTCATCTTCTGTCATTCTGACATCTTCTGTCATTCTGTCATCTTCTGTCATCTTCTGTCATCTTCTGTCATCTTCTGTCATTCTGTCCTCTTCTGTCATTCTGTCATCTTCTGTCATCTTCTGTCATCTTCCGTCATCTTCTGTCATCTTCTGTCATTCTGTCATCTTCTGTCATCTTCTGTCATTCTCTCCTCTTCTGTCATTCTGTCATCTTCTGTCATCTTCTGTCATCTTCTGTCATATTCTGTCATCTTCTGTCATATTCTGTCATCTTCTGTCATTCTGTCCTCTTCTGTCATTCTGTCATCTTCTGTCATCTTCTGTCATCTTCTGTCATTCTGTCCTCTTCTGTCACTCTGTCATCTTCTGTCATTCTGTCCTCTTCTGTAATTTTGTCATCTTCTGTCATCTTCTGTCATCTTCTGTCATTCTGTCATCTTCTGTCATCTTCTGTCATCTTCTGTCATCTTCTGTCATTCTGTCATTCTGTCATCTTCTGTCATCTTCTATCATCTTCTGTCATCTTCTGTCATCTTCTGTCCTCTTCTGTCATACTGTGATCTTCTGTCATCTTCTGTCATCTTCTGTCATCTTCTGTCATCCACTGTCATCTTCTGTCATCTTCTGTCATTCTGTCATCTTCTGTCATCTTCTGTCAACATCTGTCATCTTCTGTCCTCTTCTGTCATATTCTGTCATCTTCTGTCATCTTCTGTCATTCTGTCATCTTCTGTCCTTTTGACATCTTCTGTCATCTTCTGTCATTCTGTCATCTTCTGTCATCCTCTATCATATTATGTCCTCTTCTGTCATTCTGTCCTCTTCTGTCATTCTGTCATCTTCTGTCATCTTCTGTCATCTTCTGTCATCTTCTGTCCTCTTCTGTTATTCTGTCATCTTCTGTCATCTTCTGTCATCTTCTATCATCTTCCGTCTTCTACTGTCATCTTCTGTCATCTTCTGTCATATTCTGTCATCTTCTGTCATCTTCTGTCATCTTCTGTCATCTTCTGTCATTCGGTCCTCTTCTGTCATTCTGTCCTCTTCTGTCTTTCTGTCATCTTCTGTCATCTTCTGACCTCTTCTGTCATTCTGTCATCTTCTGTCATCTTCTGTCATCTTCTGTCATCTTCTGTCATACTCTGTCATTTTCTGTCATCTTCTGTCATATGCTGTCATCTTCTGTCATCTTCTGCCATCTTCTGTCATCTTCTGTCATCTTCTGTCATCTTCTGTCATTCTGTCCTCTTCTGTCATATTCTGTCCTCTTCTGTCGTTTTCTGTCATTCTATCATCTTGTGTCATCTTCTGTCATATTCTGTCCTCTTCTGTCATTCTGTCCTCTTCTGTCATTCTGTCATCTTCTGTCATCTTCTGTCATATTCTGTCATCTTCTGTCATCTTCTGTCCTCTTCTGTCATATTCTGTCATCTTCTGTCATCTTCTGTCATGTTCTGACATCTTCTGTTATTCTGTCATCTTCTGTCCTTCTGACATCTTATCTCATCTTCTGTCATTCTGTCATCTTCTGTCATCCTCTATCATATTCTGTCCTCTTCTGTCATTCTGTCCTCTTCTGTCATTCTGTCATCTTCTGTCATCTTCCATCATCTTCTGTCATCTTCTGTCATCTTCTGTCCTCTTCTGTCATACTGTCATCTTCTGTCATCTTCTGTCATCTTCTGTCATCTTCTGTCATCTACTGTCATCTTCTGTCATCTTCTGTCATTCTGTCATCTTCTGTCATCTTCTGTCATCTTCTGTCATATTCTGTCATCTTCTGTCATCTTCTGTCATTCTGTCCTCTTCTGTCATATTCTGTCCTCTTCTGTCATTTTCTGTCATTCTGTCATCTTGTGTCATCTTCTGTCAAATTCTGTCCTCTTCTGTCATTCTGTCCTCTTCTGTCATTCTGTCCTCTTCTGTCATTCTGTCATCTTCTGTCATCTTCTATCATCTTCTGTCATCTTCTGTCATCTTCTGTCCTCTTCTGTCATACTGTGATCTTCTGTCATCTTCTGTCATCTTCTGTCATCTTCTGTCATCCACTGTCATCTTCTGTCATCTTCTGTCATTCTGTCATCTTCTGTCATCTTCTGTCAACATCTGTCATCTTCTGTCCTCTTCTGTCATATTCTGTCATCTTCTGTCATCTTCTGTCATTCTGTCATCTTCTGTCCTTTTGACATCTTCTGTCATCTTCTGTCATTCTGTCATCTTCTGTCATCCTCTATCATATTCTGTCCTCTTCTGTCATTCTGTCCTCTTCTGTCATTCTGTCATCTTCTGTCATCTTCTGTCATCTTCTGTCCTCTTCTGTTATTCTGTCATCTTCTGTCATCTTCTGTCATCTTCCGTCTTCTACTGTCATCTTCTGTCATCTTCTGTCATTCTGTCACCTTCTGTCATCTTCTGTCATCTTCTGTCACATTCTGGCATATTCTGTCATCTTCTGTCATCTTCTGTCATCTTCTGTCACCTTCTGTCATTCTGTCACCTTCTGTCATTCTGTCCTCTTCTGTCATTCTGTCCTCTTCTGTCATTCTGTCATCTTCTGTCATCTTCTGTCCTCTTCTGTCTTTCTGTCATCTTCTGTCCTCTTCTGTCATTCTGTCCTCTTCTGTAATTCTGTCATCTTCTGTCATCTTCTGTCATCTTCTGTCATCTTCTGTCATTCTGTCCTCTTCTGTCATTCTGTCATCTTCTGTCATTCTGTCATCTTCTGTCATCTTCTGTCATCTTCTGTCCTCTTCTGTCATTCTGTCATCTTCTGTCCTCTTCTGTCATTCTGTCCTCTTCTGTCATTCTGTCATCTTCTGTCATCTTCTGTCATCTTCTGTCATCTTCTGTCATTCTGTCCTCTTCTGTCATTCTGTCATCTTCTGTCATTCTGTCCTCTTCTGTCATTCTGTCTTCTTCTGTCATCTTCTGTCATCTTCTGTCATTCTGTCCTCTTCTGTCATTCTGTCATCTTCTGTCCTCTTCTGTCATTCTGTCATCTTCTGTCATCTTCTGTTATCTTCTGTCATTCTGTCCTCTTCTGTCATCTTCTGTCATTCTGTCATCTTCTGTCATATTCTGTCATCTTCTGTCATTCTGTCCTCTTCTGTCATCTTCTGTCATCTTCTGTCATTCTGTCATCTTCTGTCATCTTCTGTCATCTTCTGTCATTCTGTCCTCTTCTGTCATCTTCTGTCATTCTGCCCTCTTCTGTCATTCTGTCATCTTCTGTCATCTTCTGTCATTCTATCATCTTCTGTCCTCTTCTGTCATTCTGTCATCTTCTGTCATCTTCTGTCATTCTGTCCTCTTCTGTCATTCTCTCCTCTTCTGTCATCTTCTGTCATCTTCTGTCATTCTGTCCTCTTCTGTCATCTTCTGTCCTCTTCTGTCATTCTGTCATCGTCTGTCATTCTGTCCTCTTCTGTCATTCTGTCATCTTCTGTCACCTTCTTCCCTCTTCTGTCATTCTGTCATCTTATGTCATCTTCTGTCATTCTGTCCTCTTCTGTCATTCTGTCATCTTCTGTCAACTTCTGTCATCTTCTGTCATCTTCTGTCATCTTCTGTCATTCTGCCATCTTCTGCCATCTTCTGTCCTCTTCTGTCATCTTCTGTCATCTTCTGTCATTCTGTCCTCTTCTGTCATCTTCTGTCATCTTCTGTCATCTTCTGTCATCTTCTGTCATTCTGTCCTCTTCTGTCATTCTGTCATATTCTGTCATTCTGTCCTCTTCTGTCATCTTCTGTCATTCTGTCCTCTTCTGTCATTCTGTCACCTTCTGTCATCTTCTGTCATCTTCTGTCCTCTTCTGTCATTCTGTCATCATCTGTCATTCTGTCCTCTTCTGTCATTCTGTCATCTTCTGTCATCTTCTGTCATCTTCCGTCATCTTCTGTCATCTTCTGTCATTCTGTCATCTTCTGTCATCTTCTGTCATTCCGTCCTCTTCTGTCATTCTGTCATCTTCTGTCATCTTCTGTCATCTTCTGTCATCTTCTGGCATCTTCTGTCATCTTCTGTCATCTTCTGTCATCTTCTGTCATTCTGTCCTCTTCTGTCATCTTCTGTCATCTTCTGTCCTCTTCTGTCATTCTGTCATCTTCTGTCCTCTTCTGTCATTCTGTCCTCTTCTGTCATTCTGTCATCTTCTGTCATCTTCTGTCATATTCTGTCATCTTCTGTCATTCTGTCCTCTTCTGTCATTCTGTCATCTTCTGTCATCTTCTGTCATTCTGTCCTCTTCTGTCACTCTGTCATCTTCTGTCATTCTGTCCTCTTCTGTCATTTTGTCATCTACTGTCATCTTCTGTCATCTTCTGTCATTCTGTCATCTTCTGTCATCTTCTGTCATCTTCTGTCATTCTGTCCTCTTCTGTCATTCTGTCATCTTCTGCCATCTTCTGTCATTCTGTCCTCTTCTGTCATTCTGTCATCTTCTGTCATTCTGTCCTCTTCTGTCATTCTGTCATCTTCTGTCATCTTCTGCCCTCTTCTGTCATTCTGTCATCTTCTGTCATTCTGTCCTCTTCTGTCATTTTGTCATCTTCTGTCATCTTCTGTCATCTTCTGTCATTCTGTCATCTTCTGTCATCTTCTGTCATCTTCTGTCATCTTCTGCCATTCTGTCCTCTTCTGTCATTCTGTCATCTTCTGTCATTCTGTCCTCTTCTGTCATCTTCTGTCATCTTCTGTCATCTTCTGTCATTCTGTCCTCTTCTGTCATTCTGTCACCTTCTGTCATCTTCTGTCATCTTCTGTCATCTTCTGTCATCTTCTGTCCTCTTCTGTCATTCTGTCATCATCTGTCATTCTGTCCTCTCCTGTCATTCTGTCATCTTCTGTCATCTTCTGTCATCTTCTGTCATTCTGTCCTCTTCTGTCATTCTGTCATCTTCTGTCATTCTGACATCTTCTGTCATTCTGTCATCTTCTGTCATCTTCTGTCATCTTCTGTCATTCTGTCCTCTTCTGTCATTCTGTCATCTTCTGTCATCTTCTGTCATCTTCCGTCATCTTCTGTCATCTTCTGTCATTCTGTCATCTTCTGTCATCTTCTGTCATTCTCTCCTCTTCTGTCATTCTGTCATCTTCTGTCATCTTCTGTCATCTTCTGTCATCTTCTGTCATCTTCTGTCATCTTCTGTCATCTTCTGTCATTCTGTCCTCTTCTGTCACTCTGTCATCTTCTGTCATTCTGTCCTCTTCTGTAATTTTGTCATCTTCTGTCATCTTCTGTCATCTTCTGTCATTCTGTCATCTTCTGTCATCTTCTGTCATCTTCTGTCATCTTCTGTCATTCTGTCCTCTTCTGTCATTCTGCCATCTTCTGTCATCTTCTGTCATTCTGTCCTCTTCTGTCATTCTGTCATCTTCTATCATTCTGTCCTCTTCTGTCATTCTGTCATCTTCTGTCATCTTCTGCCCTCTTCTGTCATTCTGTCATCTTCTGTCATTCTGTCCTCTTCTGTCATTTTGTCATCTTCTGTCATCTTCTGTCATCTTCTGTCATCTTCTGTCATCTTCTGTCATTCTGTCCTCTTCTGTCATTCTGTCATCTTCTGTCATTCTGTCCTCTTCTGTCATTTCTGTCATCTTCTGTCATCTTCTCTCATTCTGTCCTCTTCTGTCATTCTGTCACCTTCTGTCATCTTCTCTCATCTTCTGTCATCTTCTGTCATCTTCTGTCCCCTTCTGTCATTCTGTCATCATCTGTCATTCTGTCCTCTTCTATCATTCTGTCATCTTCTGTCATCTTCTGTCATTCTGTCCTCTTCTGTCATTCTGTCATCTTCTGTCATTCTGACATCTTCTGTCATTCTGTCATCTTCTGGCATCTTCTGTCATCTTCTGTCATCTTCTGTCATTCTGTCCTCTTCTTTCATTCTGTCATCTTCTGTCATCTTCTGTCATCTTCTGTCATCTTCTGGCATCTTCTGTCATCTTCTGTCATCTTCTGTCATCTTCTGTCATTCTGTCCTCTTCTGTCATCTTCTGTCATCTTCTGTCCTCTTCTGTCATTCTGTCATCTTCTGTCCTCTTCTGTCATTCTGTCCTCTTCTGTCATTCTGTCATCTTCTGTCATCTTCTGTCATCTTCTGTCATCTTCTGTCATTCTGTCCTCTTCTGTCATTCTGTCATCTTCTGTCATTCTGTCCTCTTCTGTCATTCTGTCTTCTTCTGTCATCTTCTGTCATCTTCTGTCATTCTGTCCTCTTCTGTCATTCTGTCATCTTCTGTTCTCTTCTGTCATTCTGTCATCTTCTGTTATCTTCTGTCATTCTGTCCTCTTCTGTCATCTTCTGTCATTCTGTCATCTTCTGTCATATTCTGTCATCTTCTGTCATTCTGTCCTCTTCTGTCATCTTCTGTCATCTTCTGTCATTCTGTCATCTTCTGTCATCTTCTGTCATTCTGTCCTCTTCTGTCATCTTCTGTCATTCTCTCCTCTTCTGTCATCTTCTGTCATCTTCTGTCATTCTGCCCTCTTCTGTCATTCTGTCATCTTCTGTCCTCTTCTGTCATTCTGTCATCTTCTGTCATCTTCTGTCATTCTGTCCTCTTCTGTCATTCTCTCCTCTTCTGTCATCTTCTGTCATCTTCTGTCATCTTCTGTCATTCTGTCCTCTTCTGTCATCTTCTGTCCTCTTCTGTCATTCTGTCATCGTCTGTCATTCTGTCCTCTTCTGTCATTCTGTCATCTTCTGTCACCTTCTTCCCTCTTCTGTCATTCTGTCATCTTATGTCATCTTCTGTCATTCTGTCCTCTTCTGTCATTCTGTCATCTTCTGTCAACTTCTGTCATCTTCTGTCATCTTCTGTCATCTTCTGTCATTCTGCCATCTTCTGCCATCTTCTGTCATCTTCTGTCATTCTGTCCTCTTCTGTCATTCTGTCATATTCTGTCATTCTGTCCTCTTCTGTCATCTTCTGTCATTCTGTCCTCTTCTGTCATTCTGTCACCTTCTGTCATCTTCTGTCATCTTCTGTCATCTTCTGTCATCTACTGTCATCTTCTGTCATCTTCTGTCATTCTGTCATCTTCTGTCATCTTCTGTCATCTTCTGTCATATTCTGTCATCTTCTGTCATCTTCTGTCATTCTGTCCTCTTCTGTCATATTCTGTCCTCTTCTGTCATTTTCTGTCATTCTGTCATCTTGTGTCATCTTCTGTCAAATTCTGTCCTCTTCTGTCATTCTGTCCTCTTCTGTCATTCTGTCCTCTTCTGTCATTCTGTCATCTTCTGTCATCTTCTATCATCTTCTGTCATCTTCTGTCATCTTCTGTCCTCTTCTGTCATACTGTGATCTTCTGTCATCTTCTGTCATCTTCTGTCATCTTCTGTCATCCACTGTCATCTTCTGTCATCTTCTGTCATTCTGTCATCTTCTGTCATCTTCTGTCAACATCTGTCATCTTCTGTCCTCTTCTGTCATATTCTGTCATCTTCTGTCATCTTCTGTCATTCTGTCATCTTCTGTCCTTTTGACATCTTCTGTCATCTTCTGTCATTCTGTCATCTTCTGTCATCCTCTATCATATTCTGTCCTCTTCTGTCATTCTGTCCTCTTCTGTCATTCTGTCATCTTCTGTCATCTTCTGTCATCTTCTGTCCTCTTCTGTTATTCTGTCATCTTCTGTCATCTTCTGTCATCTTCCGTCTTCTACTGTCATCTTCTGTCATCTTCTGTCATTCTGTCACCTTCTGTCATCTTCTGTCATCTTCTGTCACATTCTGGCATATTCTGTCATCTTCTGTCATCTTCTGTCATCTTCTGTCACCTTCTGTCATTCTGTCACCTTCTGTCATTCTGTCCTCTTCTGTCATTCTGTCCTCTTCTGTCATTCTGTCATCTTCTGTCATCTTCTGTCCTCTTCTGTCTTTCTGTCATCTTCTGTCCTCTTCTGTCATTCTGTCCTCTTCTGTAATTCTGTCATCTTCTGTCATCTTCTGTCATCTTCTGTCATCTTCTGTCATTCTGTCCTCTTCTGTCATTCTGTCATCTTCTGTCATTCTGTCATCTTCTGTCATCTTCTGTCATCTTCTGTCCTCTTCTGTCATTCTGTCATCTTCTGTCCTCTTCTGTCATTCTGTCCTCTTCTGTCATTCTGTCATCTTCTGTCATCTTCTGTCATCTTCTGTCATCTTCTGTCATTCTGTCCTCTTCTGTCATTCTGTCATCTTCTGTCATTCTGTCCTCTTCTGTCATTCTGTCTTCTTCTGTCATCTTCTGTCATCTTCTGTCATTCTGTCCTCTTCTGTCATTCTGTCATCTTCTGTCCTCTTCTGTCATTCTGTCATCTTCTGTCATCTTCTGTTATCTTCTGTCATTCTGTCCTCTTCTGTCATCTTCTGTCATTCTGTCATCTTCTGTCATATTCTGTCATCTTCTGTCATTCTGTCCTCTTCTGTCATCTTCTGTCATCTTCTGTCATTCTGTCATCTTCTGTCATCTTCTGTCATCTTCTGTCATTCTGTCCTCTTCTGTCATCTTCTGTCATTCTGCCCTCTTCTGTCATTCTGTCATCTTCTGTCATCTTCTGTCATTCTATCATCTTCTGTCCTCTTCTGTCATTCTGTCATCTTCTGTCATCTTCTGTCATTCTGTCCTCTTCTGTCATTCTCTCCTCTTCTGTCATCTTCTGTCATCTTCTGTCATTCTGTCCTCTTCTGTCATCTTCTGTCCTCTTCTGTCATTCTGTCATCGTCTGTCATTCTGTCCTCTTCTGTCATTCTGTCATCTTCTGTCACCTTCTTCCCTCTTCTGTCATTCTGTCATCTTATGTCATCTTCTGTCATTCTGTCCTCTTCTGTCATTCTGTCATCTTCTGTCAACTTCTGTCATCTTCTGTCATCTTCTGTCATCTTCTGTCATTCTGCCATCTTCTGCCATCTTCTGTCCTCTTCTGTCATCTTCTGTCATCTTCTGTCATTCTGTCCTCTTCTGTCATCTTCTGTCATCTTCTGTCATCTTCTGTCATCTTCTGTCATTCTGTCCTCTTCTGTCATTCTGTCATATTCTGTCATTCTGTCCTCTTCTGTCATCTTCTGTCATTCTGTCCTCTTCTGTCATTCTGTCACCTTCTGTCATCTTCTGTCATCTTCTGTCCTCTTCTGTCATTCTGTCATCATCTGTCATTCTGTCCTCTTCTGTCATTCTGTCATCTTCTGTCATCTTCTGTCATCTTCCGTCATCTTCTGTCATCTTCTGTCATTCTGTCATCTTCTGTCATCTTCTGTCATTCCGTCCTCTTCTGTCATTCTGTCATCTTCTGTCATCTTCTGTCATATTCTGTCATCTTCTGTCATTCTGTCCTCTTCTGTCATTCTGTCATCTTCTGTCATCTTCTGTCATTCTGTCCTCTTCTGTCACTCTGTCATCTTCTGTCATTCTGTCCTCTTCTGTCATTTTGTCATCTACTGTCATCTTCTGTCATCTTCTGTCATTCTGTCATCTTCTGTCATCTTCTGTCATCTTCTGTCATTCTGTCCTCTTCTGTCATTCTGTCATCTTCTGCCATCTTCTGTCATTCTGTCCTCTTCTGTCATTCTGTCATCTTCTGTCATTCTGTCCTCTTCTGTCATTCTGTCATCTTCTGTCATCTTCTGCCCTCTTCTGTCATTCTGTCATCTTCTGTCATTCTGTCCTCTTCTGTCATTTTGTCATCTTCTGTCATCTTCTGTCATCTTCTGTCATTCTGTCATCTTCTGTCATCTTCTGTCATCTTCTGTCATCTTCTGCCATTCTGTCCTCTTCTGTCATTCTGTCATCTTCTGTCATTCTGTCCTCTTCTGTCATCTTCTGTCATCTTCTGTCATCTTCTGTCATTCTGTCCTCTTCTGTCATTCTGTCACCTTCTGTCATCTTCTGTCATCTTCTGTCATCTTCTGTCATCTTCTGTCCTCTTCTGTCATTCTGTCATCATCTGTCATTCTGTCCTCTCCTGTCATTCTGTCATCTTCTGTCATCTTCTGTCATCTTCTGTCATTCTGTCCTCTTCTGTCATTCTGTCATCTTCTGTCATTCTGACATCTTCTGTCATTCTGTCATCTTCTGTCATCTTCTGTCATCTTCTGTCATTCTGTCCTCTTCTGTCATTCTGTCATCTTCTGTCATCTTCTGTCATCTTCCGTCATCTTCTGTCATCTTCTGTCATTCTGTCATCTTCTGTCATCTTCTGTCATTCTCTCCTCTTCTGTCATTCTGTCATCTTCTGTCATCTTCTGTCATCTTCTGTCATCTTCTGTCATCTTCTGTCATCTTCTGTCATCTTCTGTCATTCTGTCCTCTTCTGTCACTCTGTCATCTTCTGTCATTCTGTCCTCTTCTGTAATTTTGTCATCTTCTGTCATCTTCTGTCATCTTCTGTCATTCTGTCATCTTCTGTCATCTTCTGTCATCTTCTGTCATCTTCTGTCATTCTGTCCTCTTCTGTCATTCTGCCATCTTCTGTCATCTTCTGTCATTCTGTCCTCTTCTGTCATTCTGTCATCTTCTATCATTCTGTCCTCTTCTGTCATTCTGTCATCTTCTGTCATCTTCTGCCCTCTTCTGTCATTCTGTCATCTTCTGTCATTCTGTCCTCTTCTGTCATTTTGTCATCTTCTGTCATCTTCTGTCATCTTCTGTCATCTTCTGTCATCTTCTGTCATTCTGTCCTCTTCTGTCATTCTGTCATCTTCTGTCATTCTGTCCTCTTCTGTCATTTCTGTCATCTTCTGTCATCTTCTCTCATTCTGTCCTCTTCTGTCATTCTGTCACCTTCTGTCATCTTCTCTCATCTTCTGTCATCTTCTGTCATCTTCTGTCCCCTTCTGTCATTCTGTCATCATCTGTCATTCTGTCCTCTTCTATCATTCTGTCATCTTCTGTCATCTTCTGTCATTCTGTCCTCTTCTGTCATTCTGTCATCTTCTGTCATTCTGACATCTTCTGTCATTCTGTCATCTTCTGGCATCTTCTGTCATCTTCTGTCATCTTCTGTCATTCTGTCCTCTTCTTTCATTCTGTCATCTTCTGTCATCTTCTGTCATCTTCTGTCATCTTCTGGCATCTTTTCTGTCATTCTGTCCTCTTCTGTCATCTTCTGTCATCTTCTGTCCTCTTCTGTCATTCTGTCATCTTCTGTCCTCTTCTGTCATTCTGTCCTCTTCTGTCATTCTGTCATCTTCTGTCATCTTCTGTCATCTTCTGTCATCTTCTGTCATTCTGTCCTCTTCTGTCATTCTGTCATCTTCTGTCATTCTGTCCTCTTCTGTCATTCTGTCTTCTTCTGTCATCTTCTGTCATCTTCTGTCATTCTGTCCTCTTCTGTCATTCTGTCATCTTCTGTTCTCTTCTGTCATTCTGTCATCTTCTGTTATCTTCTGTCATTCTGTCCTCTTCTGTCATCTTCTGTCATTCTGTCATCTTCTGTCATATTCTGTCATCTTCTGTCATTCTGTCCTCTTCTGTCATCTTCTGTCATCTTCTGTCATTCTGTCATCTTCTGTCATCTTCTGTCATTCTGTCCTCTTCTGTCATCTTCTGTCATTCTCTCCTCTTCTGTCATCTTCTGTCATCTTCTGTCATTCTGCCCTCTTCTGTCATTCTGTCATCTTCTGTCCTCTTCTGTCATTCTGTCATCTTCTGTCATCTTCTGTCATTCTGTCCTCTTCTGTCATTCTCTCCTCTTCTGTCATCTTCTGTCATCTTCTGTCATCTTCTGTCATTCTGTCCTCTTCTGTCATCTTCTGTCCTCTTCTGTCATTCTGTCATCGTCTGTCATTCTGTCCTCTTCTGTCATTCTGTCATCTTCTGTCACCTTCTTCCCTCTTCTGTCATTCTGTCATCTTATGTCATCTTCTGTCATTCTGTCCTCTTCTGTCATTCTGTCATCTTCTGTCAACTTCTGTCATCTTCTGTCATCTTCTGTCATCTTCTGTCATTCTGCCATCTTCTGCCATCTTCTGTCCTCTTCTGTCATCTTCTGTCATCTTCTGTCATTCTGTCCTCTTCTGTCATTCTGTCATCTTCTGTCATCTTCTGTCATCTTCTGTCATTCTGTCCTCTTCTGTCATCTTCTCTCATTCTGTCCTCTTCTGTCATTCTGTCATCTTCTGTCATCTTCTGTCATCTTCTGTCATCTTCTGTCATCTTCTGTCATTCTGTCCTCTTCTGTCATTCTGCCATCTTCTGTCATTCTGTCCTCTTCTGTCATCTTCTGTCATTCTGTCCTCTTCTGTCATTCTGTCACCTTCTGTCATCTTCTGTCATCTTCTGTCCTCTTCTGTCATTCTGTCATCATCTGTCATTCTGTCCTCTTCTGTCATTCTGTCATCTTCTGTCATCTTCTGTCATCTTCCGTCATCTTCTGTCATCTTCTGTCATTCTGTCATCTTCTGTCATCTTCTGTCATTCCGTCCTCTTCTGTCATTCTGTCATCTTCTGTCATCTTCTGTCATATTCTGTCATCTTCTGTCATTCTGTCCTCTTCTGTCATTCTGTCATCTTCTGTCATCTTCTGTCATTCTGTCCTCTTCTGTCACTCTGTCATCTTCTGTCATTCTGTCCTCTTCTGTCATTTTGTCATCTACTGTCATCTTCTGTCATCTTCTGTCATTCTGTCATCTTCTGTCATCTTCTGTCATTCTGTCCTCTTCTGTCATTCTGTCATCTTCTGCCATCTTCTGTCATTCTGTCCTCTTCTGTCATTCTGTCCTCTTCTGTCATTCTGTCATTTTCTGTCATCTTCTGCCCTCTTCTGTCATTCTGTCATCTTCTGTCATTCTGTCCTCTTCTGTCATTTTGTCATCTTCTGTCATCTTCTGTCATCTTCTGTCATTCTATCATCTTCTGTCATCTTCTGTCATCTTCTGTCATCTTCTGCCATTCTGTCCTCTTCTGTCATTCTGTCATCTTCTGTCATTCTGTCCTCTTCTGTCATCTTCTGTCATCTTCTGTCATCTTCTGTCATTCTGTCCTCTTCTGTCATTCTGTCACCTTCTGTCATCTTCTGTCATCTTCTGTCATCTTCTGTCATCTTCTGTCCTCTTCTGTCATTCTGTCATCATCTGTCATTCTGTCCTCTCCTGTCATTCTGTCATCTTCTGTCATCTTCTCTCATCTTCTGTCATTCTGTCCTCTTCTGTCATTCTGTCATCTTCTGTCATTCTGACATCTTCTGTCATTCTGTCATCTTCTGTCATCTTCTGTCATCTTCTGTCATCTTCTGTCATTCTGTCCTCTTCTGTCATTCTGTCATCTTCTGTCATCTTCTGTCATCTTCCGTCATCTTCTGTCATCTTCTGTCATTCTGTCATCTTCTGTCATCTTCTGTCATTCTCTCCTCTTCTGTCATTCTGTCATCTTCTGTCATCTTCTGTCATCTTCTGTCATATTCTGTCATCTTCTGTCATATTCTGTCATCTTCTGTCATTCTGTCCTCTTCTGTCATTCTGTCATCTTCTGTCATCTTCTGTCATCTTCTGTCATTCTGTCCTCTTCTGTCACTCTGTCATCTTCTGTCATTCTGTCCTCTTCTGTAATTTTGTCATCTTCTGTCATCTTCTGTCATCTTCTGTCATTCTGTCATCTTCTGTCATCTTCTGTCATCTTCTGTCATCTTCTGTCATTCTGTCCTCTTCTGTCATTCTGCCATCTTCTGTCATCTTCTGTCATTCTGTCATCTTCTATCATTCTGTCCTCTTCTGTCATTATGTCATCTTCTGTCATCTTCTGCCCTCTTCTGTCATTCTGTCATCTTCTGTCATTCTGTCCTCTTCTGTCATTTTGTCATCTTCTGTCATCTTCTGTCATCTTCTGTCATCTTCTGTCATTCTGTCCTCTTCTGTCATTCTGTCATCTTCTGTCATTCTGTCCTCTTCTGTCATTTCTGTCATCTTCTGTCATCTTCTCTCATTCTGTCCTCTTCTGTCATTCTGTCACCTTCTGTCATCTTCTCTCATCTTCTGTCATCTTCTGTCATCTTCTGTCCCCTTCTGTCATTCTGTCATCATCTGTCATTCTGTCCTCTTCTATCATTCTGTCATCTTCTGTCATCTTCTGTCATTCTGTCCTCTTCTGTCATTCTGTCATCTTCTGTCATTCTGACATCTTCTGTCATTCTGTCATCTTCTGGCATCTTCTGTCATCTTCTGTCTTCTTCTGTCATTCTGTCCTCTTCTTTCATTCTGTCATCTTCTGTCATCTTCTGTCATCTTCTGTCATCTTCTGGCATCTTCTGTCATCTTCTGTCATCTTCTGTCATCTTCTGTCATTCTGTCCTCTTCTGTCATTCTGTCATCTTCTGTCATTCTGTCCTCTTCTGTCATCTTCTGTCATCTTCTGTCATTCTGTCCTCTTCTGTCATTCTGTCACCTTCTGTCATCTTCTGTCATCTTCTGTCATCTTCTGTCCTCTTCTGTCATTCTGTCATCATCTGTCATTCTGTCCTCTTCTGTCATTCTGTCATCTTCTGTCATCTTCTGTCATCTTCTGTCATTCTGTCCTCTTCTGTCATTCTGTCATCTTCTGTCATCTTCTGTCACCTTCCGTCATCTTCTGTCATCTTCTGTCATTCTGTCATCTTCTGTCATCTTCTGTCATCTTCTGTCATTCTGTCCTCTTCTGTCATTCTGTCATCTTCTGTCATCTTCTGTCATCTTCCGTCATCTTCTGTCATCTTCTGTCATTCTGTCATCTTCTGTCATCTTCTGTCATCTTCTGTCATTCCGTCCTCTTCTGTCATTCTGTCATCTTCTGTCATCTTCTGTCATCTTCTGTCATATTCTGTCATCTTCTGTCATTCTGTCCTCTTCTGTCATTCTGTCATCTTCTGTCATCTTCTGTCATCTTCTGTCATTCTGTCCTCTTCTGTCACTCTGTCATCTTCTGTCATTCTGTCCTCTTCTGTCATTTTGTCATCTACTGTCATCTTCTGTCATTCTGTCATCTTCTGTCATCTTCTGTCATCTTCTGTCATCTTCTGTCATTCTGTCCTCTTCTGTCATTCTGTCATCTTCTGCCATCTTCTGTCATTCTGTCCTCTTCTGTCATTCTGTCATCTTCTGTCATTCTGTCCTCTTCTGTCATTCTGTCCTCTTCTGTCATCTTCTGCCCTCTTCTGTCATTCTGTCATCTTCTGTCATTCTGTCCTCTTCTGTCATTTTGTCATCTTCTGTCATCTTCTGTCATTCTGTCATCTTCTGTCATCTTCTGTCATCTTCTGTCATTCTGTCCTCTTCTGTCATTCTGTCATCTTCTGTCATTCTGTCCTCTTCTGTCATCTTCTGTCATCTTCTGTCATTCTGTCCTCTTCTGTCATTCTGTCACCTTCTGTCATCTTTAGTCAGCTTCTGTCATCTTCTGTCATCTTCTGTCCTCTTCTGTCATTCTGTCATCATCTGTCATTCTGTCCTCTCCTGTCATTCTGTCATCTTCTGTCATATTCTGTCATCTTCTGTCATTCTGTCCTCTTCTGTCATTCTGTCATCTTCTGTCATTCTGACATCTTCTGTCATTCTGTCATCTTCTGTCATCTTCTGTCATCTTCTGTCATCTTCTGTCATTCTGTCCTCTTCTGTCATTCTGTCATCTTCTGTCATCTTCTGTCATCTTCCGTCATCTTCTGTCATCTTCTGTCATTCTGTCCTCTTCTGTCATTCTGTCATCTTCTGTCATCTTCTGTCATCTTCTGTCATATTCTGTCATCTTCTGTCATATTCTGTCGTCTTCTGTCATTCTGTCCTCTTCTGTCATTCTGTCATCTTCTGTCATCTTCTGTCATCTTCTGTCATTCTGTCCTCTTCTGTCACTCTGTCATCTTCAGTCATTCTGTCCTCTTCTGTCATTTTGTCATCTTCTGTCATCTTCTGTCATCTTCTGTCATTCTGTCATCTTCTGTCATCTTCTGTCATCTTCTGTCATCTTCTGTCATTCTGTCCTCTTCTGTCATTCTGCCATCTTCTGTCATCTTCTGTCATTCTGTCCTCTTCTGTCATTCTGTCATCTTCTATCATTCTGTCCTCTTCTGTCATTCTGTCATCTTCTGTCATCTTCTGCCCTCTTCTGTCATTCTGTCATCTTCTGTCATTCTGTCCTCTTCTGTCATTTTGTCATCTTCTGTCATCTTCTGTCATCTTCTGTCATCTTCTGTCATTCTGTCCTCTTCTGTCATTCTGTCATCTTCTGTCATTCTGTCCTCTTCTGTCATCTTCTGTCATCTTCTGTCATCTTCTCTCATTCTGTCCTCTTCTGTCATTCTGTCACCTTCTGTCATCTTCTCTCATCTTCTGTCATCTTCTGTCCCCTCCTGTCATTCTGTCATCATCTGTCATTCTGTCCTCTTCTATCATTCTGTCATCTTCTGTCATCTTCTGTCATTCTGTCCTCTTCTGTCATTCTGTCATCTTCTGTCATTCTGACATCTTCTGTCATTCTGTCATCTTCTGGCATCTTCTGTCAACTTCTGTCATCTTCTGTCATTCTGTCCTCTTCTGTCATTCTGTCATCTTCTGTCATCTTCTGTCATCTTCTGTCATCTTCTGGCATCTTCTGTCATCTTCTGTCATCTTCTGTCATTCTGTCCTCTTCTGTCATTCTGTCATCTTGTGCCATCTTCTGTCATCTTCTGTCATTCTGTCCTCTTCTGTCATTCTGTCATCTTCTGTCATTCTGTCCTCTTCTGTCATTCTGTCATCTTCTGTCATCTTCTGTGATCTTCTGTCATCTTCTGTCATCTTCTGTCATTCTGTCACCTTCTGTCATCTTCTGGCATATTCTGTCCTCTTCTGTCATTCTGTCCTCTTCTGTCATTCTGTCATCTTCTGTCATATTCTGTCATCTTCTGTCATCTTCTGTCATATTCTGTCATCTTCTGTCATCTTCTGTCATCTTCTGTCATCTTCTGTCATCTTCTGTCATTCTGTCCTCTTCTGTCATTCTGTCCTCTTCTGTCATTCTGTCATCTTCTGTTATCTTCTGTCATCTTCTGTCATCTTCTGTCATCTTCTGACCTCTTCTGTCATTCTGTCATCCTCTGTCATCTTCTGTCATCTTCTGTCATCTTCTGTCATACTCTGTCATCTTCTGTCATCTTCTGTCATATGCTGTCATCTTCTGTCATCTTCTGCCATCTTCTGTCATCTTCTGTCATCTTCTGTCATCTTCTGTCATTCTGTCCTCTTCTGTCATATTCTGTCCTCTTCTGTCATTTTCTGTCATTCTATCATCTTGTGTCATCTTCTGTCATATTCTGCCCTCTTCTGTCATTCTGTCCTCTTCTGTCATTCTGTCATCTTCTGTCATCTTCTGTCATATACTGTCATCTTCTGTCATCTTCTGTCCTCTTCTGTCATATTCTGTCATCTTCTGTCATCTTCTGTCATGTTCTGTCATCTTCTGTTATTCTGTCATCTTCTGTCCTTCTGACATCTTCTCTCATCTTCTGTCATTCTGTCATCTTCTGTCATCCTCCATCATATTCTGTCCTCTTCTGTCATTCTGTCCTCTTCTGTCATTCTGTCATCTTCTTTCATCTTCTATCATCTTCTGTCATCTTCTGTCATCTTCTGTCCTCTTCTGTCATACTGTCATCTTCTGTCATCTTCTGTCATCTTCTGTCATCTTCTGTCATCTACTGTCATCTTCTGTCATCTTCTGTCATTCTGTCATCTTCTGTCATCTTCTGTCATCTTCTGTCATATTCTGTCATCTTCTGTCATCTTCTGTCATTCTGTCCTCTTCTGTCATATTCTGTCCTCTTCTGTCATTTTCTGTCATTCTGTCATCTTGTGTCATCTTCTGTCAAATTCTGTCCTCTTCTGTCATTCTGTCGTCTTCTGTCATCTTCTGTCATCTTCTATCATCTTCTGTCCTCTTCTGTCATACTGTGATCTTCTGTCATCTTCTGTCATCTTCTGTCATCTTCTGTCATCTACTGTCATCTTCTGTCATCTTCTGTCATTCTGTCATCTTCTGTCATCTTCTGTCAACTTCTGTCATGTTCTGTCCTCTTCTGTCATATTCTGTCATCTTCTGTCATCTTCTGTCATGTTCTGTCATCTTCTGTCATTCTGTCATCTTCTGTCCTTTTGACATCTTCTGTCATCTTCTGTCATTCTATCATCTTCTGTCATCCTCTATCATATTCTGTCCTCTTCTGTCATTCTGTCCTCTTCTGTTATTCTGTCATCTTCTGTCATCTTCTGTCATCTTCTATCCTCTTCTGTCATTCTGTCCTCTTCTGTCATTCTGTCATCTTCTGTTATCTTCTGTCATCTTCTGTCATCTTTTGTCATCTTCTGACCTCTTCTGTCATTCTGTCATCCTCTGTCATCTTCTGTCATCTTCTGTCATCTTCTGTCATACTCTGTCATCTTCTGTCATCTTCTGTCATATGCTGTCATCTTCTGTCATCTTCTGCCATCTTCTGTCATCTTCTGTCATCTTCTGTCATCTTCTGTCATTCTGTCCTCTTCTGTCATATTCTGTCCTCTTCTGTCATTTTCTGTCATTCTATCATCTTGTGTCATCTTCTGTCATATTCTGCCCTCTTCTGTCATTCTGTCCTCTTCTGTCATTCTGTCATCTTCTGTCCTCTTCTGTCATTCTGTCATCTTCTGTCATCTTCTGTTATCTTCTGTCATTCTGTCCTCTTCTGTCATCTTCTGTCATTCTGTCATCTTCTGTCATATTCTGTCATCTTCTGTCATTCTGTCCTCTTCTGTCATCTTCTGTCATCTTCTGTCATTCTGTCATCTTCTGTCATCTTCTGTCATCTTCTGTCATTCTGTCCTCTTCTGTCATCTTCTGTCATTCTCTCCTCTTCTGTCATCTTCTGTCATCTTCTGTCATTCTGCCCTCTTCTGTCATTCTGTCATCTTCTGTCATCTTCTGTCATTCTGTCATCTTCTGTCCTCTTCTGTCATTCTGTCATCTTCTGTCATCTTCTGTCATTCTGTCCTCTTCTGTCATTCTCTCCTCTTCTGTCATCTTCTGTCATCTTCTGTCATCTTCTGTCATTCTGTCCTCTTCTGTCATCTTCTGTCCTCTTCTGTCATTCTGTCATCGTCTGTCATTCTGTCTTCTTCTGTCATTCTGTCATCTTCTGTCACCTTCTTCCCTCTTCTGTCATTCTGTCATCTTATGTCATCTTCTGTCATTCTGTCCTCTTCTGTCATTCTGTCATCTTCTGTCAACTTCTGTCATCTTCTGTCATCTTCTGTCATCTTCTGTCATTCTGCCACCTTCTGCCATCTTCTGTCCTCTTCTGTCATCTTCTGTCATCTTCTGTCATTCTGTCCTCTTCTGTCATTCTGTCATCTTCTGTCATCTTCTGTCATCTTCTGTCATTCTGTCCTCTTCTGTCATCTTCTCTCATTCTGTCCTCTTCTGTCATTTTCTGTCATCTTCTGTCATCTTCTGTCATCTTCTGTCATTCTGTCCTCTTCTGTCATTCTGTCATCTTCTGTCATTCTGTCCTCTTCTGTCATCTTCTGTCATTCTGTCCTCTTCTGTCATTCTGTCACCTTCTGTCATCTTCTGTCATCTTCTGTCCTCTTCTGTCATTCTGTCATCATCTGTCATTCTGTCCTCTTCTGTCATCTTCCGTCATCTTCTGTCATCTTCTGTCATTCTGTCATCTTCTGTCATCTTCTGTCATTCCGTCCTCTTCTGTCATTCTGTCATCTTCTGTCATATTCTGTCATCTTCTGTCATTCTGTCCTCTTCTGTCATTCTGTCATCTTCTGTCATCTTCTGTCATCTTCTGTCATTCTGTTCTCTTCTGTCACTCTGTCATCTTCTGTCATTCTGTCCTCTTCTGTCATTTTGTCATCTACTGTCATCTTCTGTCATCTTCTGTCATTCTGTCATCTTCTGTCATCTTCTGTCATCTTCTGTCATTCTGTCCTCTTCTGTCATTCTGTCATCTTCTGCCATCTTCTGTCATTCTGTCCTCTTCTGTCATTCTGTCATCTTCTGTCATTCTGTCCTCTTCTGTCATTCTGTCATCTTCTGTCATCTTCTGCCCTCTTCTGTCATTCTGTCATCTTCTGTCATTCTGTCCTCTTCTGTCATTTTGTCATCTTCTGTCATCTTCTGTCATCTTCTGTCATTCTGTCATCTTCTGTCATCTTCTGTCATCTTCTGTCATCTTCTGCCATTCTGTCCTCTTCTGTCATTCTGTCATCTTCTGTCATTCTGTCCTCTTCTGTCATCTTCTGTCATCTTCTGTCATCTTCTGTCATTCTGTCCTCTTCTCTCATTCTGTCACCTTCTGTCATCTTCTGTCATCTTCTGTCATCTTCTGTCATCTTCTGTCCTCTTCTGTCATTCTGTCATCATCTGTCATTCTGTCCTCTCCTGTCATTCTGTCATCTTCTGTCATCTTCTGTCATCTTCTGTCATTCTGTCCTCTTCTGTCATTCTGTCATCTTCTGTCATTCTGACATCTTCTGTCATTCTGTCATCTTCTGTCATCTTCTGTCATCTTCTGTCATCTTCTGTCATTCTGTCCTCTTCTGTCATTCTGTCATCTTCTGTCATCTTCTGTCATCTTCCGTCATCTTCTGTCATCTTCTGTCATTCTGTCATCTTCTGTCATCTTCTGTCATTCTCTCCTCTTCTGTCATTCTGTCATCTTCTGTCATCTTCTGTCATCTTCTGTCATATTCTGTCATCTTCTGTCATATTCTGTCATCTTCTGTCATTCTGTCCTCTTCTGTCATTCTGTCATCTTCTGTCATCTTCTGTCATCTTCTGTCATTCTGTCCTCTTCTGTCACTCTGTCATCTTCTGTCATTCTGTCCTCTTCTATAATTTTGTCATCTTCTGTCATCTTCTGTCATCTTCTGTCATTCTGTCATCTTCTGTCATCTTCTGTCATCTTCTGTCATCTTCTGTCATTCTGTCATTCTGTCATCTTCTGTCATCTTCTATCATCTTCTGTCATCTTCTGTCATCTTCTGTCCTCTTCTGTCATACTGTGATCTTCTGTCATCTTCTGTCATCTTCTGTCATCTTCTGTCATCCACTGTCATCTTCTGTCATCTTCTGTCATTCTGTCATCTTCTGTCATCTTCTGTCAACATCTGTCATCTTCTGTCCTCTTCTGTCATATTCTGTCATCTTCTGTCATCTTCTGTCATTCTGTCATCTTCTGTCCTTTTGACATCTTCTGTCATCTTCTGTCATTCTGTCATCTTCTGTCATCCTCTATCATATTATGTCCTCTTCTGTCATTCTGTCCTCTTCTGTCATTCTGTCATCTTCTGTCATCTTCTGTCATCTTCTGTCATCTTCTGTCCTCTTCTGTTATTCTGTCATCTTCTGTCATCTTCTGTCATCTTCTATCATCTTCCGTCTTCTACTGTCATCTTCTGTCATCTTCTGTCATATTCTGTCATCTTCTGTCATCTTCTGTCATCTTCTGTCATCTTCTGTCATTCGGTCCTCTTCTGTCATTCTGTCCTCTTCTGTCTTTCTGTCATCTTCTGTCATCTTCTGACCTCTTCTGTCATTCTGTCATCTTCTGTCATCTTCTGTCATCTTCTGTCATCTTCTGTCATACTCTGTCATTTTCTGTCATCTTCTGTCATATGCTGTCATCTTCTGTCATCTTCTGCCATCTTCTGTCATCTTCTGTCATCTTCTGTCATCTTCTGTCATTCTGTCCTCTTCTGTCATATTCTGTCCTCTTCTGTCGTTTTCTGTCATTCTATCATCTTGTGTCATCTTCTGTCATATTCTGTCCTCTTCTGTCATTCTGTCCTCTTCTGTCATTCTGTCATCTTCTGTCATCTTCTGTCATATTCTGTCATCTTCTGTCATCTTCTGTCCTCTTCTGTCATATTCTGTCATCTTCTGTCATCTTCTGTCATGTTCTGACATCTTCTGTTATTCTGTCATCTTCTGTCCTTCTGACATCTTATCTCATCTTCTGTCATTCTGTCATCTTCTGTCATCCTCTATCATATTCTGTCCTCTTCTGTCATTCTGTCCTCTTCTGTCATTCTGTCATCTTCTGTCATCTTCCATCATCTTCTGTCATCTTCTGTCATCTTCTGTCCTCTTCTGTCATACTGTCATCTTCTGTCATCTTCTGTCATCTTCTGTCATCTTCTGTCATCTACTGTCATCTTCTGTCATCTTCTGTCATTCTGTCATCTTCTGTCATCTTCTGTCATCTTCTGTCATATTCTGTCATCTTCTGTCATCTTCTGTCATTCTGTCCTCTTCTGTCATATTCTGTCCTCTTCTGTCATTTTCTGTCATTCTGTCATCTTGTGTCATCTTCTGTCAAATTCTGTCCTCTTCTGTCATTCTGTCCTCTTCTGTCATTCTGTCCTCTTCTGTCATTCTGTCATCTTCTGTCATCTTCTATCATCTTCTGTCATCTTCTGTCATCTTCTGTCCTCTTCTGTCATACTGTGATCTTCTGTCATCTTCTGTCATCTTCTGTCATCTTCTGTCATCCACTGTCATCTTCTGTCATCTTCTGTCATTCTGTCATCTTCTGTCATCTTCTGTCAACATCTGTCATCTTCTGTCCTCTTCTGTCATATTCTGTCATCTTCTGTCATCTTCTGTCATTCTGTCATCTTCTGTCCTTTTGACATCTTCTGTCATCTTCTGTCATTCTGTCATCTTCTGTCATCCTCTATCATATTCTGTCCTCTTCTGTCATTCTGTCCTCTTCTGTCATTCTGTCATCTTCTGTCATCTTCTGTCATCTTCTGTCCTCTTCTGTTATTCTGTCATCTTCTGTCATCTTCTGTCATCTTCCGTCTTCTACTGTCATCTTCTGTCATCTTCTGTCATTCTGTCACCTTCTGTCATCTTCTGTCATCTTCTGTCACATTCTGGCATATTCTGTCATCTTCTGTCATCTTCTGTCATCTTCTGTCACCTTCTGTCATTCTGTCACCTTCTGTCATTCTGTCCTCTTCTGTCATTCTGTCCTCTTCTGTCATTCTGTCATCTTCTGTCATCTTCTGTCCTCTTCTGTCTTTCTGTCATCTTCTGTCCTCTTCTGTCATTCTGTCCTCTTCTGTAATTCTGTCATCTTCTGTCATCTTCTGTCATCTTCTGTCATCTTCTGTCATTCTGTCCTCTTCTGTCATTCTGTCATCTTCTGTCATTCTGTCATCTTCTGTCATCTTCTGTCATCTTCTGTCCTCTTCTGTCATTCTGTCATCTTCTGTCCTCTTCTGTCATTCTGTCCTCTTCTGTCATTCTGTCATCTTCTGTCATCTTCTGTCATCTTCTGTCATCTTCTGTCATTCTGTCCTCTTCTGTCATTCTGTCATCTTCTGTCATTCTGTCCTCTTCTGTCATTCTGTCTTCTTCTGTCATCTTCTGTCATCTTCTGTCATTCTGTCCTCTTCTGTCATTCTGTCATCTTCTGTCCTCTTCTGTCATTCTGTCATCTTCTGTCATCTTCTGTTATCTTCTGTCATTCTGTCCTCTTCTGTCATCTTCTGTCATTCTGTCATCTTCTGTCATATTCTGTCATCTTCTGTCATTCTGTCCTCTTCTGTCATCTTCTGTCATCTTCTGTCATTCTGTCATCTTCTGTCATCTTCTGTCATCTTCTGTCATTCTGTCCTCTTCTGTCATCTTCTGTCATTCTGCCCTCTTCTGTCATTCTGTCATCTTCTGTCATCTTCTGTCATTCTATCATCTTCTGTCCTCTTCTGTCATTCTGTCATCTTCTGTCATCTTCTGTCATTCTGTCCTCTTCTGTCATTCTCTCCTCTTCTGTCATCTTCTGTCATCTTCTGTCATTCTGTCCTCTTCTGTCATCTTCTGTCCTCTTCTGTCATTCTGTCATCGTCTGTCATTCTGTCCTCTTCTGTCATTCTGTCATCTTCTGTCACCTTCTTCCCTCTTCTGTCATTCTGTCATCTTATGTCATCTTCTGTCATTCTGTCCTCTTCTGTCATTCTGTCATCTTCTGTCAACTTCTGTCATCTTCTGTCATCTTCTGTCATCTTCTGTCATTCTGCCATCTTCTGCCATCTTCTGTCCTCTTCTGTCATCTTCTGTCATCTTCTGTCATTCTGTCCTCTTCTGTCATCTTCTGTCATCTTCTGTCATCTTCTGTCATCTTCTGTCATTCTGTCCTCTTCTGTCATTCTGTCATATTCTGTCATTCTGTCCTCTTCTGTCATCTTCTGTCATTCTGTCCTCTTCTGTCATTCTGTCACCTTCTGTCATCTTCTGTCATCTTCTGTCCTCTTCTGTCATTCTGTCATCATCTGTCATTCTGTCCTCTTCTGTCATTCTGTCATCTTCTGTCATCTTCTGTCATCTTCCGTCATCTTCTGTCATCTTCTGTCATTCTGTCATCTTCTGTCATCTTCTGTCATTCCGTCCTCTTCTGTCATTCTGTCATCTTCTGTCATCTTCTGTCATATTCTGTCATCTTCTGTCATTCTGTCCTCTTCTGTCATTCTGTCATCTTCTGTCATCTTCTGTCATTCTGTCCTCTTCTGTCACTCTGTCATCTTCTGTCATTCTGTCCTCTTCTGTCATTTTGTCATCTACTGTCATCTTCTGTCATCTTCTGTCATTCTGTCATCTTCTGTCATCTTCTGTCATCTTCTGTCATTCTGTCCTCTTCTGTCATTCTGTCATCTTCTGCCATCTTCTGTCATTCTGTCCTCTTCTGTCATTCTGTCATCTTCTGTCATTCTGTCCTCTTCTGTCATTCTGTCATCTTCTGTCATCTTCTGCCCTCTTCTGTCATTCTGTCATCTTCTGTCATTCTGTCCTCTTCTGTCATTTTGTCATCTTCTGTCATCTTCTGTCATCTTCTGTCATTCTGTCATCTTCTGTCATCTTCTGTCATCTTCTGCCATTCTGTCCTCTTCTGTCATTCTGTCATCTTCTGTCATTCTGTCCTCTTCTGTCATCTTCTGTCATCTTCTGTCATCTTCTGTCATTCTGTCCTCTTCTGTCATTCTGTCACCTTCTGTCATCTTCTGTCATCTTCTGTCATCTTCTGTCATCTTCTGTCCTCTTCTGTCATTCTGTCATCATCTGTCATTCTGTCCTCTCCTGTCATTCTGTCATCTTCTGTCATCTTCTGTCATCTTCTGTCATTCTGTCCTCTTCTGTCATTCTGTCATCTTCTGTCATTCTGACATCTTCTGTCATTCTGTCATCTTCTGTCATCTTCTGTCATCTTCTGTCATTCTGTCCTCTTCTGTCATTCTGTCATCTTCTGTCATCTTCTGTCATCTTCCGTCATCTTCTGTCATCTTCTGTCATTCTGTCATCTTCTGTCATCTTCTGTCATTCTCTCCTCTTCTGTCATTCTGTCATCTTCTGTCATCTTCTGTCATCTTCTGTCATCTTCTGTCATCTTCTGTCATCTTCTGTCATCTTCTGTCATTCTGTCCTCTTCTGTCACTCTGTCATCTTCTGTCATTCTGTCCTCTTCTGTAATTTTGTCATCTTCTGTCATCTTCTGTCATCTTCTGTCATTCTGTCATCTTCTGTCATCTTCTGTCATCTTCTGTCATCTTCTGTCATTCTGTCCTCTTCTGTCATTCTGCCATCTTCTGTCATCTTCTGTCATTCTGTCCTCTTCTGTCATTCTGTCATCTTCTATCATTCTGTCCTCTTCTGTCATTCTGTCATCTTCTGTCATCTTCTGCCCTCTTCTGTCATTCTGTCATCTTCTGTCATTCTGTCCTCTTCTGTCATTTTGTCATCTTCTGTCATCTTCTGTCATCTTCTGTCATCTTCTGTCATCTTCTGTCATTCTGTCCTCTTCTGTCATTCTGTCATCTTCTGTCATTCTGTCCTCTTCTGTCATTTCTGTCATCTTCTGTCATCTTCTCTCATTCTGTCCTCTTCTGTCATTCTGTCACCTTCTGTCATCTTCTCTCATCTTCTGTCATCTTCTGTCATCTTCTGTCCCCTTCTGTCATTCTGTCATCATCTGTCATTCTGTCCTCTTCTATCATTCTGTCATCTTCTGTCATCTTCTGTCATTCTGTCCTCTTCTGTCATTCTGTCATCTTCTGTCATTCTGACATCTTCTGTCATTCTGTCATCTTCTGGCATCTTCTGTCATCTTCTGTCATCTTCTGTCATTCTGTCCTCTTCTTTCATTCTGTCATCTTCTGTCATCTTCTGTCATCTTCTGTCATCTTCTGGCATCTTCTGTCATCTTCTGTCATCTTCTGTCATCTTCTGTCATTCTGTCCTCTTCTGTCATCTTCTGTCATCTTCTGTCCTCTTCTGTCATTCTGTCATCTTCTGTCCTCTTCTGTCATTCTGTCCTCTTCTGTCATTCTGTCATCTTCTGTCATCTTCTGTCATCTTCTGTCATCTTCTGTCATTCTGTCCTCTTCTGTCATTCTGTCATCTTCTGTCATTCTGTCCTCTTCTGTCATTCTGTCTTCTTCTGTCATCTTCTGTCATCTTCTGTCATTCTGTCCTCTTCTGTCATTCTGTCATCTTCTGTCCTCTTCTGTCATTCTGTCATCTTCTGTTATCTTCTGTCATTCTGTCCTCTTCTGTCATCTTCTGTCATTCTGTCATCTTCTGTCATATTCTGTCATCTTCTGTCATTCTGTCCTCTTCTGTCATCTTCTGTCATCTTCTGTCATTCTGTCATCTTCTGTCATCTTCTGTCATTCTGTCCTCTTCTGTCATCTTCTGTCATTCTCTCCTCTTCTGTCATCTTCTGTCATCTTCTGTCATTCTGCCCTCTTCTGTCATTCTGTCATCTTCTGTCCTCTTCTGTCATTCTGTCATCTTCTGTCATCTTCTGTCATTCTGTCCTCTTCTGTCATTCTCTCCTCTTCTGTCATCTTCTGTCATCTTCTGTCATCTTCTGTCATTCTGTCCTCTTCTGTCATCTTCTGTCCTCTTCTGTCATTCTGTCATCGTCTGTCATTCTGTCCTCTTCTGTCATTCTGTCATCTTCTGTCACCTTCTTCCCTCTTCTGTCATTCTGTCATCTTATGTCATCTTCTGTCATTCTGTCCTCTTCTGTCATTCTGTCATCTTCTGTCAACTTCTGTCATCTTCTGTCATCTTCTGTCATCTTCTGTCATTCTGCCATCTTCTGCCATCTTCTGTCCTCTTCTGTCATCTTCTGTCATCTTCTGTCATTCTGTCCTCTTCTGTCATTCTGTCATCTTCTGTCATCTTCTGTCATCTTCTGTCATTCTGTCCTCTTCTGTCATCTTCTCTCATTCTGTCCTCTTCTGTCATTCTGTCATCTTCTGTCATCTTCTGTCATCTTCTGTCATCTTCTGTCATCTTCTGTCATTCTGTCCTCTTCTGTCATTCTGCCATCTTCTGTCATTCTGTCCTCTTCTGTCATCTTCTGTCATTCTGTCCTCTTCTGTCATTCTGTCACCTTCTGTCATCTTCTGTCATCTTCTGTCCTCTTCTGTCATTCTGTCATCATCTGTCATTCTGTCCTCTTCTGTCATTCTGTCATCTTCTGTCATCTTCTGTCATCTTCCGTCATCTTCTGTCATCTTCTGTCATTCTGTCATCTTCTGTCATCTTCTGTCATTCCGTCCTCTTCTGTCATTCTGTCATCTTCTGTCATCTTCTGTCATATTCTGTCATCTTCTGTCATTCTGTCCTCTTCTGTCATTCTGTCATCTTCTGTCATCTTCTGTCATCTTCTGTCATTCTGTCCTCTTCTGTCACTCTGTCATCTTCTGTCATTCTGTCCTCTTCTGTCATTTTGTCATCTACTGTCATCTTCTGTCATCTTCTGTCATTCTGTCATCTTCTGTCATCTTCTGTCATTCTGTCCTCTTCTGTCATTCTGTCATCTTCTGCCATCTTCTGTCATTCTGTCCTCTTCTGTCATTCTGTCCTCTTCTGTCATTCTGTCATTTTCTGTCATCTTCTGCCCTCTTCTGTCATTCTGTCATCTTCTGTCATTCTGTCCTCTTCTGTCATTTTGTCATCTTCTGTCATCTTCTGTCATCTTCTGTCATTCTATCATCTTCTGTCATCTTCTGTCATCTTCTGTCATCTTCTGCCATTCTGTCCTCTTCTGTCATTCTGTCATCTTCTGTCATTCTGTCCTCTTCTGTCATCTTCTGTCATCTTCTGTCATCTTCTGTCATTCTGTCCTCTTCTGTCATTCTGTCACCTTCTGTCATCTTCTGTCATCTTCTGTCATCTTCTGTCATCTTCTGTCCTCTTCTGTCATTCTGTCATCATCTGTCATTCTGTCCTCTCCTGTCATTCTGTCATCTTCTGTCATCTTCTCTCATCTTCTGTCATTCTGTCCTCTTCTGTCATTCTGTCATCTTCTGTCATTCTGACATCTTCTGTCATTCTGTCATCTTCTGTCATCTTCTGTCATCTTCTGTCATCATCTGTCATTCTGTCCTCTTCTGTCATTCTGTCATCTTCTGTCATCTTCTGTCATCTTCCGTCATCTTCTGTCATCTTCTGTCATTCTGTCATCTTCTGTCATCTTCTGTCATTCTCTCCTCTTCTGTCATTCTGTCATCTTCTGTCATCTTCTGTCATCTTCTGTCATATTCTGTCATCTTCTGTCATATTCTGTCATCTTCTGTCATTCTGTCCTCTTCTGTCATTCTGTCATCTTCTGTCATCTTCTGTCATCTTCTGTCATTCTGTCCTCTTCTGTCACTCTGTCATCTTCTGTCATTCTGTCCTCTTCTGTAATTTTGTCATCTTCTGTCATCTTCTGTCATCTTCTGTCATTCTGTCATCTTCTGTCATCTTCTGTCATCTTCTGTCATCTTCTGTCATTCTGTCCTCTTCTGTCATTCTGCCATCTTCTGTCATCTTCTGTCATTCTGTCATCTTCTATCATTCTGTCCTCTTCTGTCATTATGTCATCTTCTGTCATCTTCTGCCCTCTTCTGTCATTCTGTCATCTTCTGTCATTCTGTCCTCTTCTGTCATTTTGTCATCTTCTGTCATCTTCTGTCATCTTCTGTCATCTTCTGTCATTCTGTCCTCTTCTGTCATTCTGTCATCTTCTGTCATTCTGTCCTCTTCTGTCATTTCTGTCATCTTCTGTCATCTTCTCTCATTCTGTCCTCTTCTGTCATTCTGTCACCTTCTGTCATCTTCTCTCATCTTCTGTCATCTTCTGTCATCTTCTGTCCCCTTCTGTCATTCTGTCATCATCTGTCATTCTGTCCTCTTCTATCATTCTGTCATCTTCTGTCATCTTCTGTCATTCTGTCCTCTTCTGTCATTCTGTCATCTTCTGTCATTCTGACATCTTCTGTCATTCTGTCATCTTCTGGCATCTTCTGTCATCTTCTGTCTTCTTCTGTCATTCTGTCCTCTTCTTTCATTCTGTCATCTTCTGTCATCTTCTGTCATCTTCTGTCATCTTCTGGCATCTTCTGTCATCTTCTGTCATCTTCTGTCATCTTCTGTCATTCTGTCCTCTTCTGTCATTCTGTCATCTTCTGTCATTCTGTCCTCTTCTGTCATCTTCTGTCATCTTCTGTCATTCTGTCCTCTTCTGTCATTCTGTCACCTTCTGTCATCTTCTGTCATCTTCTGTCATCTTCTGTCCTCTTCTGTCATTCTGTCATCATCTGTCATTCTGTCCTCTTCTGTCATTCTGTCATCTTCTGTCATCTTCTGTCATCTTCTGTCATTCTGTCCTCTTCTGTCATTCTGTCATCTTCTGTCATCTTCTGTCACCTTCCGTCATCTTCTGTCATCTTCTGTCATTCTGTCATCTTCTGTCATCTTCTGTCATCTTCTGTCATTCTGTCCTCTTCTGTCATTCTGTCATCTTCTGTCATCTTCTGTCATCTTCCGTCATCTTCTGTCATCTTCTGTCATTCTGTCATCTTCTGTCATCTTCTGTCATCTTCTGTCATTCCGTCCTCTTCTGTCATTCTGTCATCTTCTGTCATCTTCTGTCATCTTCTGTCATATTCTGTCATCTTCTGTCATTCTGTCCTCTTCTGTCATTCTGTCATCTTCTGTCATCTTCTGTCATCTTCTGTCATTCTGTCCTCTTCTGTCACTCTGTCATCTTCTGTCATTCTGTCCTCTTCTGTCATTTTGTCATCTACTGTCATCTTCTGTCATTCTGTCATCTTCTGTCATCTTCTGTCATCTTCTGTCATCTTCTGTCATTCTGTCCTCTTCTGTCATTCTGTCATCTTCTGCCATCTTCTGTCATTCTGTCCTCTTCTGTCATTCTGTCATCTTCTGTCATTCTGTCCTCTTCTGTCATTCTGTCCTCTTCTGTCATCTTCTGCCCTCTTCTGTCATTCTGTCATCTTCTGTCATTCTGTCCTCTTCTGTCATTTTGTCATCTTCTGTCATCTTCTGTCATTCTGTCATCTTCTGTCATCTTCTGTCATCTTCTGTCATTCTGTCCTCTTCTGTCATTCTGTCATCTTCTGTCATTCTGTCCTCTTCTGTCATCTTCTGTCATCTTCTGTCATCTTCTGTCATTCTGTCCTCTTCTGTCATTCTGTCACCTTCTGTCATCTTTAGTCAGCTTCTGTCATCTTCTGTCATCTTCTGTCCTCTTCTGTCATTCTGTCATCATCTGTCATTCTGTCCTCTCCTGTCATTCTGTCATCTTCTGTCATATTCTGTCATCTTCTGTCATTCTGTCCTCTTCTGTCATTCTGTCATCTTCTGTCATTCTGACATCTTCTGTCATTCTGTCATCTTCTGTCATCTTCTGTCATCTTCTGTCATCTTCTGTCATTCTGTCCTCTTCTGTCATTCTGTCATCTTCTGTCATCTTCTGTCATCTTCCGTCATCTTCTGTCATCTTCTGTCATTCTGTCCTCTTCTGTCATTCTGTCATCTTCTGTCATCTTCTGTCATCTTCTGTCATATTCTGTCATCTTCTGTCATATTCTGTCGTCTTCTGTCATTCTGTCCTCTTCTGTCATTCTGTCATCTTCTGTCATCTTCTGTCATCTTCTGTCATTCTGTCCTCTTCTGTCACTCTGTCATCTTCTGTCATTCTGTCCTCTTCTGTCATTTTGTCATCTTCTGTCATCTTCTGTCATCTTCTGTCATTCTGTCATCTTCTGTCATCTTCTGTCATCTTCTGTCATCTTCTGTCATTCTGTCCTCTTCTGTCATTCTGCCATCTTCTGTCATCTTCTGTCATTCTGTCCTCTTCTGTCATTCTGTCATCTTCTATCATTCTGTCCTCTTCTGTCATTCTGTCATCTTCTGTCATCTTCTGCCCTCTTCTGTCATTCTGTCATCTTCTGTCATTCTGTCCTCTTCTGTCATTTTGTCATCTTCTGTCATCTTCTGTCATCTTCTGTCATCTTCTGTCATTCTGTCCTCTTCTGTCATTCTGTCATCTTCTGTCATTCTGTCCTCTTCTGTCATCTTCTGTCATCTTCTGTCATCTTCTCTCATTCTGTCCTCTTCTGTCATTCTGTCACCTTCTGTCATCTTCTCTCATCTTCTGTCATCTTCTGTCCCCTCCTGTCATTCTGTCATCATCTGTCATTCTGTCCTCTTCTATCATTCTGTCATCTTCTGTCATCTTCTGTCATTCTGTCCTCTTCTGTCATTCTGTCATCTTCTGTCATTCTGACATCTTCTGTCATTCTGTCATCTTCTGGCATCTTCTGTCAACTTCTGTCATCTTCTGTCATTCTGTCCTCTTCTGTCATTCTGTCATCTTCTGTCATCTTCTGTCATCTTCTGTCATCTTCTGGCATCTTCTGTCATCTTCTGTCATCTTCTGTCATTCTGTCCTCTTCTGTCATTCTGTCATCTTGTGCCATCTTCTGTCATCTTCTGTCATTCTGTCCTCTTCTGTCATTCTGTCATCTTCTGTCATTCTGTCCTCTTCTGTCATTCTGTCATCTTCTGTCATCTTCTGTGATCTTCTGTCATCTTCTGTCATCTTCTGTCATTCTGTCACCTTCTGTCATCTTCTGGCATATTCTGTCCTCTTCTGTCATTCTGTCCTCTTCTGTCATTCTGTCATCTTCTGTCATATTCTGTCATCTTCTGTCATCTTCTGTCATATTCTGTCATCTTCTGTCATCTTCTGTCATCTTCTGTCATCTTCTGTCATCTTCTGTCATTCTGTCCTCTTCTGTCATTCTGTCCTCTTCTGTCATTCTGTCATCTTCTGTTATCTTCTGTCATCTTCTGTCATCTTCTGTCATCTTCTGACCTCTTCTGTCATTCTGTCATCCTCTGTCATCTTCTGTCATCTTCTGTCATCTTCTGTCATACTCTGTCATCTTCTGTCATCTTCTGTCATATGCTGTCATCTTCTGTCATCTTCTGCCATCTTCTGTCATCTTCTGTCATCTTCTGTCATCTTCTGTCATTCTGTCCTCTTCTGTCATATTCTGTCCTCTTCTGTCATTTTCTGTCATTCTATCATCTTGTGTCATCTTCTGTCATATTCTGCCCTCTTCTGTCATTCTGTCCTCTTCTGTCATTCTGTCATCTTCTGTCATCTTCTGTCATATACTGTCATCTTCTGTCATCTTCTGTCCTCTTCTGTCATATTCTGTCATCTTCTGTCATCTTCTGTCATGTTCTGTCATCTTCTGTTATTCTGTCATCTTCTGTCCTTCTGACATCTTCTCTCATCTTCTGTCATTCTGTCATCTTCTGTCATCCTCCATCATATTCTGTCCTCTTCTGTCATTCTGTCCTCTTCTGTCATTCTGTCATCTTCTTTCATCTTCTATCATCTTCTGTCATCTTCTGTCATCTTCTGTCCTCTTCTGTCATACTGTCATCTTCTGTCATCTTCTGTCATCTTCTGTCATCTTCTGTCATCTACTGTCATCTTCTGTCATCTTCTGTCATTCTGTCATCTTCTGTCATCTTCTGTCATCTTCTGTCATATTCTGTCATCTTCTGTCATCTTCTGTCATTCTGTCCTCTTCTGTCATATTCTGTCCTCTTCTGTCATTTTCTGTCATTCTGTCATCTTGTGTCATCTTCTGTCAAATTCTGTCCTCTTCTGTCATTCTGTCGTCTTCTGTCATCTTCTGTCATCTTCTATCATCTTCTGTCCTCTTCTGTCATACTGTGATCTTCTGTCATCTTCTGTCATCTTCTGTCATCTTCTGTCATCTACTGTCATCTTCTGTCATCTTCTGTCATTCTGTCATCTTCTGTCATCTTCTGTCAACTTCTGTCATGTTCTGTCCTCTTCTGTCATATTCTGTCATCTTCTGTCATCTTCTGTCATGTTCTGTCATCTTCTGTCATTCTGTCATCTTCTGTCCTTTTGACATCTTCTGTCATCTTCTGTCATTCTATCATCTTCTGTCATCCTCTATCATATTCTGTCCTCTTCTGTCATTCTGTCCTCTTCTGTTATTCTGTCATCTTCTGTCATCTTCTGTCATCTTCTATCCTCTTCTGTCATTCTGTCCTCTTCTGTCATTCTGTCATCTTCTGTTATCTTCTGTCATCTTCTGTCATCTTCTGTCATCTTCTGACCTCTTCTGTCATTCTGTCATCCTCTGTCATCTTCTGTCATCTTCTGTCATCTTCTGTCATACTCTGTCATCTTCTGTCATCTTCTGTCATATGCTGTCATCTTCTGTCATCTTCTGCCATCTTCTGTCATCTTCTGTCATCTTCTGTCATCTTCTGTCATTCTGTCCTCTTCTGTCATATTCTGTCCTCTTCTGTCATTTTCTGTCATTCTATCATCTTGTGTCATCTTCTGTCATATTCTGCCCTCTTCTGTCATTCTGTCCTCTTCTGTCATTCTGTCATCTTCTGTCATCTTCTGTCCCCTTCTGTCATATTCTGTCATCTTCTGTCATCTTCTGTCATGTTCTGTCATCTTCTGTTATTCTGTCATCTTCTGTCCTTCTGACATCTTCTCTCATCTTCTGTCATTCTGTCATCTTCTGTCATCCTCCATCATATTCTGTCCTCTTCTGTCATTCTGTCCTCTTCTGTCATTCTGTCATCTTCTGTCATCTTCTATCATCTTCTGTCATCTTCTGTCATCTTCTGTCCTCTTCTGTCATACTGTCATCTTCTGTCATCTTCTGTCATCTTCTGTCATCTTCTGTCATCTACTGTCATCTTCTGTCATCTTCTGTCATTCTGTCATCTTCTGTCATCTTCTGTCATCTTCTGTCATATTCTGTCATCTTCTGTCATCTTCTGTCATTCTGTCCTCTTCTGTCATATTCTGTCCTCTTCTGTCATTTTCTGTCATTCTGTCATCTTGTGTCATCTTCTGTCAAATTCTGTCCTCTTCTGTCATTCTGTCGTCTTCTGTCATCTTCTATCATCTTCTGTCATCTTCTATCATCTTCTGTCCTCTTCTGTCATACTGTGATCTTCTGTCATCTTCTGTCATCTTCTGTCATCTTCTGTCATCTACTGTCATCTTCTGTCATCTTCTGTCATTCTGTCATCTTCTGTCATCTTCTGTCAACTTCTGTCATCTTCTGTCCTCTTCTGTCATATTCTGTCATCTTCTGTCATCTTCTGTCATGTTCTGTCATCTTCTGTCATTCTGTCATCTTCTGTCCTTTTGACATCTTCTGTCATCTTCTGTCATTCTATCATCTTCTGTCATCCTCTATCATATTCTGTCCTCTTCTGTCATTCTGTCCTCTTCTGTTATTCTGTCATCTTCTGTCATCTTCTGTCATCTTCTGTCATCTTCTATCCTCTTCTGTTATTCTGTCATCTTCTGTCATCTTCCGTCATCTTCTGTCATCTTCCGTCTTCTACTGTCATCTTCTGTCATCTTCTGTCATTCTGTCACCATCTGTCATCTTCTGTCATCTTCTGTCACATTCTGTCATATTCTGTCATCTTCTGTCATCTTCTGTCATCTTCTGTCATCTTCTGTCATATTCTGTCACCTTCTGTCATTCTGTCCTCTTCTGTCATTCTGTCCTCTTCTCTCATTCTGTCATCTTCTGTCATCTTCTGTCATCTTCTGTCCTCTTCTGTCTTTCTGTCATCTTCTGTCCTCTTCTGTCATTCTGTCCTCTTCTGTAATTCTGTCATCTTCTGTCATCTTCTGTCATCTTCTGTCATTCTGTCCTCTTCTGTCATTCTGTCATCTTCTGTCATTCTGTCATCTTCTGTCATCTTCTGTCATTCTGTCCTCTTCTGTCATTCTGTCATCTTCTGTCATTCTGTCCTCTTCTGTCATTCTGTCTGCTTCTGTCATCTTCTGTCATCTTCTGTCATTCTGTCCTCTTCTGTCATTCTGTCATCTTCTGTCATCTTCTGTTATCTTCTGTCATTCTGTCCTCTTCTGTCATCTTCTGTCATTCTGTCATCTTCTGTCATATTCTGTCATCTTCTGTCATTCTGTCCTCTTCTGTCATCTTCTGTCATCTTCTGTCATTCTGTCATCTTCTGCCATCTTCTGTCATCTTCTGTCATCTTCTGTCATTCTGTCCTCTTCTGTCATCTTCTGTCATCTTCTGTCATTCTCTCCTCTTCTGTCATCTTCTGTCATCTTCTGTCATTCTGCCCTCTTCTGTCATTCTGTCATCTTCTGTCATCTTCTGTCATTCTGTCATCTTTTGTCCTCTTCTGTCATTCTGTCATCTTCTGTCATCTTCTGTCATCTTCTGTCATTCTGTCCTCTTCTGTCATTCTCTCCTCTTCTGTCATCTTCTGTCATCTTCTGTCATTCTGTCCTCTTCTGTCATCTTCTGTCCTCTTCTGTCATTCTGTCATCGTCTGTCATTCTGTCCTCTTCTGTCATTCTGTCATCTTCTGTCACCTTCTTCCCTCTTCTGTCATTCTGTCATCTTCTGTCATCTTCTGTCATTCTGTCCTCTTCTGTCATTCTGTCATCTTCTGTCAACTTCTGTCATCTTCTGTCATCTTCTGTCATCTTCTGTCATTCTGCCATCTTCTGCCATCTTCTGTCCTCTTCTGTCATCTTCTGTCATCTTCTGTCATTCTGTCCTCTTCTGTCATTCTGTCATCTTCTGTCATCTTCTGTCATCTTCTGTCATTCTGTCCTCTTCTGTCATCTTCTCTCATTCTGTCCTCTTCTGTCATTCTGTCATCTTCTGTCATCTTCTGTCATTCTGTCCTCTTCTGTCATTCTGTCATCTTCTGTCATTCTGTCCTCTTCTGTCATCTTCTGTCATCTTCTGTCATCTTCTCTCATTCTGTCCTCTTCTGTCATTCTGTCACCTTCTGTCATCTTCTGTCATCTTCTGTCATCTTCTGTCATCTTCTGTCCTCTTCTGTCATTCTGCCATCATCTGTCATTCTGTCCTCTTCTGTCATTCTGTCATCTTCTGTCACTCTGTCCTCTTCTGTCATTCTGTCATCTTCTGTCATCTTCTGTCATCTTCTGTCATCTTCTGTCATTCTGTCATCTTCTGTCATCTTCTGTCATTCTGTCCTCTTCTGTCATTCTGTCATCTTCTGTCATCTTCTGTCATCTTCCATCATCTTCTGTCATCTTCTGTCATTCTGTCATCTTCTGTCATCTTCTGTCATCTTCTGTCATTCCGTCCTCTTCTGTCATTCTGTCATCTTCTGTCATCTTCTGTCATCTTCTGTCATCTTCTGTCATTCTGTCATCTTCTGTCATCTTCTGTCATCTTCTGTCATCTTCTGTCATTCTGCCCTCTTCTGTCATTCTGTCATCTTCTGTCATCTTCTGTCATTCTGTCCTCTTCTGTCATTCTGTCATCTTCTGTCATTCTGTCCTCTTCTGTCATTTTGTCATCTTCTGTCATCTTCTGTCATTCTGTCATCTTCTGTCATCTTCTGTCATCTTCTGTCATCTTCTGTCATTCTGTCCTCTTCTGTCATTCTGTCATCTTCTGTCATTCTGTCCTCTTCTGTCATCTTCTGTCATCTTCTGTCATCTTCTGCCATCTTCTGTCCTCTTCTGTCATTCTGTCATCATCTGTCATTCTGTCCTCTTCTGTCATTCTGTCATCTTCTTTCATCTTCTGTCATCTTCTGTCATTCTGTCCTCTTCTGTCATTCTGTCATCTTCTGTCATTCTGACATCTTCTGTCATTCTGTCATCTTCTGTCATCTTCTGTCCTCTTCTGTCATCTTCTGTCATTCTGTCCTCTTCTGTCATTCTGTCATCTTCTGTCATCTTCTGTCATCTTCCGTCATCTTCTGTCATCTTCTGTCATTCTGTCATCTTCTGTCATCTTCTGTCATCTTCTGTCATTCTGTCCTCTTCTATCATTCTGTCATCTTCTGTCATCTTCTGTCATATTCTATCATCTTCTGTCATATTCTGTCATCTTCTGTCATTCTGTCCTCTTCTGTCATTCTGTCATCTTCTGTCATCTTCTGTCATCTTCTGTCATTCTGTCCTCTTCTGTCACTCTGTCATCTTCTGTCATTCTGTCCTCTTCTGTCATTTTGTCATCTTCTGTCATCTTCTGTCATCTTCTGTCATTCTGTCATCTTCTGTCATCTTCTGTCATCTTCTGTAATCTTCTGTCATTCTGTCCTCTTCTGTCATTCTGCCATCTTCTGTCATCTTCTGTCATTCTGTCCTCTTCTGTCATTCTGTCATCTTCTATCATTCTGTCCTCTTCTGTCATTCTGTCATCTTCTGTCATCTTCTGCCCTCTTCTGTCATTCTGTCATCTTCTCTCATTCTGTCCAAAACTGTCATTTTGTCATCTTCTGTCATCTTCTGTCATCTTCTGTCATCTTCTGTCATCTTCTGTCATTCTGTCCTCTTCTGTCATTCTGTCATCTTCTGTCATTCTGTCCTCTTCTGTCATCTTCTGTCATCTTCTGTCATCTTCTGTCATTCTGTCCTCTTCTGTCATTCTGTCACCTTCTGTCATCTTCTGTCATCTTCTGTCATCTTCTGTCATCTTCTGTCCTCTTCTGTCATTTTGTCATCATCTGTCATTCTGTCCTCTTCTATCATTCTGTCATCTTCTGTCATCTTCTGTCATTCTGTCCTCTACTGTCATTCTGTCATCTTCTGTCATTCTGACATCTTCTGTCATTCTGTCATCTTCTGTCATCTTCTGTCATCTTCTGTCATTCTGTCCTCTTCTGTCATTCTGTCATCTTCTGTCATCTTCTGTCATCTTCCGTCATCTTCTGTCATCTTCTGTCATTCTGTCATCTTCTGTCATCTTCTGTCATCTTCTGTCATTCTGTCCTCTTCTGTCATTCTGTCATCTTCTGTCATCTTCTGTCATCTTCTGTCATATTCTCTCATCTTCTGTCATATTCTGTCATCTTCTGTCATTCTGTCCTCTTCTGTCATTCTGTCATCTTCTGTCATCTTCTGTCATCTTCTGTCATTCTGTCCTCTTCTGTCACTCTGTCATCTTCTGTCATTCTGTCCTCTTCTGTCATTTTGTCATATTCTGTCATCTTCTGTCCTCTTCTGTCATTCTGTCATCTTCTGTCATTCTGTCCTCTTCTGTCATTCTGTCATCTTCTGTCATTCTGTCATCTTCTGTCATCTTCTGCCCTCTTCTGTCATTCTGTCATCTTCTGTCATTCTGTCCTCTTCTGTCATTTTGTCATCTTCTGTCATCTTCTGTCATCTTCTGTCATTCTGTCATCTTCTGTCATCTTCTGTCATCTTCTGTCATCTTCTGTCATCTTCTGTCATTCTGTCCTCTTCTGTCATTCTGTCATCTTCTGTCATCTTCTATCATCTTCTGTCATTCTGTCCTCTTCTGTCATTCTGTCATCTTCTGTCATCTTCTGCCATCTTCTGTCATCTTCTGTCCTCGTCTGTCATTCTGTCATCTTCTGTCATCTTCTGTCATCTTCTGTCATTCTGTCATCTTCTGTCATTCTGTCCTCTTCTGTCATTCTGTCATCTTGTGTCATCTTCTGTCATCTTCTGTCATTCTGTCCTCTTCTGTCATTCTGTCATCTTCTGTCATTCTGTCCTCTTCTGTCATTCTGTCATCTTCTGTCATCTTCTGTGATCTTCTGTCATCTTCTGTCATCTTCTGTCATTCTGTCACCTTCTGTCATCTTCTGGCATATTCTGTCCTCTTCTGTCATTCTGTCCTCTTCTGTCATTCTGTCGTCTTCTGTCATATTCTGTCATCTTCTGTCATCTTCTCTCATATTCTGTCATCTTCTGTCATCTTCTGTCATATTCTGTCTTCTTCTGTCATCTTCTGTCGTCTTCTGTCATTCTGTCCTCTTCTGTCATTCTGTCCTCTTCTGTCATTCTGTCATCTTCTGTTATCTTCTGTCATCTTCTGTCATCTTCTGTCATCTTCTGACCTCTTCTGTCATTCTGTCATCTTCTGTCATCTTCTGTCATCTTCTGTCATCTTCTGTCCTCTTCTGTCCTCTTCTGTCATTCTGTCATCTTCTGTCATCTTCTGTCTTCTTCTGTCATCTTCTATCCTCTTCTGTTATTCTGTCATCTTCTGTCATCTTCCGTCATCTTCTGTCATCTTCCGTCTTCTACTGTCTTCTTCTGTCATCTTCTGTCATTCTGTCACCTTCTGTCATCTTCTGTCATCTTCTGTCACATTCTGTCATATTCTGTCATCTTCTGTCATCTTCTGTCATCTTCTGTCATCTTCTGTCATATTCTGTCACCTTCTGTCATTCTGTCCTCTTCTGTCATTCTGTCCTCTTCTCTCATTCTGTCATCTTCTGTCATCTTCTGTCATCTTCTGTCCTCTTCTGTCTTTCTGTCATCTTCTGTCCTCTTCTGTCATTCTGTCCTCTTCTGTAATTCTGTCATCTTCTGTCATCTTCTGTCATCTTCTGTCATTCTGTCCTCTTCTGTCATTCTGTCATCTTCTGTCATTCTGTCATCTTCTGTCATCTTCTGTCATCTTCTGTCATTCTGTCCTCTTCTGTCATTCTGTCATCTTCTGTCATTCTGTCCTCTTCTGTCATTCTGTCTTCTTCTGTCATCTTCTGTCATCTTCTGTCATTCTGTCCTCTTCTGTCATTCTGT
The DNA here is from genome assembly GCF_052327205.1 of Somniosus microcephalus. NCBI lineage: Eukaryota > Metazoa > Chordata > Chondrichthyes > Squaliformes > Somniosidae > Somniosus > Somniosus microcephalus. The sequence goes on along the minus strand of NW_028225243.1, from coordinate 662,380 downwards.
CATCTTCTGTCATCTTCTGTTATCTTCTGTCATTCTGTCCTCTTCTGTCATCTTCTGTCATTCTGTCATCTTCTGTCATCTTCTGTCATCTTCTGTCATTCTGTCATCTTCTGCCATCTTCTGTCATCTTCTGTCATCTTCTGTCATTCTGTCCTCTTCTGTCATCTTCTGTCATTCTCTCCTCTTCTGTCATCTTCTGTCATCTTCTGTCATTCTGCCCTCTTCTGTCATTCTGTCATCTTCTGTCATCTTCTGTCATTCTGTCATCTTTTGTCCTCTTCTGTCATTCTGTCATCTTCTGTCATCTTCTGTCATCTTCTGTCATTCTGTCCTCTTCTGTCATTCTCTTCTCTTCTGTCATCTTCTGTCATCTTCTGTCATCTTCTGTCATTCTGTCCTCTTCTGTCATCTTCTGTCCTCTTCTGTCATTCTGTCATCGTCTGTCATTCTGTCCTCTTCTGTCATTCTGTCATCTTCTGTCACCTTCTTCCCTCTTCTGTCATTCTGTCATCTTCTGTCATCTTCTGTCATTCTGTCCTCTTCTGTCATTCTGTCATCTTCTGTCAACTTCTGTCATCTTCTGTCATCTTCTGTCATCTTCTGTCATTCTGCCATCTTCTGCCATCTTCTGTCCTCTTCTGTCATCTTCTGTCATCTTCTGTCATTCTGTCCTCTTCTGTCATTCTGTCATCTTCTGTCATCTTCTGTCATTCTGTCCTCTTCTGTCATCTTCTCTCATTCTGTCCTCTTCTGTCATTCTGTCATCTTCTGTCATCTTCTGTCATCTTCTGTCATTCTGTCCTCTTCTGTCATTCTGTCATCTTCTGTCATTCTGTCCTCTTCTGTCATCTTCTGTCATCTTCTGTCATCTTCTGTCATTCTGTCCTCTTCTGTCATTCTGTCACCTTCTGTCATCTTCTGTCATCTTCTGTCATCTTCTGTCCTCTTCTGTCATTCTGCCATCATCTGTCATTCTGTCCTCTTCTGTCATTCTGTCATCTTCTGTCATTCTGACATCTTCTGTCATTCTGTCATCTTCTGTCATCTTCTGTCATCTTCTGTCATCTTCTGTCATTCTGTCCTCTTCTGTCATTCTGTCATCTTCTGTCATCTTCTGTCATCTTCCGTCATCTTCTGTCATCTTCTGTCATTCTGTCATCTTCTGTCATCTTCTGTCATCTTCTGTCATTCTGTCCTCTTCTATCATTCTGTCATCTTCTGTCATCTTCTGTCATATTCTATCATCTTCTGTCATATTCTGTCATCTTCTGTCATTCTGTCCTCTTCTGTCATTCTGTCATCTTCTGTCATCTTCTGTCATCTTCTGTCATTCTGTCCTCTTCTGTCACTCTGTCATCTTCTGTCATTCTGTCCTCTTCTGTCATTTTGTCATCTTCTGTCATCTTCTGTCATCTTCTGTCATTCTGTCATCTTCTGTCATCTTCTGTCATCTTCTGTCATCTTCTGTCATTCTGTCCTCTTCTGTCATTCTGCCATCTTCTGTCATCTTCTGTCATTCTGTCCTCTTCTGTCATTCTGTCATCTTCTATCATTCTGTCCTCTTCTGTCATTCTGTCATCTTCTGTCATCTTCTGCCCTCTTCTGTCATCTTCTGTCATCTTCTGTCATTCTGTCCTCTTCTGTCATTCTGTCATCTTCTGTCATCTTCTGTCATCTTCTGTCATTCTGTCCTCTTCTGTCATCTTCTCTCATTCTGTCCTCTTCTGTCATTCTGTCATCTTCTGTCATCTTCTGTCATCTTCTGTCATTCTGTCCTCTTCTGTCATTCTGTCATCTTCTGTCATTCTGTCCTCTTCTGTCATCTTCTGTCATCTTCTGTCATCTTCTGTCATTCTGTCCTCTTCTGTCATTCTGTCACCTTCTGTCATCTTCTGTCATCTTCTGTCATCTTCTGTCATCTTCTGTCCTCTTCTGTCATTCTGCCATCATCTGTCATTCTGTCCTCTTCTGTCATTCTGTCATCTTCTGTCATCTTCTGTCATTCTGTCCTCTTCTGTCATTCTGTCATCTTCTGTCACCTTCTGTCATCTTCTGTCATCTTCTGTCATTCTGTCATCTTCTGTCATCTTCTGTCATCTTCTGTCATTCTGTCCTCTTCTGTCATTCTGTCATCTTCTGTCATCTTCTGTCATCTTCCATCATCTTCTGTCATCTTCTGTCATTCTGTCATCTTCTGTCATCTTCTGTCATTCCGTCCTCTTCTGTCATTCTGTCATCTTCTGTCATCTTCTGTCATCTTCTGTGATCTTCTGTCATTCTGTCCTCTTCTGTCACTCTGTCATCTTCTGTCATACTGTCCTCTTCTGTCATTTTGTCATCTTCTGTCATCTTCTGTCATCTTCTGTCATTCTGTCATCTTCTGTCATCTTCTGTCATCTTCTGTCATTCTGCCCTCTTCTGTCATTCTGTCATCTTCTGTCATCTTCTGTCATTCTGTCCTCTTCTGTCATTCTGTCATCTTCTGTCATTCTGTCCTCTTCTGTCATTCTGTCATCGTCTGTCATCTTCTGCCCGCTTCTGTCATTCTGTCATCTTCTGTCATTCTGTCCTCTTCTGTCATTTTGTCATCTTCTGTCATCTTCTGTCATCTTCTGTCATTCTGTCATCTTCTGTCATCTTCTGTCATCTTCTGTCATCTTCTGTCATTCTGTCCTCTTCTGTCATTCTGTCATCTTCTGTCATTCTGTCCTCTTCTGTCATCTTCTGTCATCTTCTGTCATCTTCTGTCCTCTTCTGTCATTCTGTCATCATCTGTCATTCTGTCCTCTTCTGTCATTCTGTCATCTTCTGTCATCTTCTGTCATTCTGTCCTCTTCTGTCATTCTGTCATCTTCTGTCATTCTGACATCTTCTGTCATTCTGTCATCTTCTGTCATCTTCTGTCATCTTCTGTCATTCTGTCCTCTTCTGTCATTCTGTCATCTTCTGTCATCTTCTGTCATCTTCCGTCATCTTCTGTCCTCTTCTATCATTCTGTCATCTTCTGTCATCTTCTGTCATATTCTATCATCTTCTGTCATATTCTGTCATCTTCTGTCATTCTGTCCTCTTATGTCATTCTGTCATCTTCTGTCATCTTCTGTCATCTTCTGTCATTCTGTCCTCTTCTGTCACTCTGTCATCTTCTGTCATTCTATCCTCTTCTGTCATTTTGTCATCTTCTGTCATCTTCTGTCATCTTCTGTCATTCTGTCATCTTCTGTCATCTTCTGTCATCTTCTGTCATCTTCTGTCATTCTGTCCTCTTCTGTCATTCTGCCATCTTCTGTCATCTTATGTCATTCTGTCCTCTTCTGTCATTCTGTCATCTTCTATCATTCTGTCCTCTTCTGTCATTCTGTCATCTTCTGTCATCTTCTGCCCTCTTCTGTCATTCTGTCATCTTCTGTCATTCTGTCCAAAACTGTCATTTTGTCATCTTCTGTCATCTTCTGTCATCTTCTGTCATCTTCTGTCATTCTGTCCTCTTCTGTCATTCTGTCATCTTCTGTCATTCTGTCCTCTTCTGTCATCTTCTGTCATCTTCTGTCATTCTGTCCTCTTCTGTCATTCTGTCACCTTCTGTCATCTTCTGTCATCTTCTGTCATCTTCTGTCATCTTCTGTCCTCTTCTGTCATTCTGTCATCATCTGTCATTCTGTCCTCTTCTATCATTCTGTCATCTTCTGTCATCTTCTGTCATTCTGTCCGCTACTGTCATTCTGTCATCTTCTGTCATTCTGACATCTTCTGTCATTCTGTCATCTTCTGTCATCTTCTGTCATTCTGTCCTCTTCTGTCATTCTGTCATCTTCTGTCATCTTCTGTCATCTTCCGTCATCTTCTGTCATCTTCTGTCATTCTGTCATCTTCTGTCATCTTCTGTCATCTTCTGTCATTCTGTCCTCTTCTGTCATTTTGTCATCTTCTGTCATCTTCTGTCATCTTCTGTCATTCTGTCATCTTCTGTCATCTTCTGTCATCTTCTTTCATCTTCTGTCATTCTGTCCTCTTCTGTCATTCTGTCATCTTCTGTCATCTTCTGTCATTCTGTCCTCTTCTGTCATTCTGTCATCTTCTGTCATTCTGTCATCTTCTGTCATCTTCTGCCCTCTTCTGTCATTCTGTCATCTTCTGTCATTCTGTCCTCTTCTGTCATTTTGTCATCTTCTGTCATCTTCTGTCATCTTCTGTCATTCTGTCATCTTCTGTCATCTTCTGTCATCTTCTGTCATCTTCTGTCATTCTGTCCTCTTCTGTCATTCTGTCATCTTCTGTCATCTTCTATCATCTTCTGTCATTCTGTCCTCTTCTGTCATTCTGTCATCTTCTGTCATCTTCTGCCATCTGCTGTCATCTTCTGTCCTCGTCTGTCATTCTGTCATCTTCTGTCATCTTCTGTCATCTTCTGTCATTCTGTCATCTTCTGTCATTCTGTCCTCTTCTGTCATTCTGTCATCTTGTGTCATCTTCTGTCATCTTCTGTCATTCTGTCCTCTTCTGTCATTCTGTCATCTTCTGTCATTCTGTCCTCTTCTGTCATTCTGTCATCTTCTGTCATCTTCTGTGATCTTCTGTCATCTTCTGTCATCTTCTGTCATTCTGTCACCTTCTGTCATCTTCTGGCATATTCTGTCCTCTTCTGTCATTCTGTCCTCTTCTGTCATTCTGTCGTCTTCTGTCATATTCTGTCATCTTCTGTCATCTTCTCTCATATTCTGTCATCTTCTGTCATCTTCTGTCATATTCTGTCTTCTTCTGTCATCTTCTGTCGTCTTCTGTCATTCTGTCCTCTTCTGTCATTCTGTCCTCTTCTGTCATTCTGTCATCTTCTGTTATCTTCTGTCATCTTCTGTCATCTTCTGTCATCTTCTGACCTCTTCTGTCATTCTGTCATCTTCTGTCATCTTCTGTCATCTTCTGTCATCTTCTGTCCTCTTCTGTAGTCTTCTGTCATTCTGTCATCTTCTGTCATCTTCTGTCATCTTCTGTCCTCTTCTGTCATTCTGTCATCTTCTGTCATCTTCTGTCATCTTCTGTCATCTTCTGTCCTCATCTGTCATTCTGTCATCTTCTGTCATTCTGTCATCTTCTGTCATTTTCTGTCATCTTCTGTCATTCTGTCCTCTTCTGTCATATTCTGTCCTCTTCTGTCATTCTGTCCTCTTCTGTCATTCTGTCATCTTCTGTCATATTCTGTCATCTTCTGCCCTCTTCTGTCATATTCTGTCATCTTCTGTCATTCTGTCATCTTCTGTCCTTCTGACATCTTCTCTCATCATCTGTCATTCTGTCCTCTTCTGTCATCCTCTATCATATTCTGTCCTCTTCTGTCATTCTGTCCTCTTCTGTCATTCTGTCATCTTCTGTCATCTTCTATCATCTTCTGTCATCTTTTGTCATCTTCTGTCCTCTTCTGTCAGACTGTCATCTTCTGTCATCTTCTGTCATCTTCTGTCATCTTCTGTCATTCTGTCATCTTCTGTCACCTTCTGTCATCTTCTGTCATATTCTGTCATCTTCTGTCATCTTCTGTCATTCTGTCCTCTTCTGTCATATTCTGTCCTCTTCTGTCATTTTCTGTCATTCTGTCATCTTGTGTCATCTTCTGTCAAATTCTGTCCTCTTCTGTCATTCTGTCCTCTTCTGTCATTCTGTCCTCTTCTGTCATTCTGTCATCTTCTGTCATCTTCTTCATCTTCTGTCATCTTCTGTCCTCTTCTGTCATACTGTCATCTTCTGTCATCTTCTGTCATCTTCTGTCCTCTTCTGTCATTCTGTCATCTTCTGTCATCTTCTGTCATCTTCTGTCATCTTCTGTCATCTTCTGTCCTCATCTGTCATTCTGTCATCTTCTGTCATTCTGTCATCTTCTGTCATTTTCTGTCATCTTCTGTCATTCTGTCCTCTTCTGTCATATTCTGTCCTCTTCTGTCATTTTCTGTCATTCTATCATCTTGTGTCCTCTTCTGTCATATTCTGTCCTCTTCTGTCATTCTGTCCTCTTCTGTCATTCTGTCATCTTCTGTCATCTTCTGTCAACTTCTGTCATCTTCTGTCCTCTTCTGTCATATTCTGTCATCTTCTGTCATCTTCTGTCATGTTCTGTCATCTTCTGTCATTCTGTCATCTTCTGTCCTCTTCTGTCATTCTGTCATCTTCTGCCATCTTCTGCCATCTTCTGTCATCTTCTGTCCTCGTCTGTCATTCTGTCATCTTCTGGCATCTTCTGTCATCTTCTGTCATCTTCTGTCCTCTTCTGTCATTCTGTCCTCTTCTGTCATTCTTTCATCTTCTGTCATCTTCTGTCATATTCTGTCATCTTCTGTCATCTTCTGTCATCTTCTGTCATCTTCTGTCATCTTCTGACCTCTTCTGTCATTCTGTTAGCTTCTGTCATCTTCTGTCATCTTCTGTCCTCTTCTGTCCTCTTCTGTCATTCTGTCATCTTCTGTCATCTTCTGTCATCTTCTGTCGTCTTCTGTCATCTTCTGTGCTCTTCTGTCATTCTGTCATCTTTTGTCATCTTCTGTCATCTTCTGTCATCTTCTGTCCTCATCTGTCATTCTGTCCTCTTCTGTCATTCTGTCATCTCCTGTCATCTTCTGTCATCTTCTGTCATTTTCTGTCATCTTCTGTCATCTTCTGTCATTCTGTCATCTTCTGTCATCTTTTGTCATATTCTGTCCTCTTCTGTCATTCTTTCCTCTTCTGTCATTCTGTCCTCTTCGGTCATTCTGTCATCTTCTGTCATCTTCTGTCATCTTCTGTCATTCTGTCATCTTCTGTCATCTTCTGTCCTCTTCTGTCATTCTGTCATCTTCTGTCATCTTCTGTCATCTTCTGTCATCTTCTGTCCTCTTCTGTCATTCTGTCATCTCCTGTCATTCTGTCCTCTTCTATCATTCTGTCATCTTCTGTCATCTTCTGTCATCTTCTGTCATACTCTGTCATCTTCTGTCATCTTCTGTCATATGCTGTCATCTTCTGTCACCTTCTGCCATCTTCTGTCATCTTCTTTCATCTTCTGTCATCTTCTGTCATTCTGTCCTCTTCTGTCATATTCTGTCCTCTTCTGTCATTTTCTGTCATTCTATCATCTTATGTCATCTTCTGTCATATTCTGTCCTCTTCTGTCATTCTGTCCTCTTCTGTCATTCTGTCATCTTCTGTCATCTTCTGTCCTCTTCTGTCATATCCTGTCATCTTCTGTCATGTTCTGTCATCTTCTGTCATTCTGTCATCTTCCGTCCTTCTGACATCTTCTCTCATCTTCTGTCATTCTGTCATCTTCTGTCATCCTCTATCATATTCTGTCCTCTTCTGTCATTCTGTCCTCTTCTGTCATTCTGTCATCTTCTGTCATCTTCTGTCATCTTCTGTCGTCTTCTGTCATCTTCTGTCCTCTTCTGCCATACTGTCATCTTCTGTCATCTTCTGTCATCTTCTGTCATCTACTGTCATCTTCTGTCATCTTCTGTCATTCTGTCATCTTCTGTCATCTTCTGTCATCTTCTGTCATATTCTGTCATCTTCTGTCATTCTGTCCTCTTCTGTCATATTCTGTCCTCTTCTGTCATTTTCTGTCATTCTGTCATCTTGTGTCATCTTCTGTCAAATTCTGTCCTCTTCTGTCATTCTGTCCTCTTCTGTCATTCTGTCCTCTTCGGTCATTCTGTCATCTTCTGTCATCTTCTGTCATTCTGTCATCTTCTGTCCTCTTCTGTCATTCTGTCATCTTCTGTCATCTTCTGTCTTCTTCTGTCATCTTCTGTCATTCTGTCATCTTCTGTCATTCTGTCCTCTTAAGTCATTCTGTCATCTTCTGTCATCTTCTGTCATACTCTGTCATCTTCTGTCTTCTTCTGTCATATTCTGTCATCTTCTGTCATCTTCTGCCATCTTCTGCCATCTTCTGTCTTCTTCTGTCATCTTCTGTCATCTTCTTTCATTCTGTCCTCTTCTGTCATATTCTGTCATCTTCTGTCATATTCTGTCATCTTCTGTCATCTTCTGTCCTCTTCTGTCCTCATCTGTCATTCTGTCATCTTCTGTCATTCTGTCATCTTCTGTCATTTTCTGTCATCTTCTGTCATTCTGTCCTCTTCTGTCATATTCTGTCCTCTTCTGTCATTTTCTGTCATTCTATCATCTTGTGTCCTCTTCTGTCATATTCTGTCCTCTTCTGTCATTCTGTCCTCTTCTGTCATTCTGTCATCTTCTGTCATCTTCTGTCAACTTCTGTCATCTTCTGTCCTCTTCTGTCATATTCTGTCATCTTCTGTCATCTTCTGTCATGTTCTGTCATCTTCTGTCATTCTGTCATCTTCTGTCCTCTTCTGTCATTCTGTCATCTTCTGCCATCTTCTGCCATCTTCTGTCATCTTCTGTCCTCGTCTGTCATTCTGTCATCTTCTGGCATCTTCTGTCATCTTCTGTCATCTTCTGTCCTCTTCTGTCATTCTGTCCTCTTCTGTCATTCTTTCATCTTCTGTCATCTTCTATCATATTCTGTCATCTTCTGTCATCTTCTGTCATCTTCTGTCATCTTCTGTCATCTTCTGACCTCTTCTGTCATTCTGTTAGCTTCTGTCATCTTCTGTCATCTTCTGTCCTCTTCTGTCCTCTTCTGTCATTCTGTCATCTTCTGTCATCTTCTGTCGTCTTCTGTCATCTTCTGTGCTCTTCTGTCATTCTGTCATCTTTTGTCATCTTCTGTCATCTTCTGTCATCTTCTGTCCTCATCTGTCATTCTGTCATCTTCTGTCATTCTGTCATCTTCTGTCATTCTGTCCTCTTCTGTCATTCTGTCATCTCCTGTCATCTTCTGTCATCTTCTGTCATTTTCTGTCATCTTCTGTCATCTTCTGTCATTCTGTCATCTTCTGTCATCTTTTGTCATATTCTGTCCTCTTCTGTCATTCTTTCCTCTTCTGTCATTCTGTCCTCTTCGGTCATTCTGTCATCTTCTGTCATCTTCTGTCATCTTCTGTCATTCTGTCATCTTCTGTCATCTTCTGTCCTCTTCTGTCATTCTGTCATCTTCTGTCATCTTCTGTCATCTTCTGTCATCTTCTGTCCTCTTCTGTCATTCTGTCATCTCCTGTCATTCTGTCCTCTTCTATCATTCTGTCATCTTCTGTCATCTTCTGTCATCTTCTGTCATCTTCTGTCATACTCTGTCATCTTCTGTCATCTTCTGTCATATGCTGTCATCTTCTGTCACCTTCTGCCATCTTCTGTCATCTTCTTTCATCTTCTGTCATCTTCTGTCATTCTGTCCTCTTCTGTCATATTCTGTCCTCTTCTGTCATTTTCTGTCATTCTATCATCTTATGTCATCTTCTGTCATATTCTGTCCTCTTCTGTCATTCTGTCCTCTTCTGTCATTCTGTCATCTTCTGTCATCTTCTGTCCTCTTCTGTCATATCCTGTCATCTTCTGTCATCTTCTGTCATGTTCTGTCATCTTCTGTCATTCTGTCATCTTCCGTCCTTCTGACATCTTCTCTCATCTTCTTTCATTCTGTCATCTTCTGTCATCCTCTATCATATTCTGTCCTCTTCTGTCATTCTGTCCTCTTCTGTCATTCTGTCATCTTCTGTCATCTTCTGTCATCTTCTGTCGTCTTCTGTCATCTTCTGTCCTCTTCTGCCATACTGTCATCTTCTGTCATCTTCTGTCATCTTCTGTCATCTACTGTCATCTTCTGTCATCTTCTGTCATTCTGTCATCTTCTGTCATCTTCTGTCATCTTCTGTCATATTCTGTCATCTTCTGTCATTCTGTCCTCTTCTGTCATATTCTGTCCTCTTCTGTCATTTTCTGTCATTCTGTCATCTTGTGTCATCTTCTGTCAAATTCTGTCCTCTTCTGTCATTCTGTCCTCTTCTGTCATTCTGTCCTCTTCGGTCATTCTGTCATCTTCTGTCATCTTCTGTCATCTTCTGTCATCTTCTGTCATTCTGTCATCTTCTGTCCTCTTCTGTCATTCTGTCATCTTCTGTCATCTTCTGTCTTCTTCTGTCATCTTCTGTCATTCTGTCATCTTCTGTCATTCTGTCCTCTTAAGTCATTCTGTCATCTTCTGTCATCTTCTGTCATACTCTGTCATCTTCTGTCTTCTTCTGTCATATTCTGTCATCTTCTGTCATCTTCTGCCATCTTCTGCCATCTTCTGTCTTCTTCTGTCATCTTCTGTCATCTTCTTTCATTCTGTCCTCTTCTGTCATATTCTGTCATCTTCTGTCATATTCTGTCATCTTCTGTCATCTTCTGTCATCTTCTGTCCTCTTCTGTCATTCTGTCATCTTCTGTCATCTTCTGTCATCTTCTGTAATATTCTGTCATCTTCTGTCATCTTCTGTCATCTTCTGCCATCTTCTGTCATTCTGTCCTCTTCTGTCTTTCTGTCCTCTTCTGTCATTCTGTCATCTTCTGTCATCTTCTGTCATCTTCTGACCTCTTCTGTCATTCTGTCATCTTCTGTCACCTTCTGTCATCTTCTGTCATCTTCTGTCCTCTTCTGTCATTCTGTCATCTTCTGTCATCTTCTGTCATCTTCTGTCATCTTCAGTCCTCTTCTGTCATTCTGTCATCTTCTGTCATCTTCTGTCATCTTCTGTCATTTTCTGTCATCTTCTGTCCTTTTCTGTCATATCCTGTCATCTTCTGTCATCTTCTGTCATGTTCTGTCATCTTCTGTCATTCTGTCATCTTCCGTCCTTCTGACAACTTCTCTCATCTTCTGTCATTCTGTCATCTTCTGTCATCCTCTATCATATTCTGTCCTCTTCTGTCATTCTGTCCTCTTCTGTCATTCTGTCATCTTCTGTCATCTTCTGTCATCTTCTGTCGTCTTCTGTCATCTTCTGTCCTCTTCTGCCATACTGTCATCTTCTGTCATCTTCTGTCATCTTCTGTCATCTACTGTCATCTTCTGTCATCTTCTGTCATTCTGTCATCTTCTGTCATCTTCTGTCATCTTCTGTCATATTCTGTCATCTTCTGTCATCTTCTGTCATCTTCTGTCATCTTCTGTCATTCTGTCATCTTCTGTCATTCTGTCCTCTTCTGTCATTCTGTCATCTTGTGTCATCTTCTGTCATCTTCTGTCATTCTGTCCTCTTCTGTCATTCTGTCATCTTCTGTCATTCTGTCCTCTTCTGTCATTCTGTCAGCTTCTGTCATCTTCTGTGATCTTCTGTCATCTTCTGTCATCTTCTGTCATTCTGTCACCTTCTGTCATCTTCTGGCATATTCTATCCTCTTCTGTCATTCTGTCCTCTTCTGTCATTCTGTCGTCTTCTGTCATATTCTGTCATCTTCTGTCATCTTCTCTCATATTCTGTCATCTTCTGTCATCTTCTGTCATATTCTGTCTTCTTCTGTCATCTTCTGTCGTCTTCTGTCATTCTGTCCTCTTCTGTCATTCTGTCCTCTTCTGTCATTCTGTCATCTTCTGTTATCTTCTGTCATCTTCTGTCATCTTCTGACCTCTTCTGTCATTCTGTCATCTTCTGTCATCTTCTGTCATCTTCTGTCATCTTCTGTCCTCTTCTGTCCTCTTCTGTCATTCTGTCATCTTCTGTCATCTTCTGTCATCTTCTGTCATCTTCTGTCCTCTTCTGTCATTCTGTCATCTTCTGTCATCTTCTGTCATCTTCTGTCATCTTCTGTCCTCATCTGTCATTCTGTCATCTTCTGTCATTCTGTCATCTTCTGTCATTTTCTGTCATCTTCTGTCATTCTGTCCTCTTCTGTCATATTCTGTCCTCTTCTGTCATTTTCTGTCATTCTATCATCTTGTGTCCTCTTCTGTCATATTCTGTCCTCTTCTGTCATTCTGTCCTCTTCTGTCATTCTGTCATCTTCTGTCATATTCTGTCATCTTCTGCCCTCTTCTGTCATATTCTGTCATCTTCTGTCATCTTCTGTCATGTTCTGTCATCTTCTGTCATTCTGTCATCTTCTGTCCTTCTGACATCTTCTCTCATCATCTGTCATTCTGTCCTCTTCTGTCATCCTCTATCATATTCTGTCCTCTTCTGTCATTCTGTCCTCTTCTGTCATTCTGTCATCTTCTGTCATCTTCTATCATCTTCTGTCATCTTTTGTCATCTTCTGTCCTCTTCTGTCAGACTGTCATCTTCTGTCATCTTCTGTCATCTTCTGTCATTCTGTCATCTTCTGTCATCTTCTGTCATCTTCTGTCATATTCTGTCATCTTCTGTCATCTTCTGTCATTCTGTCCTCTTCTGTCATATTCTGTCCTCTTCTGTCATTTTCTGTCATTCTGTCATCTTGTGTCATCTTCTGTCAAATTCTGTCCTCTTCTGTCATTCTGTCCTCTTCTGTCATTCTGTCCTCTTCTGTCATTCTGTCATCTTCTGTCATCTTCTTCATCTTCTGTCATCTTCTGTCCTCTTCTGTCATACTGTCATCTTCTGTCATCTTCTGTCATCTTCTGTCCTCTTCTGTCATTCTGTCATCTTCTGTCATCTTCTGTCATCTTCTGTCATCTTCTGTCATCTTCTGTCCTCATCTGTCATTCTGTCATCTTCTGTCATTCTGTCATCTTCTGTCATTTTCTGTCATCTTCTGTCATTCTGTCCTCTTCTGTCATATTCTGTCCTCTTCTGTCATTTTCTGTCATTCTATCATCTTGTGTCCTCTTCTGTCATATTCTGTCCTCTTCTGTCATTCTGTCCTCTTCTGTCATTCTGTCATCTTCTGTCATCTTCTGTCAACTTCTGTCATCTTCTGTCAACTTCTGTCATCTTCTGTCCTCTTCTGTCATATTCTGTGATCTTCTGTCATCTTCTGTCATCTTCTGTCATCTTCTGTCATTCTGTCATCTTCTGTCCTCTTCTGTCATTCTGTCATCTTCTGCCATCTTCTGCCATCTTCTGTCATCTTCTGTCCTCGTCTGTCATTCTGTCATCTTCTGGCATCTTCTGTCATCTTCTGTCATCTTCTGTCCTCTTCTGTCATTCTGTCCTCTTCTGTCATTCTTTCATCTTCTGTCATCTTCTGTCATATTCTGTCATCTTCTGTCATCTTCTGTCATATTCTGTCATATTCTGTCATCTTCTGTCATCTTCTGTCATTCTGTCCTCTTCTGTCATTCTGTCCTCTTCTGTCATTCTGTCATCTTCTGTTATCTTCTGTCATCTTCTGTCATCTTCTGACCTCGTCTGTCATTCTGTTAGCTTCTGTCATCTTCTGTCATCTTCTGTCCTCTTCTGTCCTCTTCTGTCATTCTGTCATCTTCTGTCATCTTCTGTCATCTTCTGTCGTCTTCTGTCATCTTCTGTGCTCTTCTGTCATTCTGTCATCTTTTGTCATCTTCTGTCATCTTCTGTCATCTTCTGTCCTCATCTGTCATTCTGTCATCTTCTGTCATTCTGTCATCTTCTGTCATTCTGTCCTCTTCTGTCATTCTGTCATCTCCTGTCATCTTCTGTCATCTTCTGTCATTTTCTGTCATCTTCTGTCATCTTCTGTCATTCTGTCATCTTCTGTCATCTTTTGTCATATTCTGTCCTCTTCTGTCATTCTTTGCTCTTCTGTCATTCTGTCCTCTTCGGTCATTCTGTCATCTTCTGTCATCTTCTGTCATCTTCTGTCATTCTGTCATCTTCTGTCATCTTCTGTCCTCTTCTGTCATTCTGTCATCTTCTGTCATCTTCTGTCATCTTCTGTCATCTTCTGTCCTCTTCTGTCATTCTGTCATCTCCTGTCATTCTGTCCTCTTCTATCATTCTGTCATCTTCTGTCATCTTCTGTCATCTTCTGTCATCTTCTGTCATACTCTGTCATCTTCTGTCATCTTCTGTCATATGCTGTCATCTTCTGTCACCTTCTGCCATCTTCTGTCATCTTCTTTCATCTTCTGTCATCTTCTGTCATTCTGTCCTCTTCTGTCATATTCTGTCCTCTTCTGTCATTTTCTGTCATTCTATCATCTTATGTCATCTTCTGTCATATTCTGTCCTCTTCTGTCATTCTGTCCTCTTCTGTCATTCTGTCATCTTCTGTCATCTTCTGTCCTCTTCTGTCATATCCTGTCATCTTCTGTCATCTTCTGTCATGTTCTGCATCTTCTGTCATTCTGTCATCTTCCGTCCTTCTGACATCTTCTCTCATCTTCTGTCATTCTGTCATCTTCTGTCATCCTCTATCATATTCTGTCCTCTTCTGTCATTCTGTCCTCTTCTGTCATTCTATCATCTTCTGTCATCTTCTGTCATCTTCTGTCGTCTTCTGTCATCTTCTGTCCTCTTCTGCCATACTGTCATCTTCTGTCATCTTCTGTCATCTTCTGTCATCTACTGTCATCTTCTGTCATCTTCTGTCATTCTGTCATCTTCTGTCATCTTCGGTCATCTTCTGTCATATTCTGTCATCTTCTGTCATCTTCTGTCCTCTTCTGTCCTCTTCTGTCATTCTGTCATCTTCTGTCATCTTCTGTCATCTTCTGTAATATTCTGTCATCTTCTGTCATCTTCTGTCATCTTCTGCCATCTTCTGTCATTCTGTCCTCTTCTGTCTTTCTGTCCTCTTCTGTCATTCTGTCATCTTCTGTCATCTTCTGTCATCTTCTGACCTCTTCTGTCATTCTGTCATCTTCTGTCACCTTCTGTCATCTTCTGTCATCTTCTGTCCTCTTCTGTCATTCTGTCATCTTCTGTCATCTTCTGTCATCTTCTGTCATCTTCAGTCCTCTTCTGTCATTCTGTCATCTTCTGTCATCTTCTGTCATCTTCTGTCATTTTCTGTCATCTTCTGTCCTTTTCTGTCATATCCTGTCATCTTCTGTCATCTTCTGTCATGTTCTGTCATCTTCTGTCATTCTGTCATCTTCCGTCCTTCTGACAACTTCTCTCATCTTCTGTCATTCTGTCATCTTCTGTCATCCTCTATCATATTCTGTCCTCTTCTGTCATTCTGTCCTCTTCTGTCATTCTGTCATCTTCTGTCATCTTCTGTCATCTTCTGTCGTCTTCTGTCATCTTCTGTCCTCTTCTGCCATACTGTCATCTTCTGTCATCTTCTGTCATCTTCTGTCATCTACTGTCATCTTCTGTCATCTTCTGTCATTCTGTCATCTTCTGTCATCTTCTGTCATATTCTGTCATCTTCTGTCATCTTCTGTCATTCTGTCCTCTTCTGTCATATTCTGTCCTCTTCTGTCATTTTCTGTCATTCTGTCATCTTGTGTCATCTTCTGTCAAATTCTGTCCTCTTCTGTCATTCTGTCCTCTTCGGTCATTCTGTCATCTTCTGTCATCTTCTGTCATCTTCTGTCATTCTGTCATCTTCTGTCATCTTCTGTCCTCTTCTGTCATTCTGTCATCTTCTGTCATCTTCTGTCATCTTCTGTCATCTTCTGTCCTCTTCTGTCATTCTGTCATCTTCTGTCATTCTGTCCTCTTAAGTCATTCTGTCATCTTCTGTCATCTTCTGTCATCTTCTGTCATACTCTGTCATCTTCTGTCATCTTCTGTCATATTCTGTCATCTTCTGTCATCTTCTGCCATCTTCTGCCATCTTCTGTCTTCTTCTGTCATCTTCTGTCATCTTCTTTCATTCTGTCCTCTTCTGTCATATTCTGTCATCTTCTGTCATATTCTGTCATCTTCTGTCATCTTCTGTCCTCTTCTGTCCTCTTCTGTCCTCTTCTGTCATTCTGTCATCTTCTGTCATCTTCTGTCATCTTCTGTCATATTCTGTCATCTTCTGTCATCTTCTGTCATCTTCTGCCATCTTCTGTCATTCTGTCCTCTTCTGTCTTTCTGTCCTCTTCTGTCATTCTGTCATCTTCTGTCATCTTCTGTCATCTTCTGTCATCTTCTGACCTCTTCTGTCATTCTGTCATCTTCTGTCACCTTCTGTCATCTTCTGTCATCTTCTGTCCTCTTCTGTCATTCTGTCATCTTCTGTCATCTTCTGTCATCTTCTGTCATCTTCTGTCATCTTCAGTCCTCTTCTGTCATTCTGTCATCTTCTGTCATCTTCTGTCATTTTCTGTCATCTTTTGTCATCTTCTGTCATTCTGTCATCTTCTGTCATCTTTTGTCATATCCTGTCCTCTTCTGTCATTCTGTACTCTTCTGTCATTCTGTCCTCTTCTGTCATTCTGTCGTCTTCTGTCATCTTCTGCCATCTTCTGTCATCTTCTGTCATACTCTGTCATCTTCTGTCATCCTCTGTCATATTCTGTCATCTTCTGTCATCTTCTGCCATCTTCTGTCATCTTCTGTCACCTTCTGTCATCTTCTGTCATCTTCTGTCATTCTGTCCTCTTCTGTCATATTCTGTCCTCTTCTGTCATTTTCTGTCATTCTGTCATCTTCTGTCATCTTCTGTCATCTTCTGTCATATTCTGTCCTATTCTGTCATTCTGTCCTCTTCTGTCATTCTGTCATCTTCTGTCATCTTCTGTCATCTTCTGTCATCTTCTGTCATCTTCTGTCATCTTCTGTCATCTCCTGTCATCTTCTGTCATCTTCTGTCATTCTGTCATCTTCTGTCATCTTCTGTCATCTTCTGTCATCTACTGTCATCTTCTGTCATATTCTGTCATCTTCTGTCATCTTCTGTCATCTTCTGTCATTCTGTCATGTTCTGTCATCTTCTGTCATTCTGTCATCTTCTGTCATTCTGTCCTCTTCTGTCATTCTGTCATGTTCTGTCATCCTCTGTCATCTTCTGTCATTCTGTCATCTTCTGTCATCTTCTGTCATCTTCTGTCCTCTTCTGTCATTCTGTCATCTTCTGTCATCTTCTGTCATCTTCTGTCATCTTCTGTCATTCTGTCCTCTTCTGTCATTCTGTCATCTTCTGTCATTCTGTCATCTTCTGTCATCTTCTGTCCTCTTCTGTCATTCTGTCATTTTCTGTCCTCTTCTGGCATTCTGTCCTCTTCTGTCATTCTGTCATCTTCTGTCATCTTCTGTCATCTTCTGTCATCTTCTGTCATTCTGTCCTCTTCTGTCATTCTGTCCTCTTCTGTCATTCTGTCATCTTCTGTCATCTTCTGTCATCTTCTGTCATCTTCTGTCCTCTTCTGTCATTCTGTCATCTTCTGTCATCTTCTGTCATCTTCTGTCATCTTCTGTCATTCTGTCATCTTCTGTCATTCTGTCCTCTTCTGACATTCTGTCATCTTCTGTCATTCTGTCCTCTTCTGTCATTCTGTCATCTTCTGTCATTCTGTCCTCTTCTGTCATTCTGTCATCTTCTGTCATCTTCTGTCATCTTCTGTCATCTTCTGTCATTCTGTCCTCTTCTGTCCTTCTGTCATCTTCTGACATTCTGTCCTCTTCTGTCATTCTGTCATCCTCTGTCATTCTGTCCTTCTGTCATCTTCTGTCGCCTTCTGTCATTCTGTCATCTTCTGTCATCTTCTGTCATCTTCTGTCATCTTCTGTCATCTTCTGTCATATTCTGTCATCTTCTGTCATCTTCTGTCATACTCTGTCATCTTCTGTCATCTTCTGTCATATTCTGTCATCTTCTGTCATTTTCTGTCATTCTGTCATCTTCTGTCATTCTGTCCTCTTCTGTCATTCTGTCATCTTCTGTCATCTTCTGTCATCTTCTGTCATATTCTGTCATCTTCTGTCATCCTCTGTCATCTTCTGTCATTCTGTCATCTTCTGTCATCTTCTGTCCTCTTCTGTCATTCTGTCATTTTCTGTCCTCTTCTGGCATTCTGTCCTCTTCTGTCATTCTGTCATCTTCTGTCATCTTCTGTCATCTTCTGTCATTCTGTCCTCTTCTGTCATTCTGTCCTCTTCTGTCATTCTGTCATCTTCTGTCATCTTCTGCCATTCTGTCCTCTTCTGTCATTCTGTCATCTTCTCTCATTCTGTCCTCTTCTGTCATTCTGTCCTCTTCTGTCATCTTCTGTCATCTTCTGTCATCTTCTGTCATCTTCTGTCATTCTGTCATCTTCTGTCATTCTGTCCTCTTCTGACATTCTGTCATCTTCTGTCATCTTCTGTCATTCTGTCCTCTTCTGTCATTCTGTCATCTTCTGTCATTCTGTCCTCTTCTGTCATTCTGTCATCTTCTGTCATCTTCTGTCATCTTCTGTCATCTTCTGTCATTCTGTCCTCTTCTGTCCTTCTGTCATCTTCTGTCATTCTGTCCTCTTCTGTCATTCTGTCATCCTCTGTCATTCTGTCCTTCTGTCATCTTCTGTCGCCTTCTGTCATTCTGTCATCTTCTGTCATCTTCTGTCATCTTCTGTCATCTTCTGTCATCTTCTGTCATCTTCTGTCATATTCTGTCATATTCTGTCATCTTCTGTCATCTTCTGTCATTCTGTCATCTTCTGTCATCTTCTGTCATTCTGTCCTCTTCTGTCATTCTGTCCTCTTCTGTCATTCTGTCCTCTTCTGTCCTCTTCTGTCATCTTCTGTCATCTTCTGTCATTCTGTCATCTTCTGTCATCTTCTGTCATCTTCTGTCATTCTGTCCTCTTCTCTCATTCTGTCCTCTTCTGTCATTCTGTCCTTCTGTCATCTTCTGTCATTCTGTCATCTTCTGTCATCTTCTGTCATTCTGTCATCTTCTGTCATCTTCTGTCATATTCTGTCCTCTTCTGTTATCTTCTGTCATTCTGTCATCCTCTGTCACCCTCTGTCATTTTCTGTCATCTTCTGTCATTCTGTCATCTTCTGTCATTCTGTCCTGTTCTGTCATTCTGTCATCTTCTGTTAGCTTCTGTCATTCTGTCCTCTTCTGTCATTTTGTCATCTTCTGTCATCTTCTGTCATCTTCTGTCATTCTGTCATCTTCTGTCATTCTGTCATCTTCTGTCATCTTCTGTCATCTTCTGTCATCTTCTGTCATCTTCTGTCATTCTGTCCTCTCCTGTCATTCTGTCATCTTCTGTCATTCTGTGCTCTTCTGTCATTCATTCATCTTCTGTCATCTTCTGCCATCTTCTGTCACCTTCTGTCCTCGTCTGTCATTCTGCCATCTTCTGTCATCTTCTGTCATCTTCTGTCATCTTCTGTCATTCTGTCATCTTCTGTCATTCTGTCCTCTTCTGTCATTCTGTCATCTTGTGTCATCTTCTGTCATCTTCTGTCATTCTCTCCTCTTCTGTCATTCTGTCATCTTCTGTCATTCTGTCCTCTTCTGTCATTCTGTCATCTTCTGTCATCTTCTGTGATCTTCTGTCATCTTCTGTCATCTTCTATCATTCTGTCACCTTCTGTCATCTTCTGGCATATTCTGTCCTGTTCTGTCATTCTGTCCTCTTCTGTCATTCTGTCATATTCTGTCATCTTCTGTCATCTTCTGTCATATTCAGTCATCTTCTGTCATCTTCTGTCATCTTCTGTCATATTCTGTCATCTTCTGTCATCTTCTGTCATCTTATGTCATCTTCTGTCATCTTCTGTCATTCTGTCCTCTTCTGTCATTCTGTCCTCTTCTGTCATTCTGTCATCTTCTGTCATCTTCTGTCCTCTTCTGTCTCATTCTGTCATCTTCTGTCATCTTCTGTCATCTTCTGTCATCTTCTGTCCTCTTCTGTCATTCTGTCATCTTCTGTCATCTTCTGTCATCTTCTGTCATCTTCTGTCATCTTCTGTCCTCATCTGTCATTCTGTCATCTTCTGTCATTCTGTCATCTTCTGTCATCTTCTGTCATCTTCTGTCATTTTCTGTCATCTTCTGTCATCTTTTGTCATATCCTGTCCTCTTCTGTCATTCTGTCCTCTTCGGTCATTCTGTCCTCTTCGGTCATTCTGTCATCTTCTGTCATCTTCTGTCATCTTCTGTCATCTTCTGTCATTCTGTCATCTTCTCTCATCTTCTGTCCTCTTCTGTCATTCTGTCATCTTCTGTCATCTTCTGTCATCTTCTGTCATCTTCTGTCATACTCTGTCATCTTCTGTCATCTTCTGTCATATTCTGTCATCTTCTGTCATTTTCTGTCATTCTGTCATCTTCTGTCCTCTTCTGTCATTCTGTCCTCTTCTGTCATTCTGTCATCTTCTGTCATCTTCTGTCATCTTCTGTCATATTCTGTCATCTTCTGTCATCCTCTGTCATCCTCTGTCATATTCTGTCATCTTCTGTCATCTTCTGTCATGTTCTGTCATCTTCTGTCATTCTGACATCTTCTGTTCTTCTGACATCTTCTGTCATCTTCTGTCATTCTGTCATCTTCTGTCATCCTCTTGCATATTCTGTCCTCTTCTGTCATTCTGTCCTCTTCTGTCATTCTGTCATCTTCTCTCATCTTCTTTCATCTTCTGTCATCTTCTGTCATCTTCTGTCCTCTTCTGTCATTCTGTCATCTTCTGTCATCTTCTGTCATCTTCTGTCATCTTCTGTCATCTACTGTCATCTTCTGTCATCTTCTGTCATTCTGTCATCTTCTGTCATCTTCTGTCATATTCCGTCATATTCTGTCATCTTCTGTCATCTTCTGTCATTCTGTCATCTTCTGTCATCTTCTGTCATTCTGTCATCTTCTGTCATCTTCTATCATCTTCTGTCATTCTGTCCTCTTCTGTCATTCTGTCCTCTTCTGTCATTCTGTCCTTCTGTCATCTTCTGTCATTCTGTCATCTTCTGTCATCTTCTGTCATTCTGTCATCTTCTGTCATCTTCTGTCATATTCTGTCCTCTTCTGTCATCTTCTATCATTCTGTCATCTTCTGTCACCCTCTGTCATCTTCTGTCATCTTCTGTCATTCTGTCATCTTCTGTCATTCTGTCCTGTTCTCTCATTCTGTCATCTTCTGTCATCTTCTGTCATTCTGTCCTCTTCTGTCATTCTGTCATCTTCTGTCATTCTGTCCTCCTCTGTCATTTTGTCATCTTCTGTCATCTTCTGTCATCTTCTGTCATTCTGTCATCTTCTGTCATCTTCTGTCATCTTCTGTCATTCTGTCATCTTCTGTCATCTTCTGTCATCTTCTGTCATCTTCTGTCATTCTGTCCTCTCCTGTCATTCTGTGATCTTCTGTCATTCTGTGCTCTTCTGTCATTCATTCATCTTCTGTCATCTTCTGCCATCTTCTGTCATCTTCTGTCCTCGTCTGTCATTCTGTCATCTTCTGTCATCTTCTGTCATCTTCTGTCATCTTCTGTCATCTTCTGTCATTCTGTCATCTTCTGTCATTCTGTCCTCTTCTGTCATTCTGTCATCTTCTGTCATCTTCTGTCATCTTCTGTCATTCTGTCCTCTTCTGTCATTCTGTCATCTTCTGTCATTCTGTCCTCTTCTGTCATTCTGTCATCTTCTGTCATCTTCTGTCATCTTCTGTGATCTTCTGTCATCTTCTGTCATCTTCTGTCATTCTGTCACCTTCTGTCATCTTCTGGCATATTCTGTCCTCTTCTGTCATTCTGTCCTCTTCTGTCATTCTGTCATATTCTGTCATCTTCTGTCATATTCTGTCATCTTCTGTCATCTTCTGTCATCTTCTGTCATATTCTGTCATCTTCTGTCATCTTCTGTCATCTTATGTCATCTTCTGTCATCTTCTGTCATTCTGTCCTCTTCTGTCATTCTGTCCTCTTCTGTCATTCTGTCATCTTCTGTCATCTTCTGTCATCTTCTGTCATATTCTGTCCTCTTCTGTCATTCTGTCATCTTCTGTCATTCTTTCCACTTCTGTCATTCTGTCATCTTCTGTCATCTTCTGTCATCTTCTGTCATCTTCTGTCATACTCTGTCATCTTCTGTCATCTTCTGTCATATTCTGTCATCTTCTGTCATCTTCTGCCATCTTCTGTCATCTTCTGTCACCTTCTGTCATCTTCTGTCATCTTCTGTCATTCTGTCCTCTTCTGTCATATTCTGTCCTCTTCTGTCATTTTCTGTCATTCTGTCATCTTCTGTCATCTTCTGTCATCTTCTGTCATATTCTGTCCTATTCTGTCATTCTGTCCTCTTCTGTCATTCTGTCATCTTCTGTCATCTTCTGTCATCTTCTGTCATTCTGTCATCTTCTGTCATCTTCTGTCATCTTCTGTCATCTTCTGTCATACTCTGTCATCTTCTGTCATCTTCTGTCATATTCTGTCATCTTCTGTCATTTTCTGTCATTCTGTCATCTTCTGTCATTCTGTCCTCTTCTGTCATTCTGTCATCTTCTGTCATCTTCTGTCATATTCTGTCATCTTCTGTCATCCTCTGTCATCTTCTGTCATTCTGTCATCTTCTGTCATCTTCTGTCCTCTTCTGTCATTCTGTCATTTTCTGTCCTCTTCTGGCATTCTGTCCTCTTCTGTCATTCTGTCATCTTCTGTCATCTTCTGTCATCTTCTGTCATTCTGTCCTCTTCTGTCATTCTGTCCTCTTCTGTCATTCTGTCATCTTCTGTCATCTTCTGCCATTCTGTCCTCTTCTGTCATTCTGTCATCTTCTCTCATTCTGTCCTCTTCTGTCATTCTGTCCTCTTCTGTCATCTTCTGTCATCTTCTGTCATCTTCTGTCATCTTCTGTCATTCTGTCATCTTCTGTCATTCTGTCCTCTTCTGACATTCTGTCATCTTCTGTCATCTTCTGTCATTCTGTCCTCTTCTGTCATTCTGTCATCTTCTGTCATTCTGTCCTCTTCTGTCATTCTGTCATCTTCTGTCATCTTCTGTCATCTTCTGTCCTCTTCTGTCATTCTGTCCTCTTCTGTCATTCTGTCATCTTCTGTCATCTTCTGTCATCTTCTGTCATATTCTGTCATCTTCTGTCATCCTCTGTCATCCTCTGTCATATTCTGTCATCTTCTGTCATCTTCTGTCATGTTCTGTCATCTTCTGTCATTCTGTCATCTTCTGTTCTTCTGACATCTTCTGTCATCTTCTGTCATTCTGTCATCTTCTGTCATCCACTTGCATATTCTGTCCTCTTCTGTCATTCTGTCCTCTTCTGTCATTCTGTCATCTTCTGTCATCTTCTTTCATCTTCTGTCATCTTCTGTCATCTTCTGTCCTCTTCTGTCATTCTGTCATCTTCTGTCATCTTCTGTCATCTTCTGTCATCTTCTGTCATCTACTGTCATCTTCTGTCATCTTCTGTCATTCTGTCATCTTCTGTCATCTTCTGTCATATTCCGTCATATTCTGTCATCTTCTGTCATCTTCTGTCATTCTGTCATCTTCTGTCATCTTCTGTCATTCTGTCATCTTCTGTCATCTTCTATCATCTTCTGTCATTCTGTCCTCTTCTGTCATTCTGTCCTCTTCTGTCATTCTGTCCTTCTGTCATCTTCTGTCATTCTGTCATCTTCTGTCATCTTCTGTCATTCTGTCATCTTCTGTCATCTTCTGTCATATTCTGTCCTCTTCTGTCATCTTCTATCATTCTGTCATCTTCTGTCACCCTCTGTCATCTTCTGTCATCTTCTGTCATTCTGTCATCTTCTGTCATTCTGTCCTGTTCTGTCATTCTGTCATCTTCTGTCATCTTCTGTCATTCTGTCCTCTTCTGTCATTCTGTCATCTTCTGTCATTCTGTCCTCCTCTGTCATTTTGTCATCTTCTGTCATCTTCTGTCATCTTCTGTCATTCTGTCATCTTCTGTCATCTTCTGTCATCTTCTGTCATTCTGTCATCTTCTGTCATCTTCTGTCATCTTCTGTCATCTTCTGTCATTCTGTCCTCTCCTGTCATTCTGTGATCTTCTGTCATTCTGTGCTCTTCTGTCATTCATTCATCTTCTGTCATCTTCTGCCATCTTCTGTCATCTTCTGTCCTCGTCTGTCATTCTGTCATCTTCTGTCATCTTCTGTCATCTTCTGTCATCTTCTGTCATCTTCTGTCATTCTGTCATCTTCTGTCATTCTGTCCTCTTCTGTCATTCTGTCATCTTCTGTCATCTTCTGTCATCTTCTGTCATTCTGTCCTCTTCTGTCATTCTGTCATCTTCTGTCATTCTGTCCTCTTCTGTCATTCTGTCATCTTCTGTCATCTTCTGTCATCTTCTGTGATCTTCTGTCATCTTCTGTCATCTTCTGTCATTCTGTCACCTTCTGTCATCTTCTGGCATATTCTGTCCTCTTCTGTCATTCTGTCCTCTTCTGTCATTCTGTCATATTCTGTCATCTTCTGTCATATTCTGTCATCTTCTGTCATCTTCTGTCATCTTCTGTCATATTCTGTCATCTTCTGTCATCTTCTGTCATCTTATGTCATCTTCTGTCATCTTCTGTCATTCTGTCCTCTTCTGTCATTCTGTCCTCTTCTGTCATTCTGTCATCTTCTGTCATCTTCTGTCATCTTCTGTCATATTCTGTCCTCTTCTGTCATTCTGTCATCTTCTGTCATTCTTTCCACTTCTGTCATTCTGTCATCTTCTGTCATCTTCTGTCATCTTCTGTCATACTCTGTCATCTTCTGTCATCTTCTGTCATATTCTGTCATCTTCTGTCATCTTCTGCCATCTTCTGTCATCTTCTGTCACCTTCTGTCATCTTCTGTCATCTTCTGTCATTCTGTCCTCTTCTGTCATATTCTGTCCTCTTCTGTCATTTTCTGTCATTCTGTCATCTTCTGTCATCTTCTGTCATCTTCTGTCATATTCTGTCCTATTCTGTCATTCTGTCATCTTCTGTCATTCTGTCATCTTCTCTCATCTTCTGTCCTCTTCTGTCATATTCTGTCATCTTCTGTCATCTTCTGTCATCTTCTGTCATCTCCTGTCATCTTCTGTCATCTTCTGTCATTCTGTCATCTTCTGTCATCTTCTGTCATCTTCTGTCATCTACTGTCATCTTCTGTCATCTTCTGTCATTCTGTCATCTTCTCTCATCTTCTGTCCTCTTCTGTCATTCTGTCATCTTCTGTCATCTTCTGTCATCTTCTGTCATCTTCTGTCATACTCTGTCATCTTCTGTCATCTTCTGTCATATTCTGTCATCTTCTGTCATTTTCTGTCAT
Organism: Somniosus microcephalus; assembly: GCF_052327205.1. Classification (NCBI taxonomy): domain Eukaryota; kingdom Metazoa; phylum Chordata; class Chondrichthyes; order Squaliformes; family Somniosidae; genus Somniosus; species Somniosus microcephalus. The sequence goes on along the minus strand of NW_028225243.1, from coordinate 637,468 downwards.
TCTGTCATCTTCTGTCATTCTGTCCTCTTCTGTCATTCTGTCATCTTCTGTCATCTTCTGTCATCTTCTGTCATATTCTGTCATCTTCTGTCATCCTCTGTCATCTTCTGTCATTCTGTCATCTTCTGTCATCTTCTGTCCTCTTCTGTCATTCTGTCATTTTCTGTCCTCTTCTGGCATTCTGTCCTCTTCTGTCATTCTGTCATCTTCTGTCATCTTCTGTCATCTTCTGTCATTCTGTCCTCTTCTGTCATTCTGTCCTCTTCTGTCATTCTGTCATCTTCTGTCATCTTCTGCCATTCTGTCCTCTTCTGTCATTCTGTCATCTTCTGTCATTCTGTCCTCTTCTGTCATTCTGTCATCTTCTGTCATCTTCTGTCATCTTCTGTCATCTTCTGTCATTCTGTCCTCTTCTGTCCTTCTGTCATCTTCTGTCATTCTGTCCTCTTCTGTCATTCTGTCATCCTCTGTCATTCTGTCCTTCTGTCATCTTCTGTCGCCTTCTGTCATTCTGTCATCTTCTGTCATCTTCTGTCATCTTCTGTCATCTTCTGTCATCTTCTGTCATATTCTGTCATATTCTGTCATCTTCTGTCATCTTCTGTCATTCTGTCATCTTCTGTCATCTTCTGTCATTCTGTCCTCTTCTGTCATTCTGTCCTCTTCTGTCATTCTGTCCTCTTCTGTCCTCTTCTGTCATCTTCTGTCATCTTCTGTCATTCTGTCATCTTCTGTCATCTTCTGTCATCTTCTGTCATTCTGTCCTCTTCTGTCATTCTGTCCTCTTCTGTCATTCTGTCCTTCTGTCATCTTCTGTCATTCTGTCATCTTCTGTCATCTTCTGTCATTCTGTCATCTTCTGTCATCTTCTGTCATATTCTGTCCTCTTCTGTTATCTTCTGTCATTCTGTCATCCTCTGTCACCCTCTGTCATTTTCTGTCATCTTCTGTCATTCTGTCATCTTCTGTCATTCTGTCCTGTTCTGTCATTCTGTCATCTTCTGTTAGCTTCTGTCATTCTGTCCTCTTCTGTCATTTTGTCATCTTCTGTCATCTTCTGTCATCTTCTGTCATTCTGTCATCTTCTGTCATCTTCTGTCATTCTGTCATCTTCTGTCATCTTCTGTCATCTTCTGTCATCTTCTGTCATCTTCTGTCATTCTGTCCTCTCCTGTCATTCTGTCATCTTCTGTCATTCTGTGCTCTTCTGTCATTCATTCATCTTCTGTCATCTTCTGCCATCTTCTGTCACCTTCTGTCCTCGTCTGTCATTCTGCCATCTTCTGTCATCTTCTGTCATCTTCTGTCATCTTCTGTCATTCTGTCATCTTCTGTCATTCTGTCCTCTTCTGTCATTCTGTCATCTTGTGTCATCTTCTGTCATCTTCTGTCATTCTCTCCTCTTCTGTCATTCTGTCATCTTCTGTCATTCTGTCATCTTCTGTGATCTTCTGTCATCTTCTGTCATCTTCTGTCATTCTGTCACCTTCTGTCATCTTCTGGCATATTCTGTCCTGTTCTGTCATTCTGTCCTCTTCTGTCATTCTGTCATATTCTGTCATCTTCTGTCATCTTCTGTCATATTCTGTCATCTTCTGTCATCTTCTGTCATCTTCTGTCATATTCTGTCATCTTCTGTCATCTTCTGTCATCTTATGTCATCTTCTGTCATCTTCTGTCATTCTGTCCTCTTCTGTCATTCTGTCCTCTTCTGTCATTCTGTCATCTTCTGTCATCTTCTGTCCTCTTCTGTCTCATTCTGTCATCTTCTGTCATCTTCTGTCATCTTCTGTCATCTTCTGTCATCTTCTGTCCTCTTCTGTCATTCTGTCATCTTCTGTCATCTTCTGTCATCTTCTGTCATCTTCTGTCATCTTCTGTCCTCATCTGTCATTCTGTCATCTTCTGTCATTCTGTCATCTTCTGTCATCTTCTGTCATCTTCTGTCATTTTCTGTCATCTTCTGTCATCTTTTGTCATATCCTGTCCTCTTCTGTCATTCTGTCCTCTTCGGTCATTCTGTCCTCTTCGGTCATTCTGTCATCTTCTGTCATCTTCTGTCACCTTCTGTCATCTTCTGTCATCTTCTGTCATTCTGTCATCTTCTCTCATCTTCTGTCCTCTTCTGTCATTCTGTCATCTTCTGTCATCTTCTGTCATCTTCTGTCATCTTCTGTCATACTCTGTCATCTTCTGTCATCTTCTGTCATAGTCTGTCATCTTCTGTCATTTTCTGTCATTCTGTCATCTTCTGTCCTCTTCTGTCATTCTGTCCTCTTCTGTCATTCTGTCATCTTCTGTCATCTTCTGTCATCTTCTGTCATATTCTGTCATCTTCTGTCATCCTCTGTCATCCTCTGTCATATTCTGTCATCTTCTGTCATCTTCTGTCATGTTCTGTCATCTTCTGTCATTCTGTCTTCTTCTGTTCTTCTGACATCTTCTGTCATCTTCTGTCATTCTGTCATCTTCTGTCATCCACTTGCATATTCTGTCCTCTTCTGTCATTCTGTCCTCTTCTGTCATTCTGTCATCTTCTGTCATCTTCTTTCATCTTCTGTCATCTTCTGTCATCTTCTGTCCTCTTCTGTCATTCTGTCATCTTCTGTCATCTTCTGTCATCTTCTGTCATCTTCTGTCATCTACTGTCATCTTCTGTCATCTTCTGTCATTCTGTCATCTTCTGTCATCTTCTGTCATATTCCGTCATATTCTGTCATCTTCTGTCATCTTCTGTCATTCTGTCATCTTCTGTCATCTTCTGTCATCTTCTGTCATCTTCTGTCATTCTGTCATCTTCTGTCATCTTCTGTCATCTTCTGTCATTCTGTCCTCTTCTGTCATTCTGTCCTCTTCTGTCATTCTGTCCTTCTGTCATCTTCTGTCATTCTGTCATCTTCTGTCATTCTGTCATCTTCTGTCATCTTCTGTCATATTCTTTCCTCTTCTGTCATCTTCTATCATTCTGTCATCTTCTGTCACCCTCTGTCATCTTCTGTCATCTTCTGTCATTCTGTCATCTTCTGTCATTCTGTCCTGTTCTGTCATTCTGTCATCTTCTGTCATCTTCTGTCATTCTGTCCTCTTCTGTCATTCTGTCATCTTCTGTCATTCTGTCCTCTTCTGTCATTTTGTCATCTTCTGTCATCTTCTGTCATCTTCTGTCATTCTGTCATCTTCTGTCATCTTCTGTCATCTTCTGTCATTCTGTCATCTTCTGTCATCTTCTGTCATCTTCTGTCATCTTCTGTCATCTTCTGTCATTCTGTCCTCTCCTGTCATTCTGTCATCTTCTGTCATTCTGTGCTCTTCTGTCATTCATTCATCTTCTGTCATCTTCTGCCATCTTCTGTCATCTTCTGTCCTCGTCTGTCATTCTGTCATCTTCTGTCATCTTCTGTCATCTTCTGTCATCTTCTGTCATCTTCTGTCATTCTGTCATCTTCTGTCATTCTGTCCTCTTCTGTCATTCTGTCATCTTCTGTCATCTTCTGTCATCTTCTGTCATTCTGTCCTCTTCTGTCATTCTGTCATCTTCTGTCATTCTGTGCTCTTCTGTCATTCATTCATCTTCTGTCATCTTCTGCCATCTTCTGTCATCTTCTGTCCTCGTCTGTCATTCTGTCATCTTCTGTCATCTTCTGTCATCTTCTGTCATTCTGTCATCTTCTGTCATTCTGTCCTCTTCTGTCATTCTGTCATCTTCTGTCATCTTCTGTCATCTTCTGTCATTCTGTCCTCTCCTGTCATTCTGTCATCTTCTGTCATTCTGTGCTCTTCTGTCATTCATTCATCTTCTGTCATCTTCTGCCATCTTCTGTCATCTTCTGTCCTCTTCTGTCTTTCTGTCATCTTCTGTCATCTTCTGTCATCTTCTGTGATCTTCTGTCATCTTCTGTCATCTTCTGTCATTCTGTCACCTTCTGTCATCTTCTGGCATATTCTGTCCTCTTCTGTCATTCTGTCCTCTTCTGTCATTCTGTCATATTCTGTCATCTTCTGTCATATTCTGTCATCTTCTGTCATCTTCTGTCATCTTCTGTCATATTCTGTCATCTTCTGTCATCTTCTGTCATCTTATATCATCTTCTGTCATCTTCTGTCATTCTGTCCTCTTCTGTCATTCTGTCCTCTTCTGTCATTCTGTCATCTTCTGTCATCTTCTGTCATCTTCTGTCATCTTCTGACCTCTTCTGTCATTCTGTCATCTTCTGTCATCTTCTGTCATCTTCTGTCATCTTCTGTCCTCTTCTGTCCTCTTCTGTCATTCTGTCATCTTCTGTCATCTTCTGTCATCTTCTGTCATCTTCTGCCATCTTCTGTCCTCTTCTGTCATTCTGTCATCTTCTGTCATCTTCTGTCATCTTCTGTCATCTTCTGTCATCTTCTGTCCTCATCTGTCATTCTGTCTTCTTCTGTCATTCTGTCATCTTCTGTCATTCTGTCCTCTTCTGTCATTCTGTCATCTTCTGTCATCTTCTGTCATCTTCTGTCATTTTCTGTCATCTTCTGTCATCTTTTGTCATATCCTGTCCTCTTCTGTCATTCTGTCCTCTTCTGTCATTCTGTCCTCTTCGGTCATTCTGTCATCTTCAGTCATCTTCTGTCATCTTCTGTCATCTTCTGCCATCTTCTGTCATTCTGTCATCTTCTGTCATCTTCTGTCCTCTTCTGTCATTCTGTCATCTTCTGTCATCTTCTGTCATCTTCTGTCATATTCTGTCCTCTTCTGTCATTCTGTCATCTTCTGTCATTCTGTCCTCTTCTGTCATTCTGTCATCTTCTGTCATATTCTGTCATCTTCTGTCATTCTTTCCTCTTCTGTCATCTTCTGGCATCTTCTGTCATTCTGTCATCTTCTGTCATCGTCTGTCATCTTCTCTCATCTTCTGTCATCTTCTGTCATTCTGTCCTCTTCTGTGATCTTCTGTCATCTTCTGTCATTCTGTCATCTTCTGTCATCTTCTGTCCTCTTCTGTCATTCTGTCATCTTCTGTCATTCTGTCCTCTTCTGTCATTCTGTCATCTTCTGTCATCTTCTGTCGTCTTCTGTCATCTTCTGTCATACTCTGTCATCTTCTGTCATCTTCTGTCATATTCTGTCATCTTCTGCCATCTTCTGTCATCTTCTGTCATCTTCTGTCATCTTCTTTCATTCTGTCCTCTTCTGTCATATTCTGTCCTCTTCCGTCATTTTCTGACATTCTGTCATCTGCTGTCATCTTCTATCATCTTCTGTCATTCTGTCATCTTCTGTCATCTTCTGTCATATTCAGTCCTCTTCTGTCATTCTATCCTCTTCTGTCATTCTGTCATCTTCTGTCATCTTCTGTCAACTTCTGTCATATTCTGTCATCTTCTGTCATCTTCTGTCATCTTCTGTCATCTTCTGTCCTCTTCTGTCATTCTGTCATTTTCTGTCCTCTTCTGGCATTCTGTCCTCTTCTGTCATTCTGTCATCTTCTGTCATCTTCTGTCATCTTCTGTCATCTTCTGTCATTCTGTCCTCTTCTGTCATTCTGTCATCTTCTGTCCTCTTCTGTCATTCTGTCATCTTCTGTCATATTCTGTCATCTTCTGTCATTCTTTCCTCTTCTGTCATCTTCTGGCATCTTCTGTCATTCTGTCATCTTCTGTCATCTTCTGTCATCTTCTCTCATCTTCTGTCATCTTCTGTCATTCTGTCCTCTTCTGTGATCTTCTGTCATCTTCTGTCATTCTGTCATCTTCTGTCATCTTCTGTCCTCTTCTGTCATTCTGTCATCTTCTGTCATTCTGTCCTCTTCTGTCATTCTGTCATCTTCTGTCATCTTCTGTCGTCTTCTGTCATCTTCTGTCATACTCTGTCATCTTCTGTCATCTTCTGTCATATTCTGTCATCTTCTGCCATCTTCTGTCATCTTCTGTCATCTTCTGTCATCTTCTTTCATTCTGTCCTCTTCTGTCATATTCTGTCCTCTTCCATCGTTTTCTGTCATTCTGTCATCTGCTGTCATCTTCTGTCATCTTCTGTCATTCTGTCATCTTCTGTCATCTTCTGTCATATTCAGTCCTCTTCTGTCATTCTGTCCTCTTCTGTCATTCTGTCATCTTCTGTCATCTTCTGTCAACTTCTGTCATATTCTGTCATCTTCTGTCATCTTCTGTCATCTTCTGTCATCTTCTGTCATTCTGTCCTCTCCTGTCATTCTGTCATCTTCTGTCATTCTGTGCTCTTCTGTCATTCATTCATCTTCTGTCATCTTCTGCCATTTTCTGTCATCTTCTGTCCTCGTCTGTCATTCTGTCATCTTCTGTCATCTTCTGTCATCTTCTGTCATCTTCTGTCATCTTCTGTCATTCTGTCATCTTCTGTCATTCTGTCCTCTTCTGTCATTCTGTCATCTTCTGTCATCTTCTGTCATCTTCTGTCATTCTGTCCTCTTCTGTCATTCTGTCATCTTCTGTCATTCTGTCCTCTTCTGTCATTCTGTCATCTTCTGTCATCTTCTGTCATCTTCTGTGATCTTCTGTCATCTTCTGTCATCTTCTGTCATTCTGTCACCTTCTGTCATCTTCTGGCATATTCTGTCCTCTTCTGTCATTCTGTCCTCTTCTGTCATTCTGTCATATTCTGTCATCTTCTGTCATATTCTGTCATCTTCTGTCATCTTCTGTCATCTTCTGTCATATTCTGTCATCTTCTGTCATCTTCTGTCATCTTATGTCATCTTCTGTCATCTTCTGTCATTCTGTCCTCTTCTGTCATTCTGTCCTCTTCTGTCATTCTGTCATCTTCTGTCATCTTCTGTCATCTTCTGTCATCTTCTGACCTCTTCTGTCATTATGTCATCTTCTGTCATCTTCTGTCATCTTCTGTCCTCTTCTGTCCTCTTCTGTCATTCTGTCATCTTCTGTCATCTTCTGTCATCTTCTGTCATCTTCTGCCATCTTCTGTCCTCTTCTGTCATTCTGTCCTCTTCGGTCATTCTGTCATCTTCAGTCATCTTCTGTCATCTTCTGTCATCTTCTGCCATCTTCTGTCATTCTGTCATCTTCTGTCATCTTCTGTCCTCTTCTGTCATTCTGTCATCTTCTGTCATCTTCTGTCATCTTCTGTCATATTCTGTCCTCTTCTGTCATTCTGTCATCTTCTGTCATTCTGTCCTCTTCTGTCATTCTGTCATCTTCTGTCATATTCTGTCATCTTCTGTCATTCTTTCCTCTTCTGTCATCTTCTGGCATCTTCTGTCATTCTGTCATCTTCTGTCATCGTCTGTCATCTTCTCTCATCTTCTGTCATCTTCTGTCATTCTGTCCTCTTCTGTGATCTTTTGTCATCTTCTGTCATTCTGTCATCTTCTGTCATCTTCTGTCCTCTTCTGTCATTCTGTCATCTTCTGTCATTCTGTCCTCTTCTGTCATTCTGTCATCTTCTGTCATCTTCTGTCGTCTTCTGTCATCTTCTGTCATACTCTGTCATCTTCTGTCATCTTCTGTCATATTCTGTCATCTTCTGCCATCTTCTGTCATCTTCTCTCATCTTCTTTCATTCTGTCCTCTTCTGTCATATTCTGTCCTCTTCCGTCATTTTCTGTCATTCTGTCATCTGCTGTCATCTTCTATCATCTTCTGTCATTCTGTCATCTTCTGTCATCTTCTGTCATATTCAGTCCTCTTCTGTCATTCTATCCTCTTCTGTCATTCTGTCATCTTCTGTCATCTTCTGTCAACTTCTGTCATATTCTGTCATCTTCTGTCATCTTCTGTCATCTTCTGTCCTCTTCTGTCATTCTGTCATTTTCTGTCCTCTTCTGGCATTCTGTCCTCTTCTGTCATTCTGTCATCTTCTGTCATCTTCTGTCATCTTCTGTCATCTTCTGTCATTCTGTCCTCTTCTGTCATTCTGTCATCTTCTGTCCTCTTCTGTCATTCTGTCATCTTCTGTCATATTCTGTCATCTTCTGTCATTCTTTCCTCTTCTGTCATCTTCTGGCATCTTCAGTCATTCTGTCATCTTCTGTCATCTTCTGTCATCTTCTCTCACCTTCTGTCATCTTCTGTCATTCTGTCCTCTTCTGTGATCTTCTGTCATCTTCTGTCATTCTGTCATCTTCTGTCATCTTCTGTCCTCTTCTGTCATTCTGTCATCTTCTGTCATTCTGTCCTCTTCTGTCATTCTGTCATCTTCTGTCATCTTCTGTCGTCTTCTGTCATCTTCTGTCATACTCTGTCATCTTCTGTCATCTTCTGTCATATTCTGTCATCTTCTGCCATCTTCTGTCATCTTCTGTCATCTTCTGTCATCTTCTTTCATTCTGTCCTCTTCTGTCATATTCTGTCCTCTTCCATCGTTTTCTGTCATTCTGTCATCTGCTGTCATCTTCTGTCATCTTCTGTCATTCTGTCATCTTCTGTCATCTTCTGTCATATTCAGTCCTCTTCTGTCATTCTGTCCTCTTCTGTCATTCTGTCATCTTCTGTCATCTTCTGTCAACTTCTGTCATATTCTGTCATCTTCTGTCATCTTCTGTCATCTTCTGTCATCTTCTGTCATTCTGTCCTCTCCTGTCATTCTGTCATCTTCTGTCATTCTGTGCTCTTCTGTCATTCATTCATCTTCTGTCATCTTCTGCCATCTTCTGTCATCTTCTGTCCTCGTCTGTCATTCTGTCATCTTCTGTCATCTTCTGTCATCTTCTGTCATCTTCTGTCATCTTCTGTCATTCTGTCATCTTCTGTCATTCTGTCCTCTTCTGTCATTCTGTCATCTTCTGTCATCTTCTGTCATCTTCTGTCATTCTGTCCTCTTCTGTCATTCTGTCATCTTCTGTCATTCTGTCCTCTTCTGTCATTCTGTCATCTTCTGTCATCTTCTGTCATCTTCTGTGATCTTCTGTCATCTTCTGTCATCTTCTGTCATTCTGTCACCTTCTGTCATCTTCTGGCATATTCTGTCCTCTTCTGTCATTCTGTCCTCTTCTGTCATTCTGTCATATTCTGTCATCTTCTGTCATATTCTGTCATCTTCTGTCATCTTCTGTCATCTTCTGTCATATTCTGTCATCTTCTGTCATCTTCTGTCATCTTATGTCATCTTCTGTCATCTTCTGTCATTCTGTCCTCTTCTGTCATTCTGTCCTCTTCTGTCATTCTGTCATCTTCTGTCATCTTCTGTCATCTTCTGTCATCTTCTGACCTCTTCTGTCATTCTGTCATCTTCTGTCATCTTCTGTCATCTTCTGTCCTCTTCTGTCCTCTTCTGTCATTCTGTCATCTTCTGTCATCTTCTGTCATCTTCTGTCATCTTCTGCCATCTTCTGTCCTCTTCTGTCATTCTGTCCTCTTCGGTCATTCTGTCATCTTCAGTCATCTTCTGTCATCTTCTGTCATCTTCTGCCATCTTCTGTCATTCTGTCATCTTCTGTCATCTTCTGTCCTCTTCTGTCATTCTGTCATCTTCTGTCATCTTCTGTCATATTCTGTTCTCTTCTGTCATTCTGTCATCTTCTGTCATTCTGTCCTCTTCTGTCATTCTGTCATCTTCTGTCATATTCTGTCATCTTCTGTCATTCTTTCCTCTTCTGTCATCTTCTGGCATCTTCTGTCATTCTGTCATCTTCTGTCATCGTCTGTCATCTTCTCTCATCTTCTGTCATCTTCTGTCATTCTGTCCTCTTCTGTGATCTTCTGTCATCTTCTGTCATTCTGTCATCTTCTGTCATCTTCTGTCCTCTTCTGTCATTCTGTCATCTTCTGTCATTCTGTCCTCTTCTGTCATTCTGTCATCTTCTGTCATCTTCTGTCGTCTTCTGTCATCTTCTGTCATACTCTGTCATCTTCTGTCATCTTCTGTCATATTCTGTCATCTTCTGCCATCTTCTGTCATCTTCTGTCATCTTCTGTCATCTTCTTTCATTCTGTCCTCTTCTGTCATATTCTGTCCTCTTCCGTCATTTTCTGTCATTCTGTCATCTGCTGTCATCTTCTATCATCTTCTGTCATTCTGTCATCTTCTGTCATTTTCTGTCATATTCAGTCCTCTTCTGTCATTCTATCCTCTTCTGTCATTCTGTCATCTTCTGTCATCTTCTGTCAACTTCTGTCATATTCTGTCATCTTCTGTCATCTTCTGTCATCTTCTGTCCTCTTCTGTCATTCTGTCATTTTCTGTCCTCTTCTGGCATTCTGTCCTCTTCTGTCATTCTGTCATCTTCTGTCATCTTCTGTCATATTCTGTCATCTTCTGTCATTCTTTCCTCTTCTGTCATCTTCTGGCATCTTCTGTCATTCTGTCATCTTCTGTCATCTTCTGTCATCTTCTCTCACCTTCTGTCATCTTCTGTCATTCTGTCCTCTTCTGTGATCTTCTGTCACCTTCTGTCATTCTGTCATCTTCTGTCATCTTCTGTCCTCTTCTGTCATTCTGTCATCTTCTGTCATTCTGTCCTCTTCTGTCATTCTGTCATCTTCTGTCATCTTCTGTCGTCTTCTGTCATCTTCTGTCATATTCAGTCCTCTTCTGTCATTCTGTCCTCTTCTGTCATTCTGTCATCTTCTGTCATCTTCTGTCAACTTCTGTCATATTCTGTCATCTTCTGTCATCTTCTGTCATCTTCTGTCATCTTCTGTCATTCTGTCATCTTCTGTCATCTTCTGTCATATTCAGTCCTCTTCTGTCATTCTGTCCTCTTCTGTCATTCTGTCATCTTCTGTCATCTTCTGTCAACTTCTGTCATATTCTGTCATCTTCTGTCATCTTCTGTCATCTTCTGTCATCTTCTGTCATTCTGTCCTCTCCTGTCATTCTGTCATCTTCTGTCATTCTGTGCTCTTCTGTCATTCATTCATCTTCTGTCATCTTCTGCCATCTTCTGTCATCTTCTGTCCTCGTCTGTCATTCTGTCATCTTCTGTCATCTTCTGTCATCTTCTGTCATCTTCTGTCATCTTCTGTCATTCTGTCATCTTCTGTCATTCTGTCCTCTTCTGTCATTCTGTCATCTTCTGTCATCTTCTGTCATCTTCTGTCATTCTGTCCTCTTCTGTCATTCTGTCATCTTCTGTCATTCTGTCCTCTTCTGTCATTCTGTCATCTTCTGTCATCTTCTGTCATCTTCTGTGATCTTCTGTCATCTTCTGTCATCTTCTGTCATTCTGTCACCTTCTGTCATCTTCTGGCATATTCTGTCCTCTTCTGTCATTCTGTCCTCTTCTGTCATTCTGTCATATTCTGTCATCTTCTGTCATATTCTGTCATCTTCTGTCATCTTCTGTCATCTTCTGTCATATTCTGTCATCTTCTGTCATCTTCTGTCATCTTATGTCATCTTCTGTCATCTTCTGTCATTCTGTCCTCTTCTGTCATTCTGTCCTCTTCTGTCATTCTGTCATCTTCTGTCATCTTCTGTCATCTTCTGTCATCTTCTGACCTCTTCTGTCATTCTGTCATCTTCTGTCATCTTCTGTCATCTTCTGTCCTCTTCTGTCCTCTTCTGTCATTCTGTCATCTTCTGTCATCTTCTGTCATCTTCTGTCATCTTCTGCCATCTTCTGTCCTCTTCTGTCATTCTGTCCTCTTCGGTCATTCTGTCATCTTCAGTCATCTTCTGTCATCTTCTGTCATCTTCTGCCATCTTCTGTCATTCTGTCATCTTCTGTCATCTTCTGTCCTCTTCTGTCATTCTGTCATCTTCTGTCATCTTCTGTCATATTCTGTCCTCTTCTGTCATTCTGTCATCTTCTGTCATTCTGTCCTCTTCTGTCATTCTGTCATCTTCTGTCATATTCTGTCATCTTCTGTCATTCTTTCCTCTTCTGTCATCTTCTGGCATCTTCTGTCATTCTGTCATCTTCTGTCATCGTCTGTCATCTTCTCTCATCTTCTGTCATCTTCTGTCATTCTGTCCTCTTCTGTGATCTTTTGTCATCTTCTGTCATTCTGTCATCTTCTGTCATCTTCTGTCCTCTTCTGTCATTCTGTCATCTTCTGTCATTCTGTCCTCTTCTGTCATTCTGTCATCTTCTGTCATCTTCTGTCGTCTTCTGTCATCTTCTGTCATACTCTGTCATCTTCTGTCATCTTCTGTCATATTCTGTCATCTTCTGCCATCTTCTGTCATCTTCTGTCATCTTCTGTCATCTTCTTTCATTCTGTCCTCTTCTGTCATATTCTGTCCTCTTCCGTCATTTTCTGTCATTCTGTCATCTGCTGTCATCTTCTATCATCTTCTGTCATTCTGTCATCTTCTGTCATCTTCTGTCATATTCAGTCCTCTTCTGTCATTCTATCCTCTTCTGTCATTCTGTCATCTTCTGTCATCTTCTGTCAACTTCTGTCATATTCTGTCATCTTCTGTCATCTTCTGTCATCTTCTGTCATCTTCTGTCCTCTTCTGTCATTCTGTCATTTTCTGTCCTCTTCTGGCATTCTGTCCTCTTCTGTCATTCTGTCATCTTCTGTCATCTTCTGTCATCTTCTGTCATTCTGTCCTCTTCTGTCATTCTGTCATCTTCTGTCCTCTTCTGTCATTCTGTCATCTTCTGTCATATTCTGTCATCTTCTGTCATTCTTTCCTCTTCTGTCATCTTCTGGCATCTTCTGTCATTCTGTCATCTTCTGTCATCTTCTGTCATCTTCTCTCACCTTCTGTCATCTTCTGTCATTCTGTCCTCTTCTGTGATCTTCTGTCATCTTCTGTCATTCTGTCATCTTCTGTCATCTTCTGTCCTCTTCTGTCATTCTGTCATCTTCTGTCATTCTGTCCTCTTCTGTCATTCTGTCATCTTCTGTCATCTTCTGTCGTCTTCTGTCATCTTCTGTCATACTCTGTCATCTTCTGTCATCTTCTGTCATATTCTGTCATCTTCTGCCATCTTCTGTCATCTTCTGTCATCTTCTGTCATCTTCTTTCATTCTGTCCTCTTCTGTCATATTCTGTCCTCTTCCATCGTTTTCTGTCATTCTGTCATCTGCTGTCATCTTCTGTCATCTTCTGTCATTCTGTCATCTTCTGTCATCTTCTGTCATATTCAGTCCTCTTCTGTCATTCTGTCCTCTTCTGTCATTCTGTCATCTTCTGTCATCTTCTGTCAACTTCTGTCATATTCTGTCATCTTCTGTCATCTTCTGTCATCTTCTGTCATCTTCTGTCATTCTGTCCTCTCCTGTCATTCTGTCATCTTCTGTCATTCTGTGCTCTTCTGTCATTCATTCATCTTCTGTCATCTTCTGCCATCTTCTGTCATCTTCTGTCCTCGTCTGTCATTCTGTCATCTTCTGTCATCTTCTGTCATCTTCTGTCATCTTCTGTCATCTTCTGTCATTCTGTCATCTTCTGTCATTCTGTCCTCTTCTGTCATTCTGTCATCTTCTGTCATCTTCTGTCATCTTCTGTCATTCTGTCCTCTTCTGTCATTCTGTCATCTTCTGTCATTCTGTCCTCTTCTGTCATTCTGTCATCTTCTGTCATCTTCTGTCATCTTCTGTGATCTTCTGTCATCTTCTGTCATCTTCTGTCATTCTGTCACCTTCTGTCATCTTCTGGCATATTCTGTCCTCTTCTGTCATTCTGTCCTCTTCTGTCATTCTGTCATATTCTGTCATCTTCTGTCATATTCTGTCATCTTCTGTCATCTTCTGTCATCTTCTGTCATATTCTGTCATCTTCTGTCATCTTCTGTCATCTTATGTCATCTTCTGTCATCTTCTGTCATTCTGTCCTCTTCTGTCATTCTGTCCTCTTCTGTCATTCTGTCATCTTCTGTCATCTTCTGTCATCTTCTGTCATCTTCTGACCTCTTCTGTCATTCTGTCATCTTCTGTCATCTTCTGTCATCTTCTGTCCTCTTCTGTCCTCTTCTGTCATTCTGTCATCTTCTGTCATCTTCTGTCATCTTCTGTCATCTTCTGCCATCATCTGTCCTCTTCTGTCATTCTGTCCTCTTCGGTCATTCTGTCATCTTCAGTCATCTTCTGTCATCTTCTGTCATCTTCTGCCATCTTCTGTCATTCTGTCATCTTCTGTCATCTTCTGTCCTCTTCTGTCATTCTGTCATCTTCTGTCATCTTCTGTCATATTCTGTTCTCTTCTGTCATTCTGTCATCTTCTGTCATTCTGTCCTCTTCTGTCATTCTGTCATCTTCTGTCATATTCTGTCATCTTCTGTCATTCTTTCCTCTTCTGTCATCTTCTGGCATCTTCTGTCATTCTGTCATCTTCTGTCATCGTCTGTCATCTTCTCTCATCTTCTGTCATCTTCTGTCATTCTGTCCTCTTCTGTGATCTTCTGTCATCTTCTGTCATTCTGTCATCTTCTGTCATCTTCTGTCATCTTCTGTCATACTCTGTCATCTTCTGTCATCTTCTGTCATATTCTGTCATCTTCTGCCATCTTCTGTCATCTTCTGTCATCTTCTGTCATCTTCTTTCATTCTGTCCTCTTCTGTCATATTCTGTCCTCTTCCGTCATTTTCTGTCATTCTGTCATCTGCTGTCATCTTCTATCATCTTCTGTCATTCTGTCATCTTCTGTCATTTTCTGTCATATTCAGTCCTCTTCTGTCATTCTATCCTCTTCTGTCATTCTGTCATCTTCTGTCATCTTCTGTCAACTTCTGTCATATTCTGTCATCTTCTGTCATCTTCTGTCATCTTCTGTCCTCTTCTGTCATTCTGTCATTTTCTGTCCTCTTCTGGCATTCTGTCCTCTTCTGTCATTCTGTCATCTTCTGTCATCTTCTGTCATCTTCTGTCATCTTCTGTCATCTTCTTTCATTCTGTCCTCTTCTGTCATATTCTGTCCTCTTCCGTCATTTTCTGTCATTCTGTCATCTGCTGTCATCTTCTATCATCTTCTGTCATTCTGTCATCTTCTGTCATCTTCTGTCATATTCAGTCCTCTTCTGTCATTCTATCCTCTTCTGTCATTCTGTCATCTTCTGTCATCTTCTGTCAACTTCTGTCATATTCTGTCATCTTCTGTCATCTTCTGTCATCTTCTGTCATCTTCTGTCCTCTTCTGTCATTCTGTCATTTTCTGTCCTCTTCTGGCATTCTGTCCTCTTCTGTCATTCTGTCATCTTCTGTCATCTTCTGTCATCTTCTGTCATTCTGTCCTCTTCTGTCATTCTGTCATCTTCTGTCCTCTTCTGTCATTCTGTCATCTTCTGTCATATTCTGTCATCTTCTGTCATTCTTTCCTCTTCTGTCATCTTCTGGCATCTTCTGTCATTCTGTCATCTTCTGTCATCTTCTGTCATCTTCTCTCACCTTCTGTCATCTTCTGTCATTCTGTCCTCTTCTGTGATCTTCTGTCATCTTCTGTCATTCTGTCATCTTCTGTCATCTTCTGTCCTCTTCTGTCATTCTGTCATCTTCTGTCATTCTGTCCTCTTCTGTCATTCTGTCATCTTCTGTCATCTTCTGTCGTCTTCTGTCATCTTCTGTCATACTCTGTCATCTTCTGTCATCTTCTGTCATATTCTGTCATCTTCTGCCATCTTCTGTCATCTTCTGTCATCTTCTATCATCTTCTGTCATTCTGTCATCTTCTGTCATTTTCTGTCATATTCAGTCCTCTTCTGTCATTCTATCCTCTTCTGTCATTCTGTCATCTTCTGTCATCTTCTGTCAACTTCTGTCATATTCTGTCATCTTCTGTCATCTTCTGTCATCTTCTGTCCTCTTCTGTCATTCTGTCATTTTCTGTCCTCTTCTGGCATTCTGTCCTCTTCTGTCATTCTGTCATCTTCTGTCATCTTCTGTCATATTCTGTCATCTTCTGTCATTCTTTCCTCTTCTGTCATCTTCTGGCATCTTCTGTCATTCTGTCATCTTCTGTCATCTTCTGTCATCTTCTCTCACCTTCTGTCATCTTCTGTCATTCTGTCCTCTTCTGTGATCTTCTGTCACCTTCTGTCATTCTGTCATCTTCTGTCATCTTCTGTCCTCTTCTGTCATTCTGTCATCTTCTGTCATTCTGTCCTCTTCTGTCATTCTGTCATCTTCTGTCATCTTCTGTCGTCTTCTGTCATCTTCTGTCATATTCAGTCCTCTTCTGTCATTCTGTCCTCTTCTGTCATTCTGTCATCTTCTGTCATCTTCTGTCAACTTCTGTCATATTCTGTCATCTTCTGTCATCTTCTGTCATCTTCTGTCATCTTCTGTCATTCTGTCATCTTCTGTCATCTTCTGTCATATTCAGTCCTCTTCTGTCATTCTGTCCTCTTCTGTCATTCTGTCATCTTCTGTCATCTTCTGTCAACTTCTGTCATATTCTGTCATCTTCTGTCATCTTCTGTCATCTTCTGTCATCTTCTGTCATTCTGTCCTCTCCTGTCATTCTGTCATCTTCTGTCATTCTGTGCTCTTCTGTCATTCATTCATCTTCTGTCATCTTCTGCCATCTTCTGTCATCTTCTGTCCTCGTCTGTCATTCTGTCATCTTCTGTCATCTTCTGTCATCTTCTGTCATCTTCTGTCATCTTCTGTCATTCTGTCCTCTTCTGTCATTCTGTCCTCTTCTGTCATTCTGTCATCTTCTGTCATCTTCTGTCATCTTCTGTCATTCTGTCCTCTTCTGTCATTCTGTCATCTTCTGTCATTCTGTCCTCTTCTGTCATTCTGTCATCTTCTGTCATCTTCTGTCATCTTCTGTGATCTTCTGTCATCTTCTGTCATCTTCTGTCATTCTGTCACCTTCTGTCATCTTCTGGCATATTCTGTCCTCTTCTGTCATTCTGTCCTCTTCTGTCATTCTGTCATATTCTGTCATCTTCTGTCATATTCTGTCATCTTCTGTCATCTTCTGTCATCTTCTGTCATATTCTGTCATCTTCTGTCATCTTCTGTCATCTTATGTCATCTTCTGTCATCTTCTGTCATTCTGTCCTCTTCTGTCATTCTGTCCTCTTCTGTCATTCTGTCATCTTCTGTCATCTTCTGTCATCTTCTGTCATCTTCTGACCTCTTCTGTCATTCTGTCATCTTCTGTCATCTTCTGTCATCTTCTGTCCTCTTCTGTCCTCTTCTGTCATTCTGTCATCTTCTGTCATCTTCTGTCATCTTCTGTCATCTTCTGCCATCTTCTGTCCTCTTCTGTCATTCTGTCCTCTTCGGTCATTCTGTCATCTTCAGTCATCTTCTGTCATCTTCTGTCATCTTCTGCCATCTTCTGTCATTCTGTCATCTTCTGTCATCTTCTGTCCTCTTCTGTCATTCTGTCATCTTCTGTCATCTTCTGTCATATTCTGTCCTCTTCTGTCATTCTGTCATCTTCTGTCATTCTGTCCTCTTCTGTCATTCTGTCATCTTCTGTCATATTCTGTCATCTTCTGTCATTCTTTCCTCTTCTGTCATCTTCTGGCATCTTCTGTCATTCTGTCATCTTCTGTCATCGTCTGTCATCTTCTCTCATCTTCTGTCATCTTCTGTCATTCTGTCCTCTTCTGTGATCTTTTGTCATCTTCTGTCATTCTGTCATCTTCTGTCATCTTCTGTCCTCTTCTGTCATTCTGTCATCTTCTGTCATTCTGTCCTCTTCTGTCATTCTGTCATCTTCTGTCATCTTCTGTCGTCTTCTGTCATCTTCTGTCATACTCTGTCATCTTCTGTCATCTTCTGTCATATTCTGTCATCTTCTGCCATCTTCTGTCATCTTCTGTCATCTTCTGTCATCTTCTTTCATTCTGTCCTCTTCTGTCATATTCTGTCCTCTTCCGTCATTTTCTGTCATTCTGTCATCTGCTGTCATCTTCTATCATCTTCTGTCATTCTGTCATCTTCTGTCATCTTCTGTCATATTCAGTCCTCTTCTGTCATTCTATCCTCTTCTGTCATTCTGTCATCTTCTGTCATCTTCTGTCAACTTCTGTCATATTCTGTCATCTTCTGTCATCTTCTGTCATCTTCTGTCATCTTCTGTCCTCTTCTGTCATTCTGTCATTTTCTGTCCTCTTCTGGCATTCTGTCCTCTTCTGTCATTCTGTCATCTTCTGTCATCTTCTGTCATCTTCTGTCATTCTGTCCTCTTCTGTCATTCTGTCATCTTCTGTCCTCTTCTGTCATTCTGTCATCTTCTGTCATATTCTGTCATCTTCTGTCATTCTTTCCTCTTCTGTCATCTTCTGGCATCTTCTGTCATTCTGTCATCTTCTGTCATCTTCTGTCATCTTCTCTCACCTTCTGTCATCTTCTGTCATTCTGTCCTCTTCTGTGATCTTCTGTCATCTTCTGTCATTCTGTCATCTTCTGTCATCTTCTGTCCTCTTCTGTCATTCTGTCATCTTCTGTCATTCTGTCCTCTTCTGTCATTCTGTCATCTTCTGTCATCTTCTGTCGTCTTCTGTCATCTTCTGTCATACTCTGTCATCTTCTGTCATCTTCTGTCATATTCTGTCATCTTCTGCCATCTTCTGTCATCTTCTGTCATCTTCTGTCATCTTCTTTCATTCTGTCCTCTTCTGTCATATTCTGTCCTCTTCCATCGTTTTCTGTCATTCTGTCATCTGCTGTCATCTTCTGTCATCTTCTGTCATTCTGTCATCTTCTGTCATCTTCTGTCATATTCAGTCCTCTTCTGTCATTCTGTCCTCTTCTGTCATTCTGTCATCTTCTGTCATCTTCTGTCAACTTCTGTCATATTCTGTCATCTTCTGTCATCTTCTGTCATCTTCTGTCATCTTCTGTCATTCTGTCCTCTCCTGTCATTCTGTCATCTTCTGTCATTCTGTGCTCTTCTGTCATTCATTCATCTTCTGTCATCTTCTGCCATCTTCTGTCATCTTCTGTCCTCGTCTGTCATTCTGTCATCTTCTGTCATCTTCTGTCATCTTCTGTCATCTTCTGTCATCTTCTGTCATTCTGTCATCTTCTGTCATTCTGTCCTCTTCTGTCATTCTGTCATCTTCTGTCATCTTCTGTCATCTTCTGTGATCTTCTGTCATCTTCTGTCATCTTCTGTCATTCTGTCACCTTCTGTCATCTTCTGGCATATTCTGTCCTCTTCTGTCATTCTGTCCTCTTCTGTCATTCTGTCATATTCTGTCATCTTCTGTCATATTCTGTCATCTTCTGTCATCTTCTGTCATCTTCTGTCATATTCTGTCATCTTCTGTCATCTTCTGTCATCTTATGTCATCTTCTGTCATCTTCTGTCATTCTGTCCTCTTCTGTCATTCTGTCCTCTTCTGTCATTCTGTCATCTTCTGTCATCTTCTGTCATCTTCTGTCATCTTCTGACCTCTTCTGTCATTCTGTCATCTTCTGTCATCTTCTGTCATCTTCTGTCATCTTCTGTCCTCTTCTGTCCTCTTCTGTCATTCTGTCATCTTCTGTCATCTTCTGTCATCTTCTGTCATCTTCTGCCATCATCTGTCCTCTTCTGTCATTCTGTCCTCTTCGGTCATTCTGTCATCTTCAGTCATCTTCTGTCATCTTCTGTCATCTTCTGCCATCTTCTGTCATTCTGTCATCTTCTGTCATCTTCTGTCCTCTTCTGTCATTCTGTCATCTTCTGTCATCTTCTGTCATATTCTGTTCTCTTCTGTCATTCTGTCATCTTCTGTCATTCTGTCCTCTTCTGTCATTCTGTCATCTTCTGTCATATTCTGTCATCTTCTGTCATTCTTTCCTCTTCTGTCATCTTCTGGCATCTTCTGTCATTCTGTCATCTTCTGTCATCGTCTGTCATCTTCTCTCATCTTCTGTCATCTTCTGTCATTCTGTCCTCTTCTGTGATCTTCTGTCATCTTCTGTCATTCTGTCATCTTCTGTCATCTTCTGTCCTCTTCTGTCATTCTGTCATCTTCTGTCATTCTGTCCTCTTCTGTCATTCTGTCATCTTCTGTCATCTTCTGTCATCTTCTGTCATCTTCTGTCATACTCTGTCATCTTCTGTCATCTTCTGTCATATTCTGTCATCTTCTGCCATCTTCTGTCATCTTCTGTCATCTTCTGTCATCTTCTTTCATTCTGTCCTCTTCTGTCATATTCTGTCCTCTTCCGTCATTTTCTGTCATTCTGTCATCTGCTGTCATCTTCTATCATCTTCTGTCATTCTGTCATCTTCTGTCATTTTCTGTCATATTCAGTCCTCTTCTGTCATTCTATCCTCTTCTGTCATTCTGTCATCTTCTGTCATCTTCTGTCAACTTCTGTCATATTCTGTCATCTTCTGTCATCTTCTGTCATCTTCTGTCCTCTTCTGTCATTCTGTCATTTTCTGTCCTCTTCTGGCATTCTGTCCTCTTCTGTCATTCTGTCATCTTCTGTCATCTTCTGTCATCTTCTGTCATCTTCTGTCATTCTGTCCTCTTCTGTCATTCTGTCATCTTCTGTCCTCTTCTGTCATTCTGTCATCTTCTGTCATATTCTGTCATCTTCTGTCATTCTTTCCTCTTCTGTCATCTTCTGGCATCTTCTGTCATTCTGTCATCTTCTGTCATCTTCTGTCATCTTCTCTCACCTTCTGTCATCTTCTGTCATTCTGTCCTCTTCTGTGATCTTCTGTCATCTTCTGTCATTCTGTCATCTTCTGTCATCTTCTGTCCTCTTCTGTCATTCTGTCATCTTCTGTCATTCTGTCCTCTTCTGTCATTCTGTCATCTTCTGTCATCTTCTGTCGTCTTCTGTCATCTTCTGTCATACTCTGTCATCTTCTGTCATCTTCTGTCATATTCTGTCATCTTCTGCCATCTTCTGTCATCTTCTGTCATCTTCTGTCATCTTCTTTCATTCTGTCCTCTTCTGTCATATTCTGTCCTCTTCCATCGTTTTCTGTCATTCTGTCATCTGCTGTCATCTTCTGTCATCTTCTGTCATTCTGTCATCTTCTGTCATATTCAGTCCTCTTCTGTCATTCTGTCCTCTTCTGTCATTCTGTCATCTTCTGTCATCTTCTGTCAACTTCTGTCATATTCTGTCATCTTCTGTCATCTTCTGTCATCTTCTGTCATTCTGTCCTCTCCTGTCATTCTGTCATCTTCTGTCATTCTGTGCTCTTCTGTCATTCATTCATCTTCTGTCATCTTCTGCCATCTTCTGTCCTCGTCTGTCATTCTGTCATCTTCTGTCATCTTCTGTCATCTTCTGTCATCTTCTGTCATCTTCTGTCATTCTGTCATCTTCTGTCATTCTGTCCTCTTCTGTCATTTTGTCATCTTCTGTCATCTTCTGTCATCTTCTGTCATTCTGTCCTCTTCTGTCATTCTGTCATCTTCTGTCATTCTGTCCTCTTCTGTCATTCTGTCATCTTCTGTCATCTTCTGTCATCTTCTGTCATTCTGTCACCTTCTGTCATCTTCTGGCATATTCTGTCCTCTTCTGTCATTCTGTCCTCTTCTGTCATTCTGTCATATTCTGTCATCTTCTGTCATATTCTGTCATCTTCTGTCATCTTCTGTCATCTTCTGTCATATTCTGTCATCTTCTGTCGTCTTCTGTCATCTTATGTCATCTTCTGTCATCTTCTGTCATTCTGTCCTCTTCTGTCATTCTGTCCTCTTCTGTCATTCTGTCATCTTCTGTCAGCTTCTGTCATCTTCTGTCATCTTCTGACCTCTTCTGTCATTCTGTCATCTTCTGTCATCTTCTGTCATCTTCTGTCATCTTCTGTCCTCTTCTGTCCTCTTCTGTCATTCTGTCATCTTCTGTCATCTTCTGTCATCTTCTGCCATCTTCTGTCCTCTTCTGTCATTCTGTCATCTTCTGTCATCTTCTGTCATCTTCTGTCATCTTCTGTCATCTTCTGTCCTCATCTGTCATTCTGTCTTCTTCTGTCATTCTGTCATCTTCTGTCATTCTGTCCTCTTCTGTCATTCTGTCATCTTCTGTCATTTTCTGTCATCTTCTGTCATCTTTTGTCATATCCTGTCCTCTTCTGTCATTCTGTCCTCTTCTGTCATTCTGTCCTCTTCGGTCATTCTGTCATCTTCAGTCATCTTCTGTCATCTTCTGTCATCTTCTGCCATCTTCTGTCATTCTGTCATCTTCTGTCATCTTCTGTCCTCTTCTGTCATTCTGTCATCTTCTGTCATCTTCTGTCATCTTCTGTCATATTCTGTCCTCTTCTGTCATTCTGTCATCTTCTGTCATTCTGTCCTCTTCTGTCATTCTGTCATCTTCTGTCATATTCTGTCATCTTCTGTCATTCTTTCCTCTTCTGTCATCTTCTGGCATCTTCTGTCATTCTGTCATCTTCTGTCATCGTCTGTCATCTTCTCTCATCTTCTGTCATCTTCTGTCATTCTGTCCTCTTCTGTGATCTTCTGTCATCTTCTGTCATTCTGTCATCTTCTGTCATCTTCTGTCCTCTTCTGTCATTCTGTCATCTTCTGTCATTCTGTCCTCTTCTGTCATTCTGTCATCTTCTGTCATCTTCTGTCGTCTTCTGTCATCTTCTGTCATACTCTGTCATCTTCTGTCATCTTCTGTCATATTCTGTCATCTTCTGCCATCTTCTGTCATCTTCTGTCATCTTCTGTCATCTTCTTTCATTCTGTCCTCTTCTGTCATATTCTGTCCTCTTCCGTCATTTTCTGTCATTCTGTCATCTGCTGTCATCTTCTATCATCTTCTGTCATTCTGTCATCTTCTGTCATTTTCTGTCATATTCAGTCCTCTTCTGTCATTCTATCCTCTTCTGTCATTCTGTCATCTTCTGTCATCTTCTGTCAACTTCTGTCATATTCTGTCATCTTCTGTCATCTTCTGTCATCTTCTGTCCTCTTCTGTCATTCTGTCATTTTCTGTCCTCTTCTGGCATTCTGTCCTCTTCTGTCATTCTGTCATCTTCTGTCATCTTCTGTCATCTTCTGTCATCTTCTGTCATTCTGTCCTCTTCTGTCATTCTGTCATCTTCTGTCCTCTTCTGTCATTCTGTCATCTTCTGTCATATTCTGTCATCTTCTGTCATTCTTTCCTCTTCTGTCATCTTCTGGCATCTTCTGTCATTCTGTCATCTTCTGTCATCTTCTGTCATCTTCTCTCACCTTCTGTCATCTTCTGTCATTCTGTCCTCTTCTGTGATCTTCTGTCATCTTCTGTCATTCTGTCATCTTCTGTCATCTTCTGTCCTCTTCTGTCATTCTGTCATCTTCTGTCATTCTGTCCTCTTCTGTCATTCTGTCATCTTCTGTCATCTTCTGTCGTCTTCTGTCATCTTCTGTCATACTCTGTCATCTTCTGTCATCTTCTGTCATATTCTGTCATCTTCTGCCATCTTCTGTCATCTTCTGTCATCTTCTGTCATCTTCTTTCATTCTGTCCTCTTCTGTCATATTCTGTCCTCTTCCATCGTTTTCTGTCATTCTGTCATCTGCTGTCATCTTCTGTCATCTTCTGTCATTCTGTCATCTTCTGTCATATTCAGTCCTCTTCTGTCATTCTGTCCTCTTCTGTCATTCTGTCATCTTCTGTCATCTTCTGTCAACTTCTGTCATATTCTGTCATCTTCTGTCATCTTCTGTCATCTTCTGTCATTCTGTCCTCTCCTGTCATTCTGTCATCTTCTGTCATTCTGTGCTCTTCTGTCATTCATTCATCTTCTGTCATCTTCTGCCATCTTCTGTCCTCGTCTGTCATTCTGTCATCTTCTGTCATCTTCTGTCATCTTCTGTCATCTTCTGTCATCTTCTGTCATTCTGTCATCTTCTGTCATTCTGTCCTCTTCTGTCATTCTGTCATCTTCTGTCATCTTCTGTCATCTTCTGTCATTCTGTCCTCTTCTGTCATTCTGTCATCTTCTGTCATTCTGTCCTCTTCTGTCATTCTGTCATCTTCTGTCATCTTCTGTCATCTTCTGTCATCTTCTGTCATTCTGTCACCTTCTGTCATCTTCTGGCATATTCTGTCCTCTTCTGTCATTCTGTCCTCTTCTGTCATTCTGTCATATTCTGTCATCTTCTGTCATATTCTGTCATCTTCTGTCATCTTCTGTCATCTTCTGTCATATTCTGTCATCTTCTGTCGTCTTCTGTCATCTTATGTCATCTTCTGTCATCTTCTGTCATTCTGTCCTCTTCTGTCATTCTGTCCTCTTCTGTCATTCTGTCATCTTCTGTCATCTTCTGTCATCTTCTGTCATCTTCTGACCTCTTCTGTCATTCTGTCATCTTCTGTCATCTTCTGTCATCTTCTGTCATCTTCTGTCCTCTTCTGTCCTCTTCTGTCATTCTGTCATCTTCTGTCATCTTCTGTCATCTTCTGCCATCTTCTGTCCTCTTCTGTCATTCTGTCATCTTCTGTCATCTTCTGTCATCTTCTGTCATCTTCTGTCATCTTCTGTCCTCATCTGTCATTCTGTCTTCTTCTGTCATTCTGTCATCTTCTGTCATTCTGTCCTCTTCTGTCATTCTGTCATCTTCTGTCATTTTCTGTCATCTTCTGTCATCTTTTGTCATATCCTGTCCTCTTCTGTCATTCTGTCCTCTTCTGTCATTCTGTCCTCTTCGGTCATTCTGTCATCTTCAGTCATCTTCTGTCATCTTCTGTCATCTTCTGCCATCTTCTGTCATTCTGTCATCTTCTGTCATCTTCTGTCCTCTTCTGTCATTCTGTCATCTTCTGTCATCTTCTGTCATCTTCTGTCATATTCTGTCCTCTTCTGTCATTCTGTCATCTTCTGTCATTCTGTCCTCTTCTGTCATTCTGTCATCTTCTGTCATATTCTGTCATCTTCTGTCATTCTTTCCTCTTCTGTCATCTTCTGGCATCTTCTGTCATTCTGTCATCTTCTGTCATCGTCTGTCATCTTCTCTCATCTTCTGTCATCTTCTGTCATTCTGTCCTCTTCTGTGATCTTCTGTCATCTTCTGTCATTCTGTCATCTTCTGTCATCTTCTGTCCTCTTCTGTCATTCTGTCATCTTCTGTCATTCTGTCCTCTTCTGTCATTCTGTCATCTTCTGTCATCTTCTGTCGTCTTCTGTCATCTTCTGTCATACTCTGTCATCTTCTGTCATCTTCTGTCATATTCTGTCATCTTCTGCCATCTTCTGTCATCTTCTGTCATCTTCTGTCATCTTCTTTCATTCTGTCCTCTTCTGTCATATTCTGTCCTCTTCCGTCATTTTCTGTCATTCTGTCATCTGCTGTCATCTTCTATCATCTTCTGTCATTCTGTCATCTTCTGTCATTTTCTGTCATATTCAGTCCTCTTCTGTCATTCTATCCTCTTCTGTCATTCTGTCATCTTCTGTCATCTTCTGTCAACTTCTGTCATATTCTGTCATCTTCTGTCATCTTCTGTCATCTTCTGTCCTCTTCTGTCATTCTGTCATTTTCTGTCCTCTTCTGGCATTCTGTCCTCTTCTGTCATTCTGTCATCTTCTGTCATCTTCTGTCATCTTCTGTCATCTTCTGTCATTCTGTCCTCTTCTGTCATTCTGTCATCTTCTGTCCTCTTCTGTCATTCTGTCATCTTCTGTCATATTCTGTCATCTTCTGTCATTCTTTCCTCTTCTGTCATCTTCTGGCATCTTCTGTCATTCTGTCATCTTCTGTCATCTTCTGTCATCTTCTCTCACCTTCTGTCATCTTCTGTCATTCTGTCCTCTTCTGTGATCTTCTGTCATCTTCTGTCATTCTGTCATCTTCTGTCATCTTCTGTCCTCTTCTGTCATTCTGTCATCTTCTGTCATTCTGTCCTCTTCTGTCATTCTGTCATCTTCTGTCATCTTCTGTCGTCTTCTGTCATCTTCTGTCATACTCTGTCATCTTCTGTCATCTTCTGTCATATTCTGTCATCTTCTGCCATCTTCTGTCATCTTCTGTCATCTTCTGTCATCTTCTTTCATTCTGTCCTCTTCTGTCATATTCTGTCCTCTTCCATCGTTTTCTGTCATTCTGTCATCTGCTGTCATCTTCTGTCATCTTCTGTCATTCTGTCATCTTCTGTCATATTCAGTCCTCTTCTGTCATTCTGTCCTCTTCTGTCATTCTGTCATCTTCTGTCATCTTCTGTCAACTTCTGTCATATTCTGTCATCTTCTGTCATCTTCTGTCATCTTCTGTCATTCTGTCCTCTCCTGTCATTCTGTCATCTTCTGTCATTCTGTGCTCTTCTGTCATTCATTCATCTTCTGTCATCTTCTGCCATCTTCTGTCCTCGTCTGTCATTCTGTCATCTTCTGTCATCTTCTGTCATCTTCTGTCATCTTCTGTCATCTTCTGTCATTCTGTCATCTTCTGTCATTCTGTCCTCTTCTGTCATTCTGTCATCTTCTGTCATCTTCTGTCATCTTCTGTCATTCTGTCCTCTTCTGTCATTCTGTCATCTTCTGTCATTCTGTCCTCTTCTGTCATTCTGTCATCTTCTGTCATCTTCTGTCATCTTCTGTCATCTTCTGTCATTCTGTCACCTTCTGTCATCTTCTGGCATATTCTGTCCTCTTCTGTCATTCTGTCCTCTTCTGTCATTCTGTCATATTCTGTCA
Source organism: Somniosus microcephalus (assembly GCF_052327205.1). NCBI lineage: Eukaryota > Metazoa > Chordata > Chondrichthyes > Squaliformes > Somniosidae > Somniosus > Somniosus microcephalus. The sequence continues at coordinate 611,057 of NW_028225243.1, read as the reverse complement.
TCTTCTGTCATATTCTGTCATCTTCTGTCATCTTCTGTCATCTTCTGTCATATTCTGTCATCTTCTGTCGTCTTCTGTCATCTTATGTCATCTTCTGTCATCTTCTGTCATTCTGTCCTCTTCTGTCATTCTGTCCTCTTCTGTCATTCTGTCATCTTCTGTCATCTTCTGTCATCTTCTGTCATCTTCTGACCTCTTCTGTCATTCTGTCATCTTCTGTCATCTTCTGTCATCTTCTGTCATCTTCTGTCCTCTTCTGTCCTCTTCTGTCATTCTGTCATCTTCTGTCATCTTCTGTCATCTTCTGCCATCTTCTGTCCTCTTCTGTCATTCTGTCATCTTCTGTCATCTTCTGTCATCTTCTGTCATCTTCTGTCATCTTCTGTCCTCATCTGTCATTCTGTCTTCTTCTGTCATTCTGTCATCTTCTGTCATTCTGTCCTCTTCTGTCATTCTGTCATCTTCTGTCATTTTCTGTCATCTTCTGTCATCTTTTGTCATATCCTGTCCTCTTCTGTCATTCTGTCCTCTTCTGTCATTCTGTCCTCTTCGGTCATTCTGTCATCTTCAGTCATCTTCTGTCATCTTCTGTCATCTTCTGCCATCTTCTGTCATTCTGTCATCTTCTGTCATCTTCTGTCCTCTTCTGTCATTCTGTCATCTTCTGTCATCTTCTGTCATCTTCTGTCATATTCTGTCCTCTTCTGTCATTCTGTCATCTTCTGTCATTCTGTCCTCTTCTGTCATTCTGTCATCTTCTGTCATATTCTGTCATCTTCTGTCATTCTTTCCTCTTCTGTCATCTTCTGGCATCTTCTGTCATTCTGTCATCTTCTGTCATCGTCTGTCATCTTCTCTCATCTTCTGTCATCTTCTGTCATTCTGTCCTCTTCTGTGATCTTCTGTCATCTTCTGTCATTCTGTCATCTTCTGTCATCTTCTGTCCTCTTCTGTCATTCTGTCATCTTCTGTCATTCTGTCCTCTTCTGTCATTCTGTCATCTTCTGTCATCTTCTGTCGTCTTCTGTCATCTTCTGTCATACTCTGTCATCTTCTGTCATCTTCTGTCATATTCTGTCATCTTCTGCCATCTTCTGTCATCTTCTGTCATCTTCTGTCATCTTCTTTCATTCTGTCCTCTTCTGTCATATTCTGTCCTCTTCCGTCATTTTCTGTCATTCTGTCATCTGCTGTCATCTTCTATCATCTTCTGTCATTCTGTCATCTTCTGTCATCTTCTGTCATATTCAGTCCTCTTCTGTCATTCTATCCTCTTCTGTCATTCTGTCATCTTCTGTCATCTTCTGTCAACTTCTGTCATATTCTGTCATCTTCTGTCATCTTCTGTCATCTTCTGTCCTCTTCTGTCATTCTGTCATTTTCTGTCCTCTTCTGGCATTCTGTCCTCTTCTGTCATTCTGTCATCTTCTGTCATCTTCTGTCATCTTCTGTCATCTTCTGTCATTCTGTCCTCTTCTGTCATTCTGTCATCTTCTGTCCTCTTCTGTCATTCTGTCATCTTCTGTCATATTCTGTCATCTTCTGTCATTCTTTCCTCTTCTGTCATCTTCTGGCATCTTCTGTCATTCTGTCATCTTCTGTCATCTTCTGTCATCTTCTCTCATCTTCTGTCATCTTCTGGCATTCTGTCCTCTTCTGTCATTCTGTCATCTTCTGTCATCTTCTGTCATCTTCTGTCATCTTCTGTCATTCTGTCCTCTTCTGTCATTCTGTCCTCTTCTGCCATTCTGTCATCTTCTGTCATCTTCTGTCGTCTTCTGTCATCTTCTGTCATACTCTGTCATCTTCTGTCATCTTCTGTCATATTCTGTCATCTTCTGTCATCTTCTGCCATCTTCTGTCATCTTCTGTCATCTTCTGTCATCTTCTGTCATTCTGTCCTCTTCTGTCATATTCTGTCCTCTTCCGTCATTTTCTGTCATTCTGTCATCTGCTGTCATCTTCTGTCATCTTCTGTCATTCAGTCATCTTCTTTCATCTTCTGTCATATTCAGTCCTCTTCTGTCATTCTGTCCTCTTCTGTCATTCTGTCATCTTCTGTCATCTTCTGTCATATTCTGTCATCTTCTGTCATCTTCTGTCATCTTCTGTCATATTCTGTCATCTTCTGTCATCTTCTGTCATCTTCTGTCACACTGTCATCTTCTGTCCTTCTGACATCTTCTGTCATCTTCTGTCATTCTGTCATCTTCTGTCATCCTCTAGCATATTCTGTCCTCTTCTGTCATTCTGTCCTCTTCTGTCATTCTGTCATCTTCTGTCATCTTCTGTCATCTTCTGTCATCTTCTCTCATCTTCTGTCATCTTCTGTCCTCTTCTGTCATTCTGTCATCTTCTGTCATCTTCTGTCATCTTCTGTCATCTTCTGTCATCTACTGTCATCTTCTGTCATCTTCTGTCATTCTGTCATCTTCTGTCATCTTCTGTCATCTTCTGTCATATTCTGTCATAATCTGTCATCTTCTGTCATCTTCTGTCATTCTGTCATCTTCTGTCATCTTCTGTCATCTTCTGTCATTCTGTCATCTTCTGTCATTCTGTCCTCTTCTGTCATTCTGTCCTCTTCTGTCATTCTGTCATCTTCTGTCATCTTCTGTCATCTTCTGTCCTCTTCTGTCATTCTGTCATCTTCTGTCATCTTCTGTCATCTTCTGTCATCTTCTGTCATTCTGTCCTCTTCTGTCATTCTGTCATCTTCTGTCATTCTGTCATCTTCTGTCATCTTCTGTCATCTTCTGTCCTCTTCTGTCATTCTGTCATCTTCTGTCATTCTGTCATTTTCTGTCATCTTCTGTCGTCTTCTGTCATCTTCGGTCATACTCTGTCATCTTCTGTCATCTTCTGTCATATTCTGTCATCTTCTGCCATCTTCTGTCATCTTCTGTCATCTTCTGTCATCTTCTTTCATTCTGTCCTCTTCTGTCATATTCTGTCCTCTTCCATCGTTTTCTGTCATTCTGTCATCTGCTGTCATCTTCTGTCATCTTCTGTCATTCTGTCATCTTCTGTCATCTTCTGTCATATTCAGTCCTCTTCTGTCATTCTGTCCTCTTCTGTCATTCTGTCATCTTCTGTCATCTTCTGTCAACTTCTGTCATATTCTGTCATCTTCTGTCATCTTCTGTCATCTTCTGTCATCTTCTGTCCTCTTCTGTCATTCTGTCATTTTCTGTCCTCTTCTGGCATTCTGTCCTCTTCTGTCATTCTGTCATCTTCTGTCATCTTCTGTCATCTTCTGTCATCTTCTGTCATTCTGTTCTCTTCTGTCATTCTGTCCTCTTCTGCCATTCTGTCATCTTCTGTCATCTTCTGTCGTCTTCTGTCATCTTCTGTCATACTCTGTCATCTTCTGTCATCTTCTGTCATATTCTGTCATCTTCTGTCATCTTCTGCCATCTTCTGTCATCTTCTGTCATCTTCTGTCATTCTGTCCTCTTCTGTCATATTCTGTCCTCTTCCGTCATTTTCTGTCATTCTGTCATCTGCTGTCATCTTCTGTCATCTTCTGTCATTCAGTCATCTTCTTTCATCTTCTGTCATATTCAGTCCTCTTCTGTCATTCTGTCCTCTTCTGTCATTCTGTCATCTTCTGTCATCTTCTGTCATCTTCTGTCATATTCTGTCATCTTCTGTCATCTTCTGTCATCTTCTGTCATATTCTGTCATCTTCTGTCATCTTCTGTCATCTTCTGTCATACTGTCATCTTCTGTCCTTCTGACATCTTCTGTCATCTTCTGTCATTCTGTCATCTTCTGTCATCCTCTAGCATATTCTGTCCTCTTCTGTCATTCTGTCCTCTTCTGTCATTCTGTCATCTTCTGTCATCTTCTGTCATCTTCTGTCATCTTCTCTCATCTTCTGTCATCTTCTGTCCTCTTCTGTCATTCTGTCATCTTCTGTCATCTTCTGTCATCTTCTGTCATCTTCTGTCATCTACTGTCATCTTCTGTCATCTTCTGTCATTCTGTCATCTTCTGTCATCTTCTGTCATCTTCTGTCATATTCTGTCATAATCTGTCATCTTCTGTCATCTTCTGTCATTCTGTCATCTTCTGTCATCTTCTGTCATCTTCTGTCATTCTGTCATCTTCTGTCATTCTGTCCTCTTCTGTCATTCTGTCCTCTTCTGTCATTCTGTCATCTTCTGTCATCTTCTGTCATCTTCTGTCCTCTTCTGTCATTCTGTCATCTTCTGTCATCTTCTGTCATCTTCTGTCATCTTCTGTCATTCTGTCCTCTTCTGTCATTCTGTCATCTTCTGTCATTCTGTCATCTTCTGTCATTTTCTGTCATCTTCTGTCGTCTTCTGTCATCTTCTGTCATACTCTGTCATCTTCTGTCATCTTCTGTCATATTCTGTCATCTTCTGCCATCTTCTGTCATCTTCTGTCATCTTCTGTCATCTTCTTTCATTCTGTCCTCTTCTGTCATATTCTGTCCTCTTCCATCGTTTTCTGTCATTCTGTCATCTGCTGTCATCTTCTGTCATCTTCTGTCATTCTGTCATCTTCTGTCATCTTCTGTCATATTCAGTCCTCTTCTGTCATTCTGTCCTCTTCTGTCATTCTGTCATCTTCTGTCATCTTCTGTCAACTTCTGTCATATTCTGTCATCTTCTGTCATCTTCTGTCATCTTCTGTCATCTTCTGTCCTCTTCTGTCATTCTGTCATTTTCTGTCCTCTTCTGGCATTCTGTCCTCTTCTGTCATTCTGTCATCTTCTGTCATCTTCTGTCATCTTCTGTCATCTTCTGTCATTCTGTTCTCTTCTGTCATTCTGTCCTCTTCTGCCATTCTGTCATCTTCTGTCATCTTCTGTCGTCTTCTGTCATCTTCTGTCATACTCTGTCATCTTCTGTCATCTTCTGTCATATTCTGTCATCTTCTGTCATCTTCTGCCATCTTCTGTCATCTTCTGTCATCCTCTGTCATCTTCTGTCATTCTGTCCTCTTCTGTCATATTCTGTCCTCTTCCGTCATTTTCTGTCATTCTGTCATCTGCTGTCATCTTCTGTCATCTTCTGTCATTCAGTCATCTTCTTTCATCTTCTGTCATATTCAGTCCTCTTCTGTCATTCTGTCCTCTTCTGTCATTCTGTCATCTTCTGTCATCTTCTGTCATCTTCTGTCATATTCTGTCATCTTCTGTCATCTTCTGTCATCTTCTGTCATATTCTGTCATCTTCTGTCATCTTCTGTCATCTTCTGTCATACTGTCATCTTCTGTCCTTCTGACATCTTCTGTCATCTTCTGTCATTCTGTCATCTTCTGTCATCCTCTAGCATATTCTGTCCTCTTCTGTCATTCTGTCCTCTTCTGTCATTCTGTCCTCTTCTGTCATTCTGTCATCTTCTGTCATCTTCTGTCATCTTCTGTCATCTTCTGTCCTCTTCTGTCATTCTGTCATCTTCTGTCATCTTCTGTCATCTTCTCTCATCTTCTGTCATCTTCTGTCCTCTTCTGTCATTCTGTCATCTTCTGTCATCTTCTGTCATCTTCTGTCATCTTCTGTCATCTACTGTCATCTTCTGTCATCTTCTGTCATTCTGTCATCTTCTGTCATCTTCTGTCATCTTCTGTCATATTCTGTCATAATCTGTCATCTTCTGTCATTCTGTCATCTTCTGTCATCTTCTGTCATCTTCTGTCATTCTGTCATCTTCTGTCATTCTGTCCTCTTCTGTCATTCTGTCCTCTTCTGTCATTCTGTCATCTTCTGTCATCTTCTGTCATCTTCTGTCCTCTTCTGTCATTCTGTCATCTTCTGTCATCTTCTGTCATCTTCTGTCATCTTCTGTCATTCTGTCCTCTTCTGTCATTCTGTCATCTTCTGTCATTCTGTCATCTTCTGTCATCTTCTGTCATCTTCTGTCCTCTTCTGTCATTCTGTCATCTTCTGTCCTCTTCTGTCATTCTGTCCTCTTCTGTCATTCTGTCATCTTCTGTCATCTTCTGTCATCTTCTGTCATTCTGTCCTCTTCTGTCATTCTGTCATCTTCTGTCATCTTCTGTCATCTTCTGTCATTCTGTCCTCTTCTGTCTTCTGTCATCTTCTGTCCTCTTCTGTCATTCTGTCATCTTCTGTCATATTCTGTCATCTTCTGTCATTCTGTCCTCTTCTGTCATCTTCTGTCATCTTCTGTCATTCTGTCATCTTCTGTCATCTTCTGTCATCTTCTGTCATCTTCTGTCATCTTCTGTCATTCTGTCCTCTTCTGTCATCTTCTGTCATCTTCTGTCATTCTGTCATCTTCTGTCATCTTCTGTCCTCTTCTGTCATTCTGTCATCTTCTGTCATTCTGTCCTCTTCTGTCATTCTGTCATCTTCTGTCATCTTCTGCCTTTCTGTCCTCTACTGTTATTCTGTCATCTTCTGTCATTCTGTCCTCTTCTGTCATTCTGTCATCTTCTGTCATCTTCTGTCATCTTCTGTCATTCTGTCATCTTCTGTCATCTTCTGCCATCTTCTGTCATCTTCTGTCATCTTCTGTCATCTTCTGTCATTCTGTCCTCTTCTGTCATTCTGTCATCTTCTGTCATCTTCTGCCATTCTGTCCTCTTCTGTCATTCTGTCATCTTCTCTCATTCTGTCCTCTTCTGTCATTCTGTCCTCTTCTGTCATCTTCTGTCATCTTCTGTCCTCTTCTGTCATTCTGTCATCTTCTGTCATCTTCTGTCCTCTTCTGTCATTCTGTCATCTCCTGTCATTCTGTCCTCTTCTATCATTCTGTCATCTTCTGTCATCTTCTGTCATCTTCTGTCATACTCTGTCATCTTCTGTCATCTTCTGTCATATGCTGTCATCTTCTGTCATCTTCTGCCATCTTCTGTCATCTTCTGTCATCTTCTGTCATCTTCTGTCATTCTGTCCTCTTCTGTCATATTCTGTCCTCTTCTGTCATTTTCTGTCATTCTATCATCTTATGTCATCTTCTGTCATATTCTGTCCTCTTCTGTCATTCTGTCCTCTTCTGTCATTCTGTCATCTTCTGTCATCTTCTGTCCTCTTCTGTCATATTCTGTCATCTTCTGTCATCTTCTGTCATGTTCTGTCATCTTCCGTCCTTCTGACATCTTCTCTCATCTTCTGTCATTCTGTCATCTTCTGTCATCCTCTATCATATTCTGTCCTCTTCTGTCATTCTGTCCTCTTCTGTCATTCTGTCATCTTCTGTCATCTTCTGTCATCTTCTGTCATCTTCTGTCCTCTTCTGCCATACTGTCATCTTCTGTCATCTTCTGTCATCTTCTGTCATCTACTGTCATCTTCTGTCATTCTGTCATCTTCTGTCATCTTCTGTCATATTCTGTCATCTTCTGTCATCTTCTTTCATTCTGTCCTCTTCTGTCATATTCTGTCCTCTTCTGTCATTTTCTGTCATTCTGTCATCTTGTGTCATCTTCTGTCAAATTCTGTCCTCTTCTGTCATTCTGTCCTCTTCTGTCATCTTCTGTCATCTTCTGTCATCTTCTGTCATTCTGTCATCTTCTGTCATCTTCTGTCCTCTTCTGTCATTCTGTCATCTTCTGTCATCTTCTGTCATCTTCTGTCATCTTCTGGCCTCTTCTGTCATTCTGTCATCTTCTGTCATTCTGTCCTCTTCCGTCATTCTGTCATCTTCTGTCATCTTCTGTCATCTTCTGTCATATTCCGTCATATTCCGTCATCTTCTGTCATCTTCTGTCATCTTCTGTCATTCTGTCATCTTCTGTCATCTTCTGTCATCTTCTTTCATTCTGTCCTCTTCTGTCATTCTGTCCTCTTCTGTCATTCTGTCCTTCTGTCATCTTCTGTCATTCTGTCATCTTCTGTCATCTTCTGTCATTCTGTCATCTTCCGTCATCTTCTGTCATATTCTGTCCTCTTCTGTCATCTTCTGTCATTCTGTCATCTTCTGTCACCCTCTGTCATCTTCTGTCATCTTCTGTCATTCTGTCATCTTCTGTCATTCTGTCCTGTTCTGTCATTCTGTCATCTTCTGTCATTCTGTCCTCTTCTGTCATTCTGTCATCTTCTGTCATTCTGTCCTCTTCTGTCATTTTGTCATCTTCTGTCATCTTCTGTCATCTTCTGTCATTCTGTCATCTTCTGTCATCTTCTGTCATCTTCTGTCATTCTGTCATCTTCTGTCATCTTCTGTCATCTTCTGTCATCTTCTGTCATTCTGTCCTCTCCTGTCATTCTGTCATCTTCTGTCATTCTGTGCTCTTCTGTCATTCATTCATCTTCTGTCATCTTCTGCCATCTTCTGTCATCTTCTGTCCTCGTCTGTCATTCTGTCATCTTCTGTCATCTTCTGTCATCTTCTGTCATCTTCTGTCATCTTCTGTCATTCTGTCCTCTTCTGTCATTCTGTCATCTTGTGTCATCTTGTGTCATCTTCTGTCATTCTGTCCTCTTCTGTCATTCTGTCATCTTCTGTCATTCTGTCCTCTTCTGTCATTCTGTCATCTTCTGTCATCTTCTGTGATCTTCTGTCATCTTCTGTCATCTTCTGTCATTCTGTCACCTTCTGTCATCTTCTGGCATATTCTGTCCTCTTCTGTCATTCTGTCCTCTTCTGTCATTCTGTCATATTCTGTCATCTTCTGTCATCTTCTGTCATACTCTGTCATCTTCTGTCATCTTCTGTCATCTTCTGTCATATTCTGTCATCTTCTGTCATCTTCTGTCATATTCTGTCATCTTCTGTCATCTTCTGTCATCTTATGTCATCTTCTGTCATCTTCTGTCATTCTGTCCTCTTCTGTCATTCTGTACTCTTCTGTCATTCTGTCATCTTCTGTCATCTTCTGTCATCTTCTGACCTCTTCTGTCATTCTGTCATCTTCTGTCATCTTCTTTCATCTTCTGTCATCTTCTGTCCTCTTCTGTCCTCTTCTGTCATTCTGTCATCTTCTGTCATCTTCTGTCATCTTCTGTCATCTTCTGTCCTCTTCTGTCATTCTGTCATCTTCTGTCATCTTCTGTCATCTTCTGTCATCTTCTGTCCTCATCTGTCATTCTGTCTTCTTCTGTCATTCTGTCATCTTCTGTCATTCTGTCCTCTTCTGTCATTCTGTCATCTTCTGTCATCTTCTGTCATTTTCTGTCATCTTCTGTCATCTTTTGTCATATCCTGTCCTCTTCTGTCATTCTGTCCTCTTCTGTCATTCTGTCATCTTCTGTCATCTTCTGTCATCTTCTGTCATATTCTGTCCTCTTCTGTCATTCTGTCATCTTCTGTCATTCTGTCCTCTTCTGTCATTCTGTCATCTTCTGTCATATTCTGTCATCTTCTGTCATTCTGTCCTCTTCTGTGATCTTCTGTCATCTTCTGTCCTCTTCTGTCATTCTGTCATCTTCTGTCATCTTCTGTCATCTTCTGTCATCTTCTGTCATTCTGTCCTCTTCTGTCATTCTGTCATCTTCTGTCATTCTGTCATCTTCTGTCATCTTCTGTCATCTTCTGTCCTCTTCTGTCATTCTGTCATCTTCTGTCCTCTTCTGTCATTCTGTCCTCTTCTGTCATTCTGTCATCTTCTGTCATCTTCTGTCATCTTCTGTCATTCTGTCCTCTTCTGTCATTCTGTCATCTTCTGTCATCTTCTGTCATCTTCTGTCATTCTGTCCTCTTCTGTCTTCTGTCATCTTCTGTCCTCTTCTGTCATTCTGTCATCTTCTGTCATATTCTGTCATCTTCTGTCATTCTGTCCTCTTCTGTCATCTTCTGTCATCTTCTGTCATTCTGTCATCTTCTGTCATCTTCTGTCATCTTCTGTCATCTTCTGTCATTCTGTCCTCTTCTGTCATCTTCTGTCATCTTCTGTCATTCTGTCATCTTCTGTCATCTTCTGTCCTCTTCTGTCATTCTGTCATCTTCTGTCATTCTGTCCTCTTCTGTCATTCTGTCATCTTCTGTCATCTTCTGCCTTTCTGTCCTCTACTGTTATTCTGTCATCTTCTGTCATTCTGTCCTCTTCTGTCATTCTGTCATCTTCTGTCATCTTCTGTCATCTTCTGTCATTCTGTCATCTTCTGTCATCTTCTGCCATCTTCTGTCATCTTCTCTCATTCTGTCATCTTCTGTCATCTTCTGTCATTCTGTCCTCTTCTGTCATTCTGTCATCTTCTGTCATCTTCTGCCATTCTGTCCTCTTCTGTCATTCTGTCATCTTCTCTCATTCTGTCCTCTTCTGTCATTCTGTCCTCTTCTGTCATCTTCTGTCATCTTCTGTCCTCTTCTGTCATTCTGTCATCTTCTGTCATCTTCTGTCATCTTCTGTCCTCTTCTGTCATTCTGTCATCTCCTGTCATTCTGTCCTCTTCTATCATTCTGTCATCTTCTGTCATCTTCTGTCATCTTCTGTCATACTCTGTCATCTTCTGTCATCTTCTGTCATATGCTGTCATCTTCTGTCATCTTCTGCCATCTTCTGTCATCTTCTGTCATCTTCTGTCATCTTCTGTCATTCTGTCCTCTTCTGTCATATTCTGTCCTCTTCTGTCATTTTCTGTCATTCTATCATCTTATGTCATCTTCTGTCATATTCTGTCCTCTTCCGTCATTCTGTCCTCTTCTGTCATTCTGTCATCTTCTGTCATCTTCTGTCATTCTGTCCTCTTCTGTCATTCTGTCCTCTTCTGTCATTCTGTCATCTTCTGTCATCTTCTGTCATCTTCTGACCTCTTCTGTCATTCTGTCATCTTCTGTCATCTTCTGTCATCTTCTGTCCTCTTCTGTCCTCTTCTGTCATTCTGTCATCTTCTGTCATCTTCTGTCATCTTCTGTCATCTTCTGTCATCTTCTGTCCTCTTCTGTCATTCTGTCATCTTCTGTCATCTTCTGTCATCTTCTGTCATCTTCTGTCATCTTCTGTCCTCATCTGTCATTCTGTCTTCTTCTGTCATTCTGTCATCTTCTGTCATTCTGTCCTCTTCTGTCATTCTGTCATCTTCTGTCATCTTCTGTCATCTTCTGTCCTCTTCTGTCATTCTGTCATCTTCTGTCATCTTCTGTCATTCTGTCCTCTTCTGTCATTCTGTCATCTTCTG